>NC_068411.1:1710484-2079234 GCF_023724105.1 Carassius gibelio
AAGGGGGGGGGGGGTGAAATGCTATTTCATGCATACTGAGTTTTTTACACTGTTAAAGAGTTGGATTCCTATGCTAAACATGGACAAAGTTTCAAAAATTAAGTTGTACGTTTGAAGGAGTATTTTTGTTCCCAAAATACTCCTTCCAGTTTGTCACAAGTTTCGTAAAGTTTTTTTTCGACTATGGCTCTGTGTGACATTAGATGGAGCGGAATTTCCTTATATGGGTCCTAAGGGCATGTCTGCCGGAAGAGTGCGAGCTCCCGTATAGCAGAGCACTGAGAGCACAACAGGCATTCACTGATCAGAGCGAGAGCGTCGCGAAATGTCACAAAAGGAGTGTGTTTTGGTTGCCAGGGCAAGACAACCCTGCACAGATTACCAAAAAAACAGCATTAAGGGACCAGCGGATGGAGTTTATTTTTACAGAGCATCAACGGAGTTGTGCAAGTGTTTTTGTTTGTTCCCTGCATTTCGAAGATGCTTGTTTTACAAACAAGGCCCAGTTTGACGACGGATTTGCATATCGTTTATTTCTTAAGGATGATGCAATCCCAACGGAAAAGGGTCACGATCGTGTTTTGGAACCGCAGGCGGTGAGTAAAACTGCTTAAAATATCTCAGCCTCCTTGTAAGTGCATCTGCCTCCCATGCCGGAGACCCGGGTTCAAGCCCCACTCGGAGCGAGTCTTTAATGCTGCTGCTGTCGTTCAGTTTCAGCCTCGGGATCTGATTCTGGATCATAAATAAACGGCTGAATCTGACTGTAAGCCATGGTTTGTTTTGGATGATGGTTTTTCCCTCACGGTAATGTCACAGCTTCCACATGCTCTCAGCGCAAAAGCCTACTGGCGCTCGTGATTCTTTAGCTCCGCCCACATGTCACGCCTCCAGCCAGTCATGTTTTTCCGGGAAAAATCGGTACAGACTATCTTTCTCTTATGAATATAATAAAACTAAAGACTTTTTGGAGTTATGAAGGATGCAGTACTACTCTATAGGTACTCAAGATTAACAGGATATTGAGTGAAAACGAGCATTTCACCCCCCCTTTAACAATTTAATTGAGGTTCAACAAATACAAAACAAATGCAATATGGATAAACAAATGATAAAGCTTGGCGTATTGAATATCAGATCCCTTTCTACGAAAACACTTTTTGTAAATAATATGACCACTGATCATAATCTAGATGTGCTCTGTTTTACAGAAACCTGGCTAAAACCTGATGATTATATTATTTTAAATGAGTCCACCCCCCAAGATTACTGTTATAAACATGAGCCGCGTCTAAAAGGCAAAGGGGGAGGTGTTGCTACACTTTATTATAACGTTTTCAGGATTTCTCAGAGGGCTGGCTTCAAGTATAACTCGTTTGAAGTAATGGTGCTTCATTTAACATTATTCAGAGAAACAAATGTTAATGATAAATCCCGTTATGTTTGTACTGGCTACTGTATACAGGCCACCAGGGCACCATACAGACTTTATTAAAGAGTTAGTTGATTTTACATCCGAGTTAGTTCTAGCTGCAGATAAAGTTTTAATAGTTGGTGATTTTAATATCCATGTTGATAATGAAAAAGATGCATTGGGATCAGCATTTATAGACATTCTGAACTCTATTGGGGTTAGACAACACGTTTCAGGACCTACTCATTGTCGAAATCATACTCTAGATTTAATGCTGTCACATGAAATTAATGTTGATAGTGTTGAAATTACGCAGCCAAGTGATAATATCTCAGATCTTTATTTAGTTTTGTGCAAACTTCATATAGCCAAAATTGTAAATTCTAATTCTTGTTACAAGTATGGAAGAACCATCACTTCTACCACAAAAGACTGCTTTTTAAGTTGTTTTCCTGATATATCCGAATTCCTTAGCATATCCAAAACATCAGAAAAACTATTTGATGTAAGAGAAACTATGGACTCTCTCTTTACTAGCATTTTAAATACAGTTGCTCCTTTACGTTTAAGAAAGTTAAGGAAACCAGTATGACACCATGGTATAATGAGCATACTCGCACCCTAAAGAGAGCAGCCCAAAAAATGGAGCGCAGCTGGAGGAAAACAAAACTAGAGGCATTTCGTATTGCTTGGCAGGAAAGTAACCTATCCTACAGAAAAGAATTAAAAACTGCTAGATCCGAATACTTTTCTTCTCTTTTAGAAGAAAACAAACATAACCCAAGGTATTTATCCAATACAGTGGCAAAATTAACGAAAAATAAAGCCTCAACAAGTGTTGACATTTCCCAACATCACAGCAGTAATGACTTTATGAACTTTTTCAGGAACTACTTTACTTCTAAATCAAAACTATTAGAGATAAAATTGTAACCATTCAGCCGTCAGCTACAGTTACAGATACCACAGACCCCCTTAGGAACAGTTCCACTCATTCTCTACTATAGGAGAGGAAGAATTGTATAAACTTTTTAAATAATCTAAACCAACAAGATGTATGTTAGACCCTATACCACCTAAGCTCCTAAAATAGGTGCTTCCAGAAGTCATAAATCCTCTTCTGACTATTATTAATTTCTCATTGTCATTAGGATATGTCCCCAAAACCTTCAAACTGGCTGTTAAGCCTCTCATCAAAAAACCACAACTTGACCCCAAAGAACTAGTTAATTATAGACCAATCTCAAATCTCCCTTTTCTGTTCAATATACTAGAAAAGGTGGTATCCTCACAATTACATTCCTTCTTAGAGAAAAATTGTATATGTGAGGATTTCCAGTCAGGATTTAGACCGTATCAAAGTACTGAGACTGCTCTCCTTAGTTACAAATGACCTGCTCTTATCATTTGATCGTGGTTGTTTCTCTCTATTAATATTTTATTGGATCTTATTGCTGTGTTTGACACAATTGACCAAAACATTCTTTTACATAGGCTTGAACACTTTGTTGGCATTAATGAAAGTGCATTAGCATGGTTTAAATTGTACTTATATGACCGGGATCAGTTCGTAGCAGTGAATGAAGATGTATCACATTGATCACAAGTGCAGTATGTAGTACCTCAAGGCTCAGTACTAGGGCTGCTACTCTTCACAATTTATATGTTACCCTTAGGAGACATCATCCGGAAACATGGTGTTAGCTTTCACTGTTATGCTGATGATACTCAGCTCTATATTTCTTTGCGGCCCGGTGAAACACACCAATTTTAAAAACTAATGGAATGCATAGTCGATATAAAAAACTGGATGACGAGTTATTACTTACTGCTAAATTCTGAAAAAAGACAGAGGTGTTTATTATAGGACCTAAAAACTCTGCATGTAATAACCTAGAACACTGTCTAAGACTTGATGGCTGCTCTGTCAATTCTTCGTCATCAGTTAGGAACCTAGGTGTGCTATTTGATCGCAATCTTTCCTTAGAAAGCCACGTTTCTAGCATTGGTAAAACTGCATTTTTCCATCTCAAAAATATATCTAAATTACGGCCTATGCTCTCAATATCAAATGCAGGAATGTTAATCCATGCATTTATGACCTCAAGGTTATTGTAATGCTTTATTGGGTGGTTATTCTGCACCCTTAGTAAACAAACTACAGCTAGTCCAAAATGCAGCAGCAAGAGTTCTTACTAGAACCAGGAAGTATGACCATATTAGCAGGTTCTGTCAACACTCAACTGTCTCCCTATTAAGACCATGCCAGTTATGAGCCCTAGAGACAAATACGCTGCGAAGACTTCAACTAGATGGCCATCAGGACAGGACTATGGGAATCAAACAACAATTTGACCTGTGTTGCAGCCTGGAATTAATCCACATTATGATTGTTTCATTTGACCATAGAACTGGCTCCTATACAAGTGCTATGTAAATGACTTGACTTTAGTGAATTTGTGTAGAGACCACAAACTTACAGAACCACTGACATAGGCCTACTAATACTACAGCACTTATCCTATTTTCCTCACTAGAAATCCTGCTATTCTGAGAATGGTGGATGATGTCTGTTGCTGGGATCTGGATGAGTTGCCAAACCAGAAGATAAATTGTTTTTTCCCAGTGTGTGTGTCAGAGGTACCCCTCTACACACTAACGGAGTCCCACGAACTAGAGCCAAACAGATATTTAGGATATTTGGAAACCAATTTATTTATAGTTCACACACAAAAACCAGGGTAGATCTTCCCACAATAAATATACACAATTCTCTACAAATAGAATCAAATCTGTTCCCAAACAAAACAGTTGCTTCATGTGATTTTTATCTCGAGGGTTAGATTTATTATAATGGGTTTAATAGTTGGTTGCTCTGCACTCTTAATATATAATCCAGCTGGTCCAAAATGCAGCAGCTCACGTTCTTACTAGAACCTAGGAATTATGACCACATTAGCAGGTTCTGTCAACACTCAACTGGCTCCCTATTAAGACCATGTCAGTTATGAGACCTAGAGACAGATACCCTGCGATGACTTCAACTAGATGGCCATTAGGACAAGACTATGGGAATCAAGCAACAATTTGACCTGTGTTGCGGCCTGGAATTAATCCACATTATGATTGTTTCGTTTGACCAGAGAACTGGTACCTATACAAGTGCTATATAAATGACTTGACTTTAGTGAATTTGTGTAGATACCACAAACTTACAGAACCACTGACATAGGCCTACTAATACTACAGCACTTATCCTAGTTTCCTCACTAGAAATCCTGCTATTCTGAGAATGGTGGATGATGTCTGTTGCTGGGATCTGGATGAGTTGCCAAACCAGAAGATGCATTGTTTTTTCCCAGTGTGTGTGTCAGAGGTACCCCTCTACACACTAACAGATTCCCAGGAACTAGAGCCAAACAGATATTTAGGACATTTTGAAACCAATTTATTTATAGTTCACACAAAAACCAGGGCAGATCTTCCCACAATAAATATACACAATTCTCTGCAAATTGAATAAAATCTGTTCCCAAACAAAACAGTTGCTCAAATTGTTCCCTGGAGGCGTGGCCGAGTGTAGGCACATCAGTAACGTCTTCGCCACCGACAGCGTAACTCCTCTGACCCAACCGAGAAATATTGTGGCAATCAATAAGACAAAAGAGCAGCAAAGCTCAAACCCTCATTCATGGACCAGTACGGAAAAACTACTTTCCTGTCCCAAATGGGGATGACGCCTTTCTCTCCCACTACCTCGAGTTGTGTAGCTGGTGGTCTGGCTCCTGCGTGGCTTGGTGGTGTTCCGTCCTATAAGGAATCAGTAAAAAGTCCTCAGCAAAAGCAGCTACAGCGAGCGCTAGACCATCAGCATCAAGCTCTCTTACGAGAGGAAGAAAAAGAACGTTCCTTTCTAGGAATACTTGAGTGCGTTGTTTACTCATATCTTCAATCGATCGTGCCGTTTCCCAGCCGAGGTGTACCCATATAGGGAAAGGAGATCAGTATCCGGAGCACCCCTTCATGTTAAGTTTCCGTCCCTTTTATAGAACTGTTGAGTTTATAATTGTGTGACCGAGCTTACGTCTCAGGTTCGCCTAAACACTTTTTAAATAATAAAATAAAGAAAGCAAAATGCAAGTATTACATGAATGATACACTTTTATTGTTCTTCACACCTAAAGCAACTCACATGGCACAACTGGGTGCTCTCGTAACATGTGTGTGTTCCAACCTTGCCTACGGCAAACCCCAAGGGATAGAAAAGTCACACACATACAAATGCAACCCTACAGCCTTAATATCAACTTCAAAATGTATGCTACATACATCTCATCCCCCTAAAATAAACGTGCCCATTTAACTTTCAAACAGTAAAGGATAGAACAGGTAACAAAACAAAAATAAGCATTAACATGCATAATACCTTAACCTGCATCTAACCTTGAAACAATTTGTACCATCTAAAACACTAGAACAATTTACTTTTAAAAAATTGGGAACAATGATGACTGTTTATCTCTGTATTAACATGTAAATTAGTACAGTACAAAATCTTTAAAGCAACCAGGGGACTTCAACCTCCTCCCAGCTCTACTCTCACCAGGTATGCACCGATCAGGTCCCTCCTGTGCCTCACTTAAATTCTTTTGAGGTTTACTGTGCTGCAAAACCCCAACATGTCAGACTCTTTAGAAGGGTAGTCAGGCAAAGAATGAGGAACCACAGATAGTCTCTCATCAGATGACAGTGTGGCAGTGGTGTAGCCACGGGTATGCCAGGGTGTGCCTGTGCCACCAACAGTGGCAGCTGGCACAACCTAAAAATAGATGCAGAATTATTTTTTATAGTCTCAATAAAAAATGTTTACTAAACTTGGGCTATTGTTATTTAGTTAGAAAATACATTTCTATTTAAATCAACCCTTACACGCGTAAATGACAAATATTTTAACTGACCCCTTGTTTCCATGGCGACGCGTCATGATTGTCACGTGACACAACGCAGCCACTAACAGATGTATCGGTATTCGTTTTATTTAGTTTTTCATTTTTTATTAAAATATATACACAAACTTGCTTACCATCTCAACTATCTGATATTCCGATTCTTCGTTTAAAAACCTTTATAAAGTATCTTGATCTATAAAGAGATGAGCGCTGCAGTTCAGAGTCCGGATTTAACGTACAGTAAAGCCCTGCATTTCAGCCCGAGCCCGACGGGCCCCGACTTATTCCCCTCGGGCCGGGCTTCGGGTCAATTTTCACGTTATAGCTGACATGCGGGCCGGGCCTCGGGCCTTTTTGGGTTATCCTTATATTTATATTTTTAGATATTAATAAAAAAAAAAATAAAAAAAATAGAAGTTGACGTCGACGATACAAAAACAAATATAGAAAGACATTTCATAACCTCATAACTTTCATAATCTGATAATTCAACCCGTTATAATTAAACTGACATACTGACATGACAGTCTCACGCTCGCTTTTCCGTCAGCGCGACCCACGATTATACTTCACTCATATCCACTTATTGTAGTAGTAGCTATTACATACCTCTAAATTAATGTTTTAATAATAGCCTAGTTTGCCAACTAATAATTATAAAATGATGATTCATGTAGCGGCGAGCATGCATTTCTGCGTCTGCACCTGTTGCTGCGGGCCATGCAGCAAAGAAGAGAGCGCTGGCCGAGTTTGAAAACATTGTGGAGCAGGACGAGGATGACGACGATGATGTACAGCAATATATGCGCCTCAATCACAACATGGAAGGTGATGGACGAGATGTGCTGCTATGGTGGAAACAGGCACGAGACCCTGCTACCGCGACTGTCAAGACTGGCTCGCTCTGTGTTTAGTGTCCCGCCAGCAGCAGCAGCGAACGTGTCTTCAGTGCCGCGGGAAGAGAGGAGGACGGGGTTAAAACCTTCCACTCTGGAGCCTATTCTTTTTCTCCACGATGCTCTGTAAGAGACTGTTCTAACTTTTCATTTGACTTTATTTTCGTTTAACTGTTGGAAACTAATGGAAAAAAGAATGGACATGTTCTGTGGTGCATTTTTGAGGTAAGATAACCTGCAAGTTTGTTTTTAATTAATTTAATTTGTTTAGATTGTAGGCTTTTTTCTCATTTCGTTTGCGAGCGCTGTTGCGAGCCTGCCTCAGTATTTATTTATTTTTTATTTTATTTTACTCACTGTGGTTTAATAACATTTATTAAACTAACTGTATGTGTGATATGCTTGAAGTGTTTTATATCTATGGATTTTATTGTAGCCAAGTAAAGCGTTCATTTGAGAGGCTTAATTGATTAAATATGTTTTAGGCTACTTGCTGTCGGCTCGGCTGTTTAACGTTAATCGTCATTTTTTAAAGAAATGCTTCAAACATTTTTCTAAACTAACTTGATAAAGCAATGAAAAGAAACACAAAACTGACCCCCTTTTTAATTGCTGCAAATAGGGCAGGCTTCTGCTGTGTAATAAAATAAATAAATAAAAACACGGGCTCGGGCCGGACTCGGGCTGATAATTCTGATGAGCTGTCGGACACGGGTCGGGCCTGAGCGTCTCGGGCCAGGGCCGACTCGGGCCTAGATTTGAGGCCCGTGCAGGGCTCTAACGTACAGCACTTTAATTCCCCAGTTTCTCCCGAAATACAAGTGGCTGTTGAACTGGATGAAGAATAGAGTAAACTTTATTGTTCTTATATGTGTGTCTGATATATGAATAAAACACGTGTGCAAATTGCATTTGATTAGATAGTTTTTGCTGCTTCCATAGACATCAGTGTGTATTTTACAAACTACCAATGTATTGTTTTACTAGTGTATATTTAAATGTATGAAACCTAAAATAAACATTATGTGGTTGAAAACACTGCATATTAATTGTGATATATGACAAGCGCTGAGCGCGTCCGTCTCTCAGTGCCAGCCAACGCGCAAAGCTGTTTGTGTTAGCAGATTGGAAATGTCTAAGTATCTTACCAGAAGTTTAAAATTATCGTATTTGGAAGAAAATTGTCGTACACGAGTCAAAATAGTTATTTATCTATTCTAAACCAACAACATTTTGACACAACCTGCAAATTATCCCAATAGATAAGGCGTATTGTTGGATGGAAGCAGTGATACAAAATACTATCCCATTATTTTCAGTGACTGTCTGCGTCGCGGAGCATATTAAAACATATTAAAATTATTTTTAACACTTGCTTTGTTGCTTCCATTGAAGAAGGAATTTAGCTGTTGCTGCATCGTGCAGTTAACATATGAGCCGCCGTCACCGGAAGACTGCGTGTTGCCAGATGTTGAAGGGGTTCTTGCTATCATGGACCGCAACTAGTGCTCGTTGGCTTTAAAGCAGGGCTCTCTCCTGCATTCTTAACACACCCTCAGGCGCACACGAACGCATGATGCTCTAGGCCTATCAAGCATCCGCTCAACTCCACTACCATCTCACATATAACACTTCCCTACTGGGCAAATGCCCAGTGGCGGTGACCCCCTGCCTTAGGTTGTCCCCTATTGGCCAGAAGAGGATCTTACCCGTCATTGAGAAATCACCTCATGCACACTGGTAACCACTCTTTCCCGTTGCAACATCCTCAACAGTCTTCTTCCAGAATCCAGTATTTCCTGCAGCTTAGGAAAGGTGCACTCAAGAACCATGAGAGCCATTGACAGCACCTACTAGTGTTAAAACATTGAAAAAGGTTAATCAAACTAATATTTAATCGCTAAAATCAATTGGATACCTCCAAACTATCATGCTGAGATTACTCAGTGAAGTTATTTTTCACACCCGTCCATTCATTGTAATTTTATGTTGCTTCTGTAGCTGCAGCCATCAGGCCCTGTATGATGGTGAAGACTAAAAATAAGACAGATAAGTTACTGGTCATAGAACAAATAGCAATACAACTGTTTAACTATTCAAAATTATTACATCTATAGGTCAGGGTCTGTATTATGATTTTAAAGACCTCATGTCTCTTCAACAATTGCTCCTAAATTGTTATTCATTATTTTTATAATCTCTTATTTCTTACATGCATTGGGCAGTTGAACATTTAACTACCAATTGCCCTCTTAATGCATTAAATCTGAGCTCTTTTTATCATGTGACTCACATCTCAGTGCCTATGATTTGACTGAAACACTGTGCTGTACTATAAATATCTTATCACTTAAACACAGGCTCAGATAAAGGCATTTTAGCTTACTTTGAATAATAGAGAGAGAGAGAACTCTGAGGGATTCAGGACTCGTAACAATGCATTTTCATTCATTTTTAACATAATTTTCATCATACTATCATTTTACTCTAGCCCAGTTTAAAACTTGTCAGAAACTATATGCATTTTAAAAATAAAATTCTTCATATTTGTATTTTTACTTTATTTTCGCAACTCAAATGTTTCTCAAAGTTCTTTGCAGTCATTAAGTTGGCTTGAGAAAGCCAACTTATTGAAATCCTATTTAAGTTGGCTTGAGAAAGCCAGCTTACTGAAATCCTATTTAAACGTATTATGTTGGCTTGGCAACAAGCTATTTAAACTTATTTTTATTTTTATTATGTTGGCTTGGCAACAAGCCAACATACTGTTATGCTATTTAAACTTCTTCTTATTCTTCTTCTTCTTTTTTTTTCTTATTATTATTTTTCTGACAGAAATTCTGAACGCTACTCCTCCTAGGGCTTTAAAGCCACAAGCCCCAAACTCGGCAGAAACCTGCGGGATAGAGCGGTGCTGGTTGCTATATCTTTTCAGAATGATCAGACGTAGTTTTTTTTTTGTATTAATTTTTAAATGTCAAAATACATTACCCATAGACTTACATTATCTGAGAAAAATTGCGCCCCTAGTTGCAATACCCGAGATTAAGGGAGGAGTCGGCAGGGTTTCGTTTCACTTTTAAACCGGTTAAAAATACCAAGTAAATAATACAATTTCCCTCAAACTGACAAGCTAAACCAACATATCTGATTATTACAGGGGTCAGGGCTCATTAATAATTGATTTCTAGGCAGAGAGCAGTCAGAAAGATGAGAGAAGAATCACTGCTGCTGTCTCCACGGAGCTCACAACGAGCGAATTCATTCTTATTTAAGACCTTTTAAAACGGCGATTGCACGCAATCCACACGTTAGAACACACCAAGAGCTAAATTCAGATGTTTCTGAACTGTTTAAAGTAATAACATGATATATTCGCGGCAGCGCAACTGCCCGCGAGGTCGCGATGTATTTCTCTGAACACTTGAAGAGAATTTACAGCCTGTCACATTAAAACACTGCAGCGAAACGGCACAAAACAATTAGAAGAATATATTATACACATGAAAATGAGTGTTTATATGTGATTGTGAGATTTTATCTGTAAGGCTGAACCTCACATCAATTGTTATCCATCGTCACAACATGGTAAAGTCATTTATATATATATTTTTAAGAGCTTCTTAAACTAAATATTCCTGCGAATGCACACAATCCACCCATTAGAACACACTAAGAGAAAAATCCAGGGGTTTTTGAGCCGTGTATGTGTGCAAAATGCAATATTTGACATCGCGAAGGGAAAAAAAAGTCACATGACAGCCACGTTTAGGGCGAGATTTCACAAATAAATAGGCTACACATTTCATTCACTCTGACAAGCTAAATCAACATATGTTATTATTAACGGGTCAGATATCTCATTAACAAATTATGTCTCTGACCAAAGAACAGAGAGAAAGACGAGAGAGAAATGAGCACCTCATCAGCATTTTTTAAGAGATTCCAAAAATAATATCACAGCACTAATCCACCCATTAGAACACAACAAGAGCAGAATTCAGGTGTTTTTGATATGTTTATGTGTGCAAAATGACATATAATTTGACAGCGTGATACAGCTTATGAATACTGCAAGGAAAAAAGTCACGACAGCCTTTTAACTCTGGAGTCGATTAACGCATATACGCGTTTTGAGTCATTTTCTCCTGATAACCCCGACAATTACTTAAATTACATTTTCAGTTTTAATCGTACAGATAAGAGCAATACATCAATCGAATCTGTAAAGGGTCTACTTTTTTTTGGATACAAACATAATAACAACAAAACTTTGTGCACTTATAAAATAAAGATAACAAACAAGGTGTGCTGTCTTCAACCTTGTCTGCGCTGATCTTCATTTACAAACACGTCATTAAAATGAACTGTAACTCCATGAATACTCAACGAAGAGACATGAGAGATATATCTATAGAAAGCTTGACATGTCTACTTTTAAACTAAACAAGTGCTGCCGAACAAATATTCTGTGATAAAAGTACGCGATGTCCTTTTTTCACGACTCCCTTCTAATGTGTATGGAAGGCCAAGAGGGTCAAATACACGTTAAATACGTGTATTTCACGCATAGACGACACGTATTTAAAGCGTTAAATACGCGTTGTTTACTCGTGAAAAATCAGCGTGTATTTAACGTGTATTTCACGTTTTAAATACACGTGAAATACACGTGAAGTATGCCTTAAAAATCAGTTTGAACAGGCCAGTGTCATTGGCTGCTGAGGACTTGGGTCAAACCACTTCTGTGTGCTTCGAGTACCATTCATAGACAGGCAACCACCATTTAACATGCTATAGATCAGCTTATTCAGCCTTATTATTTAGTCTTTTTTCTTTTCTGTTTTGTATAGTCTATAGAAATAATATATTTAAGTTTCAGTTTTATGAAATATTTATTTTTTAATACATATTAATTAAAATTTTGTGGTGATACTATAACGTTTATAAAAGTTACAGTATTTTGTAATGAAACAGGACTTTTTGTTTAGCTCTTGACTCACCGAAGTATACTATATATAGTGTCCCTTCTTTAATTTTTCAGTAGTGTGATAACTTTAAATATGTTGTCAGTACTATTAAAATAACATTAAATTGAATGGTATTTAGGAGATTATGGTTTTTGCATGACTTATTTCGCATTCAGCTAGACAACCCTGTCGTAGCTGTTATCATAGCCTAGGCTTTTTATTAAAAAAGAAAACAACAAGGGACCATGGAAAAAGACTGTTGCAGGTGTATTTTTTATGGTATTATTATTTTTTATTTTTTGCAGCGGGGCAACTCAAGAATGTTGGGCACACAAGTACTGTGGCTCTTTTGCCCCATGGCCAAGATGGCCAAGCCAACATCAAAGTTAGTTCACTAACTTTTAATTCTAGTTATTATTATTCTTCTGAGAAAAATTCTATACGCTACTCCTACTAGGACTTTAAAGCCACAAGCCCCAAACTGTTATGCTATTTAAACTTATTTTTATTTTTATTTTTATTATGTTGGCTTGTTGCTGTTATGCTATTTAAACTTCTTCTTTTTTTTTCTTATTATTATTTTTCTGACAGAAATTCTAAACGCTTCTCCTCCTAGGGCTTTAAAGCCACAAGCCCCAAACTCGGCAGACACCTGCGGGATAGAGCGGTGCTGGTTGCTATATCTTTTCAGACTGATCAGACTTAAAGTTTTTTTTTTAATTAATTTTTAAATGTCAAAATACATTACCTATAGACTTACATTATCTGAGAAAAATTGCGCCCCTAGTTGCAATACCCGAAGGTTTACTTTCACTTTTAAATCGGTCAGAAATTCCGTAAATAATACAATTTCCTTCAAACTGACAAGCTAAACCAACATATCTGATTATTACAGGGGTCAGGGCTCATTAATAATTGATTTCTGGGCAGAGAGCAGTCAGAAAGATGAGAGAAGAATCACTGCTGCTGTCTCCACGGAGCTCACAACGAGTAAATTCATTCTTATTTAAGACCTTTTAAAACGGCGATTGCACGCAATCCACACGTTAGAACACACCAAGAGCTAAATTCAGATGTTTCTGAACTGTTTAAAGTAATAACATGATATATTCGCGGCAGCGCAACTGCCCGCGAGCTCGCGATGTATTTCTCTGAACACTTGAAGAGAATTTACAGCCTGTCACATTAAAACACTGCAGCGAAACGGCACAAAACAATTAGAAGAATATATTATACACATGAAAATGAGTGTTTATATGTGATTGTGAGATTTTATCTGTCAGACTGAACCTCACATCAATTGCTATCCATCGTCACAACATGGTAAAGTCATTTATATATATATATATTTTTAAGAGCTTCTTAAAATAAATATTCCTGCGAATGCACACAATCCACCCATTAGAACACACTAAGAGAAAAATCCAGGGATTTTTGAGCCGTGTATGTGCAAAATGCAATATTTGACATCGCGAAGGGAAAAAAAGTCACATGACAGCCGCGTTTGGGGCGAGATCAGACAAATAAATAGGCTACACATTTCATTCACTCTGACAAGCTAAATCAACATGTTATTATTACCGGGTCAGATATCTCATTAATAAATTATGTCTCTGACCAAAGAACAGAGAGAAAGACGAGAGAGAAATGAGCACTTCATCAGCATTTTTTAAGAGATTCCAAAAATAATATCACAGCACTAATCCACCCATTAGAACACAACAAGAGCAGAATTCAGGTGTTTTTTATATGTTTATGTGTGCAAAATGACATATAATTTGACAGCGTGATACAGCTTATGAATACTGGAAGGAAAAAAGTCACGACAGCCTTTTAACTCCAAGTATCCCAGAGCAGTGGCGGCTCCAGACAATTTTGATTGGGGGGGCAATGGGGGGTCCTGGTCTTTTCAAGGGGGGTCTCATGAAAACCAACAAAAAATACAGTGGACATGGCTAATAACTGCTTATTACTGCTACTCAACAACAAAAACACATTTGCAATGTAAACAAATTACAGGCTACATTTGTTATTCATATCCTTCACACTTCACTTTCATGTCAGGTATATTATAGATTTTTATTGACATTGATATTTTAACATTTATTTCCAGATAGATATTATTGAGTTTACAGGCTAAAGTGGTCTTGCTGTTGTAAACACTGTTGCTATTGTAGAAAAAATATTTGCATCACATTTAAATTATAATTATATTTTAATTCATTTCTGAATTGTTTTTATTTTTATAATGATAATTCAGAGAATGAGAAAATCTGAATAAGCCTTACCAGTGTTGTGATAATTATTTTTACATGTTAAAAATAAATAAGTACTGTAATATAATAAAAGTTTATTCAAATTACATAAAAAAGACCAGACCCCTCCATGCCTGTGAAACTTTTCTCCCTCAAACAGCACGCTAGTGTTACTTCTACACTACAGGCTACAGACAGCAATATAAACAACGTATCTGCATGTTCTCACATCACATCGTTCTTGTAAAATAATAATAAGTAAATAAACATCAAAATCACTTCGCTGAGAATGAAACACCACTTACCAGCTGCCACGATGTTGAAAATATCCTCTAGCAATTAAAAAATGCGCGTGCAGCATGAGGAATCTTCCAGGTTGGATGAGGTCGTAGCCAGGTGAACGGTCATCATGTTGGTCATTTTATTTACGGCTAAATTATTATTAATAAATTGTACTAATATTATGATTGGGCATGGGCAGGCATTCACAAAAGTTTATGTAATTACAAAAATAATTCAAGGAAATTTTGCTTTGACAAAAGGGCACTTAAGGGGCAAAGGAGCAGGTGCTCAAGTGAACCGGTTCTTTTGGACAATTCGATCAAATAAACCAGTTGAGAAAAAAAATGGTTCTTTTGCGCTCGATGTAATGCCGTCATTGGCGATGATTGCCCTTCATTCAAGATTTTGGTTTACCCACGCTTATAACATTAGCACAGAATCAGTTCAGAATCAATCACCAAAAGAATCAGTTCGGTTCAGATGCGCTCTGTGTCAGTCTGCTTCAAACTGAATCACGCATGCGCAGTTATCATCAGCTCATCGGTTCTCGAATCGGACATGTCCGACAGAAACGGTTCTCGGTTCAGTGTATGAATAAATGTCGGAATAATTATTATTTATTATTGTTCTGCGTAGTTTGAAGAGAAACATTTTTGGATCTTTATCCCGAATATATATATTTGTTTTAATCAGGAAGAGGCTGGGGGGTCAAATGGGGGGTCAAGGCATTTTTTGGCAGGGTCTTGAGACCCCCCAAGACCCCCCCTGGCGCCGCCGGTGTCCCAGAGTGCAGTCTGGACGATAGGGCGGGGTGACACGTTGGGGCGGAGCGACACGTGTCGCCCCGCCCACCTCAGCGGTTATTGGTTTATGATTAAGATGAGCTTATTGGTGTACAGATGAGTGACGATTTTACAGCTTATTGGCATAGAGAATTATGACGCTCTGAGCAGGATTGGAATGCGGAAGTAGACACTCAGATGAATAAACTTTTAATATAAATTAAAAAGTGAATATAAATGTTGTGTTTTTGCATTTATTGTTGCATTTCCACAACATCCCGTATAAATACAAAGAGTTTTGGATTACGACGAACAGAATAGAAATAAATGGTCTACTCCCTCAAAGGCTGTAGACACTACCTTGGCATTACTCTCTGGTTTGAAAATGACACGGCAATATAATGCGTAGTATGGTTATGTAGATATTCATGGAGTACCTTGATTTATATATTCAAATTATATATATATATATATATATATATATATATATATATATATATATATATGTGTGTGTGTGTGTGTGTGTGTGTGTGTGTGTGTGTGTGTGTGCGTCGTGTGTGTAACAAATTGTCACCAGTCTCTGAACGTCACCAATAATATTCTGAACATTCCCTTGGCCCCTACGAAAATTTACCATGGTTCTGCTACAGTAACTAAAATTATGGTGTTTTTATAATTACAGCTCACAGTAATTAATATGCCAACAAATATTTTACTACAATAAATCCATGGTTACTTTTTGCAAGGAAGGAACTATACAGGTTCTAAAGAACTTGCCCAAAAACACTCGTCACTTTCTGTTATTTGTTTTCTGAACTGCACTACTGAAAACCTCATTAATCCTCACAATCCTATCACAACTAAATTAAGAATCCATTATGAGCAATGCATAGCAAATGATGTTACCATCAAATATGAGAAACCTTAAAGAATGATAGACTGATGTAAATGACTGAAACCTGTTGTCATGCACGTGTTTGCCATAGCTTTTTTATTAAAACATTATACACTGCAAAGTTTAACTTTAAATGACATCAATTAATACATCAAAACCAGCTGATCTCAGTCCATTCTCTATTTCCCTTCAATGAACTTAACACACAAATGTGTTTCATGCCGCAAAAAATAAAAATAAAAAATAAAAAACAGTCCTTGGAACAAAATCCTGTGTAAACAAAAGCCCAAAAGATCACCACGCCGGTCTCTTCCCTGTACCCTGGTGGGTTAAACTTGAAAAAGGCTCTGCACTGCAAGCGTTCCCTGATGCTGATTATCCGTCTGAACTCGTTCCGGTCAGGAGACAGGAGGACAATTCTTTCAGTTGGCCACAACTTATAGTGTAAAGACAAAATACATGAAAGATAATTATAATAATAATACAAAAAAAGTTTAACAGCCTTCTACTACAAAATTCAATTGGAGAATGAGCATTAAACTGAGAAATCTTACTGTCTAGCCAGGCAAACTGTGCCACTTTCCGAAAAACTTCGGAGCACATCCCTAAACCATCTGCAAACCAGATAAAGTGTCAAATATGCAGAGTCACCCGCTGACAAAATAACTTCCCTGAGGATTTCCAGGGGAAGCTGTTGAATCAAAAACATACATAGGTTTATTTATACATGTATATAAAAGTTATTAAACATTATATAAACACTGACTACAGACAACCGTGCTTTAAAACTCTCATTAAAAACTCTATAGATTGTTGTCACAACTGCATACTCATTCTTTTATAATAACACTAATAAAATGTTAATATATACAGTACTGTGCAGAAGTATTAGGCATGTTAGTATTTTCACATTGAAAAAAACCTGTTTTAAGCCAATTATTTATATCTTTTGCTATTGTGTGTCAGTAGGATATATTAGTTTACATTTCCACACATTCATTTTGCCATTAATTGTAATACTCCAGTGATATATTTGTATATATTTGTATGCATGATCCACATGAAGATCTTTTACATTGAATATGAATATTTCTGTCTTATATGGTGAACAAAATCCACATTAGATCGTAAACAGAAGTTATTTAAAACACTCGCTGCTGTCTGAAAATGAATTAAGCTGAAATGTTTTTAAATGTCTTTGATGCTGATGTTAACTGATAGCTATATATTAAATAATCCACAGTATTGACCAATATAGTACTTGTACATAATACCACATCTGAACAACTATGTAGCTGTAATAACTAAAATACCTCTGCATGTACACACATATGTAATTATTAGTTGTTAATGAATGAATGTGCACAAATAACCTGCTTTGCTGGACTCTGCCTGAAGACATGGTGAATGGTGAAGTTCTCCCCCTCAGTGGTTGAGCTCTAAAAGAACAAATGTCAAGAGGTAGGTTTATTGCTAGATATAGTACAGAGTAATGTTTCATGTAGCAACATTCAAACAGCTACATACATTTGCGGAGTAAAGCTGTCCAGGAGAACAGAACACCACCACCTCCTGATCATGTCATCCTGAAAAATAATAATAATAATAATATACACACAAAAATCATGCATGTCTGTTCAAATAACTTGACAAATGTAATGCCATACCTCTGTAAAATCGAACCTATGAACTAAAGCCATGTACAGAGTGTACTACTGTTACAATCCACAAAGAACAATAAAATTTGCAATTTATAACAATTATTAACAATAATTATTCAAATTGAACGTACCATGGATAAATAAATGATCGAACATCGCATTTCATATTATAAGATATTTACACAACCACTTTTACTCACCTCACGCAATCAACGTGGAATAGCGTTATTACTCTGCTGCTGCAGTTGCCACCGTTCTGTTTGTGTCAACGCAAACTGCCCCCTGCTGGCTCGGAGGAAAATGTCAAAGGCGGGGAAAACAAATATGGGTGGGGCGACACGTGTCGCTCCGCCTCGAAGTGTCGCCCCGCCCCATCGTCCAGACTGCACTCTGGGGTTACTCTTTAACTCTGGAGTCGATTAACGCATATACGCGTTTTGAGTCATTTTCTGCTGATAACCCTGACAATTACTTAAATTACATTTTCAGTTTTAATCGTACAGATAAGAGCAATACATCAATCGAATCTGTAAAGGGTCTACTTTTTTTTGGATACAAACATAGTAACAACAAAACTTTGTGCACTTATAAAATAAAGATAACAAACAAAGGTGTGCTGTCTTCAACCTTGTCTGCGCTGATCTTCATTTACAAACACGTCATTAAAATGAACTGTAACTAAACTGAATACTCAACGAAGAGACATGAGAGATATATCTATAGAAAGCTTGACATGTCTACTTTTAAACTAAACAAGTGCTGCCGAACAAATATTCTGTGATAAAGTACGCAATGTCCTTTTTTCACGTCTCCCTTCATTTTATCTAATGTGTATGGAAGGCCAAGAGGGTCAAATACACGTGAATTTTTGTTTAGCTCTTGACTCACCGAAGTATACTATATATACTGTCCCTTCTTTAATTTTTCAGTAGTGTGATAACTTAATATATGTTATCAGTACTATTAAAATAACATTAAATTGAATGGTATTTAGGAGATTATGGTTTTTGCATGACTTATTTCGCATTCAGCTAACAAAAAAAGGTCCCCAGGACGTCAGCGTGTAGGGTCCACTTGACGTCGAGCGGACGTTCGCGAAGACGTCCCGAGGACGTTCACGGGGACGTTCACAGGACGTGCAGCGGACATTCGGGACATTTGGGGGACTTTCACTTTAAATCCTCTAAATGTCATTTTATTGTACTTTTAAGCTAATCAAAGACAACAGACACGCTGTATGAAGCAAAATAGATTTATTTTAATTGAACAATGGTAAAGTTGCAGGGCTATTTTCGTGTGTGTGTGTGTGTTTTGGCGTGTCTGCGTCTCTGGTTGTCAGCTGTGGTTAGTCGATGGCATTTCTTCCCATTGTCTTTTAACCTAAAACAACAAAATGAACACATTCAGTAGTGTTATGACTTCATACATCTAGGACTGTCCTTTATCCATTGACAAACGATTTGTAAAGACTGTTGACAGTTTGGATTTAGACCAAGCGGTCCGAAATGTAGCGGACATGCCTTTTTGCTGCATATAGGCGTCTCAGTGTGTATTTTTACCATATGGATATTAAATATTTAAGTTTAATATCTGCCAGTATTATATACATTTAATCATTTCAGCTTTACAAGCTAACGTTAGCTTAGAAAGTGTTCACATAGCCTAACCTCAGCAGCTGCGTGGGCCAACTTCAGCAAATGTTTAAAAAGGTAAACTTGATCAAATGTAAGCATTAGGAGATAAACAGTAGTTACGGTATCTATAATGTCTAATAATATAAAAGAATAAATACCTTTTTTGACCAAACAAAAGCGAAAACTCAAAGCCGTGTCTAACTGTCATTAGCGGCTGAGCGTTGCCATGGATACATGCCGCGGTGCACTATAGTGATGTCATTCGGTCATGTGCTCATTTGATCAACAGCTGCTTGGATCCTATCTTCAGTGTAGCTATATTACTTTTTTTATTAGAGCTCCATGTAGTGTAGCAGTCTTAAATGCAACAACTAAAATAATTTATTTCCTAAATAACTTTTCTTGTCGTCTTACCAACAGTTTATATATACAATACAAGTTTATTTATATAGCACAAATAAACAGTTTAATACGTAAATGAAAATAATTAATTTATTTGTCTTACCTGTGTTATTTTTCACTTTTTTCTTCATGTTTTCCTTGGCATTCACTCTATAACATTCTAGTAGAGCTCCTGGGATGCAAACATATTTTCTTGATTCATGCATAAACCGAATTGTAGCTCTGTTCAATTATATTATTGAAAGTTTATATCATCATGATTAAGCATCATGATTTTGATGTTTAAATACTGAAAACAGACTCCTGATTTAATGACATTTTTCATTACAGAAGTTAATCCTATTTTCTTTTTCCAGAAATGAAAATTATTAATTTAACATTAACTTTATTTTACAATGTATTCAAATCTATATAGTAAAAAAAAATATATATATATATATATCAATCAGCAAATCAAAACATTTTTTTTTTTTTTTTTGCAATCTGTTATTATTACAGTTTTGTTTTAGGCAAAAATACCCTTTAAAATCCAATATGAGTTTATATGAGTTTGATTTTGTCCACTCTATTTGTCTGAGTTGCAAGGTGTCAGGTCCAGTGTTGGGAAGGTTACTTTGGAAATGTTATAGGTTACAGATTACAAATTAAATTATTTAAAATGTAATATGTAGTATCACTGTTTCAAGTGACTTTAAGTAATGTAACTGATTACATTTGATTACTTTTCTAAATTTCTATTGTTTTCAAATTTTGATTATTTTGAATCATTTAAAGCAGGCAGGGTTAATGTTACAGTGGTACTCAACACTGATTACTCTCAGATTTCAGAATCCTTCTTCACTTAAATGAAGACTATAATTTAATTGTAAAGTACAACCACCTCAAAATAAGACTTTAGCAGCTCTTTTTACTTTGCAATATTTTTAGGTTAAATACAGATTTAAAATCATAAGATATAGTTTAATAGCTATGATACTGTTTTTGAAATCAAATCTTTGCATAGCTATGACAGGAAACATTGCAATCTAACAATGCTTTGGAAAAAAAGGCAGTTAATCTAAAAATTTAATAAATAAATAAATAATTTACATAAACCAAAATTGTCGGGGATTGGTAGGGGAGGAACTCAAGTGCAGACAGGATTCAACACAAAAGGGTTTATTTACAAAAAGGGAAAACAAAAATCCACGAGGGGGAAAACAGGACTAGGGCAGATACAACAAATACTAAATAGGACTGATTAAACAAGATAAACAAAGACTCAAAACAGGAGAACACTAACTACAAATAACACTCACGGTTATACAGGATACAATATCTCAAAGGGGAATACTCTTTCACAAGGCTGACAGGTAGGAACACATATGAGGAACACAATGAACGGACGCAAGACAGAGCACACTAGGAAAGCTAAATAGGGGAACAATTAAGACACGACAGGTGGCACAGATAGCAATCACGACACGACTAGGTTAACAAGGGGGGCGGGGCAAGGGAACGAGACAACACAAGCACATGGCCCAAAGGCAAGGCCATGTGCTTGTACACAAAACACGGGTCTGTCATGATCCTGCCTCAAGACTAGGAAAAATCAAGGACACGAGGGCAGAATCATGACAGAACCCCTCCCTTAAGGAGCGGCTTCCAGACGCTCCTCAAGGGAACATCAAACACGGGACATGACTGACATGACAGACTGGGACACAGACACAAACCAACAAGACATGACAAATAACAACAAAGGCAAACATGAGTACACAACGGCAGGGTTAGGGTGACAAATCAAAAAAAACAAACAGGGAAGGGGAGGGGGCGGGACCACAAAGTTCATGGGGGACAGACCAGGGCGGGTGGGTGGGGTAGGAATCTTAGGAGGACAGGACGAAGGCTGACGACGGGGGGTACGGGCAGGTCTGGGTGGTGAGGGGCGGGGAGGGGTCTCGGGACAACTGACAGGGGACATGACAGGAGCAGACAAGGGACGCGGGGCAAGACTTACGGGACGCGGGGAGATGACAGCTGGACACGGGGGGACAACATCTACGGGACACGGGGCAACATTAACGGGACACGGGGCCACATCAACAGGACACATGACTACATCAGCAGGACACGGGGCAACACTCACGGGACACGGGGAGACAACGGCAGGACACTCGGGATTTCGGGGGACAGGGTCTGGGGACAAGACAGGACTGACGGGGACTTCTAGGATCCGGACAAGACTAGACAAATAATCTGAAAAGGCTTTAGCAGCTAGGATAATTGGCATCTCCTTACGAGATGAGACAGACTGTACTAGAGTCTTTGCTGCAGAGTCGGCCGCGGCACTCTCCTCCGCTCTCACGACTGCAGACTTGCATACAGCTCTCTTCTTTGCCGGCTCGGGCACGCCAGCGCTCACCGCTGCTGGCTCGGGCACGCTCACCGCTGCTGGCTCGAGCACGCTCACCGCTGCTGGCTCGAGCACGCTCACTGCTGCTGGCTCGGGCACACCAGCGCTCTCCGCTGCTGGCTCGGGCACGCTCACCGCTGCTGGCTCGCGCACGCCAGCGCTCACCGCTGCTGGCACGGGCACGCCAGCTCTCTCCGCTGCTGGCACGGGCACGCCAGCGCTCACCGCTGCTGGCACGGGCACGCCAGCTCTCACAGCTGCTGGCTCGGGCATGCTCACCGCTGCAGGAGGCGACAGTGTCGCAGGACCGGGAGACCCCTTCTTCCTCCTCTTCCTTCTAGGCCGCGGTGCAGAGGTCACCGCTGGGACAGAGACGGGTTGGGGAAGTTCGGTCTCGGGCAGGGCAGACTCTGACGCCGACGCCTCCGAGGCTGACTCCCACGACAATCGTCTCCCTCGCTTCATGGGGAGACTGCTGGCTGTGGAAGGCGCCTCAGGACTCTGGGGGGGATCTGCCTGTTCCCCCAGTGTTGTGACGGCCAGGAGACGACCCTCTGGGATCGTTGGCAGCTGGGGGGGACCTCTGTGGCTCCTCCTGGCAGAGACTCTCCCACAGCCGGGCATAATTGCGGAGGATCCACTCCCCCTCGGGCGAGTAGGGGAGGGTGACCCCCTTCCTGTCGGTGGGAGATGACGTCCAGCACTGCCTCCGGAACTCCGCCTGACGCTGAAGCTCAGAGGCCCTCCTGCCTGCTGAGTTCCTTGGTGGTCGGTTCATTCTGTCTGGGATTGGTAGGGGAGGAACTCAAGTGCAGACAGGATTCTCAACACAAAAGGGTTTATTTACAAAAAGGGAAAACAAAAACCCACGAGGGGGAAAACAGGACTAGGGCAGATACAACAAATACTAAATAGGACTGATTAAACAAGATAAACAAAGACTCAAAACAGGAGAACACTAACTACAAATAACAATCACGGTTATACAGGATACAATATCTCAAAGGGGAATACTCTTTCACAAGGCTGACAGGTAGGAACACATATGAGGAACACAATGAACCGACGCAAGACAGAGCACACTAGGAAAGCTAAATAGGGGAACTATTAAGACACGACAGGTGGCACAGATAGCAATCACGACACGACTAGGTTAACAAGGGGGGCGGGGCAAGGGAACGAGACAACACAAGCACATGGCCCAAAGGCAAGGCCATGTGCTTGTACACAAAACACGGGTCTGTCATGATCCTGCCTCAAGACTAGGAAAAATCAAGGACACGAGGGCAGAATCATGACAAAAATAGGAAATAAAACAGTTATGGAATAAGGATGTGTCATATTCTGTCTTCAACTCCAGAAACATTGGTGTCTCATATTTTAAATATGTATGTGTGAAAATATTCAAATGTAACTCCCTTTGTAATCATTAACAATATCATAATTAACTGTGATTTAATTACATTTTACATTACATTAACAAATTGCTACATTTATTTTGCAATTAAATTACGTTATTTAGTTACATGTAACTAGTTACTGCCCAACGTCCTCCGAACGTCCGCCAGCGAACGTCAAAAGCGGACCAAATCCGGACGTCCCCCGAACGTCCGCCAGCGAACGTTATAAATCGGACGTACTGCAGACCTAAGCAGACGCTCGGAACGTCCGGGGGACGTCCCCTGTTTGCTGGGTATACACGTGAATTTTAACGTGTCTCTGTAAGGGTCTACTTTTTTTTGGATACACACATAATAACAACAAAACTTTGGGCACTTATAAAATAAACATAACAAACAAGGTGTGCTGTCAGCAGCCTTGGTCTGCTCTGATCTTCATTTACAAACACGTCATTAAAATGAACTGTAACTCCATGAATACTCAACGAAGAGACATGAGAGATATATCTATAGAAACCTTGACATGTCTACTTTTAAACTAAACAAGTGCTCCCGAACAAATATTCTGTGATAAAGTAATCCATATCAAAACAACGCGATGTCCTTTTTTCACGTCTCCCTCATTATATCTAATGTGTATGGAAGGCCAAGAGGGTCAAATACACGTGAATTTTAACGCGTCAACAACACGTTACATACGTGTATTTCATGCGTAGACAACACGTATTTAATATTATTTATTTATCGGCGCTGCACAACATGGTAAAGTCATTTATATATATTTTTAAGAGCTTCTTAAAATACTATATTACTCCGATATTATATCCAATATTATTTAACGAGTTAAATACGTGTTGTTTACACGTGAAAAATCAGCAGGTATTTAAGGTGTATTTCACGTGTTAAATACACATGAAATACACGTGAAGTACACGTTCAAAATCAGTTTGAAGAGGTCAATGTCATTGGCTGCTGAGGACTTGGGTCAAACCACTTCTGTGAGCTTAGAGGGGTGTACCATTCATAGACAGGCAACCACCATTTAACATGCTATAGATCAGCTTATTCAGCCTTATTATTTAGTCTTTTTTCTTTTCTGTTTTGTATAGCCTATAGAAATAATATATTTAAGTTTCAGTTTTATGAAATATTTATTTTCTAATAAATATTAATTAAAATTTTGTGGTGATAGTATAAAGTTTATAAAAGTTACAGTATTCTGTAATGAAACAGGACTTTTTGTTTAGCTCTTGACTCGCTGAAGTATACTATATATAGTGTCCCTTCTTTAATTTTTCAGTAATGTGTGATAACTTAAAATATGTTGTCAGTACTATTAAAATAAGATTAAATTGAATGGTATTTAGGAGATTATGGTTTTTGCATGACTTATTTCGCATTCTGCTAGACAACCCTGTCGTAGCTGTTATCATAGCCAAGGCTTTTTATTTAAAAAGAAAACAGCAAGGGACCATGGAAAAAGACTGTCGCAGGTGTATTTTTTTTATGGTATTATTATTATTTTTTTTTGGCAGCGGGGCAACTCAAGAATGCTGGGCACACAAGTACTGTGGCTCTTTTGCCCCATGGCCAGGAGGGCCAAGCCAACATCAAAGTTAGTTCACTAACTTTTAATTCTAGTTATGTTGGCTTGGCAACAAGCCAACATACTGTTATGCTATTTAAACTTCTCCTTCTTATTATTTTTCTGAGACTAAACGCTACTCCTCCTAGGGCTTTAAAGCCACAAGCCCCAAACTCGACAGACACCTGCGGGATAGAGCGGTGCTTGTTGCTATATCTTTTCAGACTGATCAGACTTAAAGTTTTTTTTTTATTAATTTTTAAATATCAATTCCCATAGACTTCCATTGTCTGAGAAAAATCGCGCCCCTACTGGTTGCAATACCCGGAGTTTTGTTTACTTTCACTTTTACATTGGTTAAAAATACAAGTAAATAATACAATTTCCTTCAAACTGACAAGCTAAACCAACATATCTGATTATTACAGGGGTCAGGGCTCATTAATAATTGATTTCTGGGCAGAGAGCAGTCAGAAAGATGAGAGAACAATCAGCTGCTGGTCATGCAGGTGTCTCCACGGAGCTCACAACGAGCGAATTCACTCTTATTTAAGACCTTTTAAAACGGCGATTGCACGCAATCTACCCATTAGAACACCCCAAGAGCTAAATTCAGATGTTTCTGGACTGTTTAAAGTAATAACATGATATATTCGCGGCAGCCAAATGTCCGCGAGTTCGCGATGTATTTCTCTGAACACTTGAAGTCCACATGATAGCCGCGTTTCGGGGCGAGATCGGACAAATAAATAGGCTACACATTTCATTCACACTGACAAGCTAAACCAACATATGTTATTATTACCGGGTCAGATCTCTATGTCTCTGGCCAAAGAACAGAGACAAAGACGAGAGAGAAATGAGCACTTCATCAGCATTTTTTAAGAGCTTCCAAAAATAATATCACAGCAAATGCAATAATCCACCCGTTAGAACACAACAAGAGCTGAATTCAGGTGTTTTTGAGCTGTTCATGTGTGCAAAATGAAAAATAATTTGACATCGAGATAAAGCTTATGAATACTGAAAGGAAAAAAGTCACGACAGCCTTTTAACTCTGGAGTCGATTAACGCATATACGCGTTTTGAGTAATTTTCTCCTGATAACCCCGAAAATTACTTAAATTACACTTTCAGGTTTAATAGTACAGATAACAGCAATACATCAATCGAATCTGTAAAGGGTCCACTTTTTTTGTATACAAACATAATAACAACAAAACTTTGTGCACTTATAAAATAAAGATAACAAACAAGGTGTGCTGTCTCCAGCCTTGGTCTGCGCTGATCTTCATTTACAAACACGTCATTAAAATGAACTGTAACTCCATGAATACTCAACGAAGAGACATGAGAGATATATCTATAGAAAGCTTGACATGTCTACTTTTAAATCAAACAAGTGCTGCCGAACAAATATTCTGTGATAAAGTAATCCATATCTAAACAACGCGATGTCCTTTTTTCACGTCTAATGTGTATGGAAGGCCAAGAAGGTCAAATACACGTGAATTTTAACGTGTCTCTGTAAAGGGTCTACTTTTTTTGGATACAAACATAATAACAACAAAACTTTGGGCACTTATAAAATAAAGATAACAAACAAGGTGTTCTGTCTGCAGCCTTGATCTGCGCTGATCTTCATTTACAAACACGTCATTAAAATGAACTGTAACTCCATGAATACTCAACGAAGAGACATGAGAGATATATCTATAGAAAGCTTGACATGTCTACTTTTAAACCAAACAAGTGCTCCCGAACAAATATTCTGTGATAAAGTAATCCATATCAAAACAACGCGATGTGCTTTTTTCACGTCTCCCTTCATTATATCTAATGTCTATGGAAGGCCAAGAGGGTCAAATACACATGAATTTTAACGCGTCAACAACACATTAAATACGTGTATTTCATGCGTAGACAACACATATTTAATATTACTTATTTATCGGCGCTGCACAACATGGTAAAATCATTTATATATTTTTTTAAGAGCTTCTTAAAATACTATATTACGCCGATATTATATCCAATATTGTTTTGTCTAACTAACTTTTAATTCTTCTCTGAACACTTGAAGTCCACATGACAGCCGCGTTTCGGGGCGAGATCGGACAAATAAATAGGCTACACATTTCATTCACACTGACAAGCTAAACCAACATGTTATTATTACCGGGTCAGATCTCATTTATAAATTTTGTCTCTGGCCAAAGAACAGAGAGAAAGACGAGAGAGAAATGAGCGCTTCATCAGCATTTTTTAAGAGCTTCCAAAAATAATATCACAGCAAATGCACTAATCCACCCATTAAAACACAACAATAGCAGAATTCAGGGTGTTTTTGAGCTGTTTATGTGTGCAAAATGAAAAATAATTTGACAGCGTGATACAGCTTATGAATACTGTAAGGAAAAAAAGTCACAACAGCCTTTTAACTCTGGAGTCGATACGCGTTTTGAGTCATTTTCTCCTGATAACCGCGAAAATTACTTAAATTACACTTTCAGTTTTAATCGTACAGGTAAGAGCAATACATCAATCGAATCTGTAAAGGGTCTACTTTTTTTTGGATACAAACATAATGAAAACAAAACTTTGTGCACTTATAAAATAAAGATAACAAACAAGGTGTGCTGTCTGCAGCCTTGGTCTGCGCTGATCTTCATTTACAAACACGTCATTAAAATGAACTGTAACTCCATGAATACTCAATGAAGAGACATGAGAGATATATCTATAGAAAGCTTGACATGTCTACTTATAAACCAAACAAGTGATGCCGAACAAATATTCTGTGATAAAGTAATCCATATCAAAACAACGCGATGTCCTTTTTCACGTCTCCCTTCATTATATCTAATGTGTATGGAAGGCCAAGAGGGTCAAATACACGTGAATTTTAGCACGTCAACAACACGTTAAATACGTGTATTTCACACGTAGACACCTCGTGAAAAATCAGCGCGCTTCTTATTTAGTCTTTTTTCTTTTCTGTTTTGTATAGCCTATATAAATAATATATTTAAGTTTCAGTTTTATGAAATATTATTTTTTAAATAATTATTAATTAAAATTTTGTGGTGATAATATAAAGTTTATAAAAGTTACAGTATTTTGTAATGAAACAGGACTTTTTGTTTAGCTCTTGACTCGCCGAAGTATACTATATATAGTGTCCCTTCTTTAATTTTTCAGTAATGTGTGATAACTTTAATATGTTGTCAGTACTGTTAAAATAAGATCAAATTGAATGGTATTAGGAGATTATGGTTTTTGCATGACTTATTTCGCATTCAGCTAGACGACCCTATCGTAGCTGTTCTCATAGCCTAGGCTTTTTATTAAAAAAGAAAAGAGCAAGGGACCATGGAAAAAGACTGTTGCAGGTGTATTTTTATGGTATTATTATTTTTATTTTTTTTGCAGCAGGGCAACTCAAGAATGTTGGGCACACAAGTACTGTGGCTCTTTTGCACCATGGCCAAGATGGCCAAGCCAACATCAAAGTTAGTTCACTAACTTTTAATTCTAGTTATTCTTCTTCTTATTATTTTTCTGGCCGCAAAATTTTTGGACACTAACTCCTCCTAGACCGTTCAAGCTACATACTCCAAACTTGGGTCAGACCTTCATACTGTTCTGAATTGGTGTGCTATATCTTTTCAGACTGGTTTGAGTTACGGTTTTCTTAAAAATTAATATTAAAAAGTCGTAAAAATCCCATAGACTTTCATTGACAGGATGTTCAGATGACCCAAGCTCCAAATCCCATTAGACTCAATCAAGCTTTGATGCTAATCAATTTAAACTCATTCAAACTCATCTAATCTATCTATCTGTTTGTCTATCTATCTATCTATCTATCTATCTATCTATCTATCTATCTATCTATCTATCTATCTATTAGGGGTGTAACGGTTCACAAAATTCACGGTTCGGTTCGATACGATACACTGATGTCACGGTTCGGTTCGGTTCGGTTCGATACGTTTTAGATACAGCAAAATGTAAAAACATCTCAACTTTTCAGAATGCCGCAAGCGCACCGCGGGTCATGTGACAAGAACTAACCAATCAGCTTCATCCTTTCCTGTAACAACGTTGAGAGCTCAGCCAAGATGAAGGATCAGCTGATCATAGTTGTATATGGATTGCAATTTTGAAATAAATTTAGTAGCAGAGCTACTGCAAGCGATTTTTAGAGCTGCAAATCCATTTATCCTTCGCTGAAATTTCCGCGTCTCATGGAGAGAGCACGTCATTGTTGCTTAGCAAAGACAGACGCCTCATGAGCGCTTCTGCCCAAGCGCTTTGGAAAGGAGGAGAAAGACGCGCTTAGCGTTTTCCATGCGTTTTTAGGCACGATATGTGAACGGCCCCTAAGGCGCTCGCTCACTCAGCACGCGCTGAAGGCTCGTTGCAAAATGTCGAATGGCTTTAACAGACCAGAAATATAAGATCCTAAAATAACCAACAGGTCTGGTGTTTGGGTTGGATTCCCTGTAAGCTATAGTGTCTAAATGCTGCAGGGATAGTTTGCTGCGTGCATGTTTCTCCTTTTTTTCGTCTTTTCCCAGATAGTACTGACGCATATATCCCAGATATTCCCGCTGGTGTTTTTTTTTTTTTTTTTTTATTCCCGCTGGTGTACCCTGTCATGTTGCAGATGCGACATACCGTTGTTTTTTATCCACCACTCTCTTACCATCACCATTATAGCTTAAAGGGAATCCAAAGTGCACCCAAACACCAGACCTGTTGGTTATTGGAGGATCTTCTCATTTCTAGTCTGTTAAACGCATTGGCTATTTTGCAACGAGCCTTCAGCGCGTACTGAGTGAGCGAGCGCCTGCTGAGTAGCCTAACATAAACATATAAGATGGTGATTTTTTCTTCTTCGGGAGTGTCAGGGGCATTGCCTGTTACGTTGTTTGGGTTATTGGGCTACCTTGTTGAACGCATATCATTATATTTCTCTCTCTCTCTTTTTTTTTTTTTTTTCAAATTTAATTAATTACTCCAACGAACCGTTCGGTATACATAATGCGTACCGCGTACCGAACCGAAAGCGTCGTACCGAACGGTTCAATACGAATACGCGTATCGTTACACCCCTACTATCTATCTACCCATCTATCCTAATATGCTAATCATGCTAAAATCATGCTTGCAACATGCTAGTCGCATGCTAGTCATCATGCTCGAAACATGCTAGCAACATGCTAGTCGCATGCTAGTCATGCTAGCAACATGCTAGAAACATGCTAGCAACATGCTAATCATGCTAGAAACATGTTAATCATACTAAAATCATGCTAGCAACATGCTAGTCTCATGCTAGTCATGCTAACAAGTTAATCATGCTAAAATAATGCTAGCAACATGCTAATCAAACTAGCAACTTGCTAGTCGCATGCTAGTCATGCTAGAAACAAGCTAGCAGCTTGCTAGCAACATGCTAACCATGGTAAAATCATGCTAGCAACATGCTAGTCACATGCTAGTCATGCTAGAAACATGCTAGTCATGCTAGAAACATGCTAATCATGCTAGCAACATGCTAGTTGCATGCTAATCATGCTAGAAACATGCTAACAACATGCTAGTTGCATGCTAGTCATGCTAGAAACATGCTGTCAGGGTTTGGGTAGAGGGATGAGGCGAGGACTCAATGATGCAGAGAGAAGAGCTCTTTAATAGTAATAATAATAAAACAAACAAAAACTACCCTGTATTTAAAATTACATCAATAATCAGGTAACAAGATGGGTGGGGTCAAGACAATTGACGAGAGCACATGGCACATAGGAACTAAGACAAAAGCCATGTGCTCACACAAAACAAAAACACAAGGACATGGCCAGCAAACCAATCGCAAGCCATGTGCTTGAATTGGACACAAACACGCAGCTAATGAGCAAGCTCATAAACCGCGTGTTCACACAAGACAGCACGCAGCCAGTAAAAACTAACCTGCGTGCGACAGCACAAGACAAAGTAGAACAAGAAAGTGCCGGGATCCGAACACCATGCTCCAACAAGAAATAGGACACGCAGACAAGAGTGCACGGCTCGAGCAGCCACCTGGCGTCCCTAACGTGGAATACCCAAAAACAAGAAGGGAACAAGACAGCACAGGCATGGCAACACAAACCTGGTACACAACAGAACACAAGACATGGAGATCAAAATACAGACAAAATAGGGGAGGGAGGGAAGGGAGCCCAGTCAAGCAACAGGAAAACCCAAACAATTATTAAAAGGGACCAGGGAGGGGCGGGAGGGCTGAGCCAAGGAGGCTCAGGCAGTCCAGGAGTCCCAGCAGCGGGCCAGGGTGGAGCCAGAGAGATGAGCCAGCGAGGATCTGGCTTAACAGAAACCCTGACAGACCACCAGGGCGGTGCCGGAGGCACAGACCAGCGAAGCTCCGGCCTAACAGGAACCCCGGCAGACCACCAGGGTGGTGCCGGAGGGACAGACCAGTGAGGCTCTGGCCTAACAGGAACCACAGCAGACCACCAGGGCGGAGCCGGAGGGACGAACCAGCGAGGATACAGCCTAACAGGAACCCCTTGCAAAACCGGCAAGGCACTCATCAAGGGTAGAGCCGGCCTAAGGGCATGGAGCTTAGACAGAGCCGGCATCAGGGCAAGGAGCTTGGGCGGCGCCGGCATCAGGGCAGGGAGCTGAGAGAGAGCCGGCATCAGGGCAAGGAGCTTGGGCGGCGCCGGCATCAGGGCAAGGAGCTTGGGCGGCACCGGCAGGGCAAGGAGCTTGGGCGGCGCCGGCAGGGCAAGGAGCTTGGGCATGACTGGAATGGCCTCCAGGCACGCAGTGGGCTCCTGAATGGCCTCCGGGCCATGTGGGATGGAGGAAGCCTTTCTCCTTCTCCTCCATCTCCAAGGCGGGGGCGCTGCAGCCTCATCAGGCTCCTCTGGCAGTAGTGCTGCAGCCTCATCAGGCTCCTCTGGCAGTGGCGCTGCAGCCTCATCAGGCTCCTCTGGCAGTGGCGCTGCAGCCTCATCAGGCTCCTCTGGCAGGCTCCTTTGGCAGTGGCGGTGCAGCCTCATCAGTCTCCTCTGGCAGTGGCGGGGCAGCCTCATCAGGCTCCTCTGGCAGTGGCGGGGCAGAGCCATTCCTCTTCTTTCCCCTCTTCCGTCTGCAAGAGTGAGGTGCTGCAGTCTCTTTGGCCACCTCTAGGGGTTCTGCACTGTCGCAAGTCACCTCTGGGGGTACTGCAGCTCCTTCATCCACCCCAGGGGGAACTGCAGCTTTGACGGGCACCACAGGCAGCACTGCAGCCTCCTTAGCTGGGGAATGTGCCACGAACTCCACAAATTCCCTAAACGATAGGTGGTCCAGCCCCCTCATTCTCCACCAGCTGAAAGGCTCATCAAGGGCGTAATTGAAGAGGTCCTTGAGGGCTGCATCATTGAACTCCAATCCCTCTGCAGTACCACTGAACTTCAGGGCAAAATCCCTCACATCAGTCCCTTGTTGATGGAGAGAGATCAAGGTCTTAAACTGGAGCATGCGCTGGTAGTGGGGACTGGAGAGAGTGGCATGCTAAAATCATGCTAGCAAAATGCTAATCATGCTAGAGACATGCTAGCGACATGCTAGCAACATGCTAATCATGCTAAAATCATGCTAGCAACATGCTAGTCGCATGCTAGTCATGCTAGAAACATGTTAACAACATGCTAGCAACATGCTAGTCGCATGCTAGTCATGCTAGAAACATGCTAGCGACAATGCTAGCAATATGCTAATCATGGTAAAATCATGCTAGCAACATGCTAGTCGCATGCTAATCATGTTAGAAACATGCTAACAACATGCTAATAATATTGCTAGCAACATGTTAGTTGCATGCTAGTCATGCTAGCAACATGCTAATCATGCTAGCAACATGCTAGCAACATGCTAGTCGCATGCTAATCATGCTAGCAAAATGCTAGTCACATGTTAATCATGCTAGAAACATGTTAACATGCTAACAACATGTTAATCATACTAGAAAAATGTTAACAACATGCTAATCATGCTAGAAAAATGTTAGCAACATGCTAATCATGCTAGAAAAATGCTAGCAACATGCTAGTCGCATGATAATCATGCTAGAAACATGCTAGCATCATGCTAATCAATAGTCGCAATGCTAGTCATGCTAAAAACATGCTAATCATGCTAGAAACATGCTAGCGACATACTAGCAATTTGCTAATCATGCTAGAATCATGCTAGTGACATGCTAGCAACATGCTAAACATGCTAGCAACATGCTAGTCGCATGTTAATCATGCTAGAAACATGTTAACAACATGATAGCAACATGATAGTCGCATGTTAATAATGCTAGAAACTTGTTAACAACATGCTAACATCATGTTAATCATACTAGAAACATGCTAACGACATGCTAACAACATGTCATGCTAATCATCAACAACTAATCATGCTAGAAATATGTTAGCAACATACTAATCATGCTAAAAAAATGCTAGCAACATGGTAGTCACATGCTAATCATGCTAGAAACATGCTAGCATCATGCTAATCATTGTAGCAACATGCTAGTCGAATGCTAGTCATGATAAAAACATGCTAGTAACATGCTAGCAACATGCTAATCATGTTAGATACATGCTAGCAAACATTCTAATCATGCTTGAAACATGCTAGCAACATGCTAATCATGGTAAAATCATGCTAGAAACATGCTAGTCGCATGCTAGTCATGCTAGAAACATGCTAGCAACATGCTAATCATGCTAGAAACATGCTAGTCGCATGCTAGTCATGTTAGAAACATGTTAACAACATGCTAATAATGCTAAAATAATGCTAGCAACATGCTAGTTGCATGCTAATCATGCTAGAAACATGCTAGCAACATGTTAATCGTGCTAGAGACATGTTAGCGACATGCTTGTAACATGCTAATCATGGTAAAATCATGCTAGAAAAATGCTAGTCGCATGCTAGTCATGCTAGAAACATGCTAGCAACATGCTAATCATGCTAGAAACATGCTAGTCGCATGCTAGTCATGTTAGAAACATGTTAACAACATGCTAATCATGCTAAAATAATGCTAGCAACATGCTAATTGTTGCTAACATGCAAACCTGCCCCTTCTACCCCCCAGGTGGCGCCCCCTAAGGAGCAGCACCCAGCTCGCCCCGCCTAGACGTCAGGGCCCCCGGCAAAGGATTGTGCTGGACCTGACGCCCTCTAAATCCTCCTGATCGTTGGGGAAGAAAGAGGAAGGGGCAAAGTCCCGCCGTGGCCGGACCACCCCAGAAGCTCTCTCGCCTGTCTGCTGTGCGACCCTGGCCCAGTGTTGTTGCGTCCACGCAAAGCGCCGTTGTTATGTCGAACACAATAAATATTTCACATTTTCAAAAAGAGAGCAGTTTTCCTCTTCCACACTCGTCAGTGTTCAGGCCCCTAATTAGCGGTCTGCCATCCGAAACTATCCAGCCCCTTGTCACGCGGGCCGAGGCCTGGCAGGCCATCCCGGAGTGTCCAAGTGGGTGTTGGGGATAATAAAACACGGCTACTCACTGCAGTTCGCCCGAAGACCCCCGCGTTTTCGCGGAGTGATTCCCACCTCGGTAGAGCCAGACGACGCTCAGGTCCTCCGCACCGAAGTGATGACGCTGTTAAGGAAGGGAGCCATAGAGATAGTTCCTCCCTCAGAAAGCGGGTCGGTGTTCTACAGCCGTTATTTCCTTGTCCCCAAGAAAGATGGCGGTCTCAGACCCATCTTAGACCTCAGACACCTGAACCTTTCCCTCATGAAACGGAAGTTCAAGATGTTGACACTGAAGCAGATCCTCACGCAGATTTGCCCCGAGGACTGGTTCTTCTCGCTGGACCTGAAAGATGCTTACTTTCACATCCAGATAGCCCCCCATCACAGATGATTCTTGAGATTCGCGTTCGAGGGTGTGGCTTACCAATATACAGTCCTTCCCTTTGGGCTGTCTCTAGCTCCCCGCACTTTCACGAAGTGCATGAACGAGGCGCTTTCCCCTCTGAGACAGATGGGAATCCGCATTCTGAACTATATCGACGACTGGCTCATTCTAGCCCAGTCACGAACCGAGCTAGACCTCAACAGATCCGTGCTCCTGAGCCACTTACAGTGCCTAGGACTCAGGGTCAATTTCGCCAAGAGCTCACTGCTCCCCAGCCAACGTATTACGTTCCTGGGAGCAGTTTTCGACTCCGTCAATATGAGGGCGGTCATATCACCAGAGCGCGCTCTGGTACTTCAGCAGCTGGCGGCCTCTGTCAAGAACAAAGCCTGTTTCCCTCTGAAGTTCTTTCAGAGGATGCTAGGGCTGATGGCTTCCGCCTCCCCAGTTTTACAGCTCGGTCTCCTACGAATGCGGCCCTTGCAGTACTGGCTGAAACTCCGGGTCCCACCTCATGCTTGGCGGCACGGCCTCTTTCGCATCAGGGTCAACCAGGCCTGTCTAGCAGCCCTGGAGCCTTGGATGTCCTACATAAATCACCAAGGCGGCCTTTCGTCCAGCCGCCTCTGCGCACTGGCAAAGCGCCTCTTGGAATGGGCATTACCCAAGTTGCGATCGCTCAAGGCGACACACATACCTGGCAAGACGAATCTGGGAGCATACATGTTTTCACGGAGCAATGTCCCCTCGGACGAGTGGATGCTCCATCCCCAGGCGGTTCTCAAAATCTGGGAGATTTTCGGGAAGGCAGAGGTCGACCTCTTCGCCTCAGAAAGCAACTCTCATTGCCCAACTTATTTTTCAAAGGAAACAGATGCGCTGGCCCACAACTGGCCCAGCCTCCTTCTTTATGCTTTTCCCCCGATCGCTCTGATCCCTCAGGTCTTTAGACGAGTCAGGGAAGACAGACACAGAGTCCTCCTAGTGGCCCCAATCTGGAGGACCCAAGTTTGGTCCTCGGAGCTTTTCATGGCCGATCCCCCTGAGGCGGGACCTCCTCTCTCAGGCGAACAGGACAATCTGGCATCCACAGCCAGAACTCTGGGCTCTGCATGTATGGTCCCTCGATGGGAGCCTCTGAGCCTCCCCGGGGACGTGCTACACACCATTGCTCAGGCAAGAGCCCCGTCTACAAGACGCCTCTATGCCCCAAAATGGTCAGTCTTTGTTGACTGGTGCTTAGCACAAAACAAAGACCCTGTTGAGTGTGATGTATCTCCGATACTGTCATTTCTCCTGGAGCGTCTAGAAAAGGGACCCTTCCACACTCAAAGTTTACGTAGCAGCCATTGCAGCATTTCATGCTCCTATTGCTGGCCAATCAGTGGGTCGAAACAGCCTCATTGTGCGTTTCCTGAGAGGTGCTAGGCGGTTGAAGCCCCCACGTCCTCTCACCGTTCCCACTTGGGACCTTCACACGGTCCTTGGAACACTCAAAGGACCTCCCTTTGAACCGCTGCGGTCAGCTGACCTTCGGCCCCTAATGCTCAAAACCGCTCTGCTACTTGCTCTAGCATCTTTCAAGCGTGTTGGTGATTTGCAGGCCCTCTCAGTGAGCCCTGCATGCCTTGAGTTTGGGCCCAATGACTCTAAGGTCATTTTAAAACCTAGGCATGGCTACGTACCTAAAGTGCTCTCGACGCCATTCAGAGCACAGGTAATTTCCCTCTCAGCTCTGCCTCTGTTGTCAGGTGAGCGAGAGCTGGATTTACTCTGCCCAGTGAGGGCTTTGAGAATTTACATTGAGCGGTCGCGGCCGTTCAGGCAATCTGACCAGCTTTTTGTCTGCTTTGGTGACCAAACCAAAGGGTCTTCGGTCTCAAAGCAACGCCTCTCGCGTTGGATAGTTGAAGCTATCGCTCTATGTTACTCCTCTATGGGTCTTGAGTGCCCCATAGGAGTTAGAGCCCACTCTACTAGAGGGATGGCCTCTTCATGGGCCTGGTCTAGTGGTGTCTCTATCAAGGACATCTGTGAGGCGGCCGGCTGGTCCTCGCCGTCCACTTTTGTCAGGTTCTATAACTTGGATATCCCGACCTTGCATGCTCGGGTTCTTTCGGTTTGATACGACGGCCTCTAGCAGACTCTGTCATCATACCACCTCCAGGGAGCTAGCTCCCTCTCAGCAGTGTAGCGTCAAGGGTTCGATGGCTCCGGCCCTCTCACTTATCCTCTGGACCCCAGGGTGTTCAAGTTAAGTCTTGTCGTTCCCTACCGTGGCACGGCGTGGTTGAATTCGTTCCCCATACGCAGTATGAGTGAAGTATCGAAAGGGAACGTACTCGGTTACGAACGTAACCTCGGTTCCCTGACATACGGAACGAGTACTGCGTTATATGCCGTGCCACGAGGCTGCGGGTTCAGTGTTGTCGCTTCAGTCGTATGACCTGATTTCCTCTGGCGATTGCCTGCTTATATAGCCATTCGCCCCGCCCATTTTGGCGGGCTTTGGCGCGCTGCATCGCCACAGGCTCGCGCAGCTACGCAGCGCTGTCATTGGTTTAAAAAAGTTTACAGATTAAACCAATGGCAGTGCAGTTGCACTGCGTTATTGAAAAAAGGCTTCTGTATCGAGGAAAAAAGGAGCTTTTCCCATACGCAGTACTCGTTCCGTATCTCAGGGAACCGAGGTTACGTTCGTAACCGAGTACGTTTCTGTGCTATTGTGGGGCCTAAAACCTGACTGAAATTCTTCATACAGATCATTTTTATGCAGGAAGGTGCTCAATTGAGCAGACACAACATTTTCTAAAATTTTAGACATAAATGGAAGATTTGAAATAGGCCTATAATTTGCCAGTACACTAGGATCTAGTTTTGGTTTCTTAATAAGAGGCTTGATAACCGCCAGCTTGAATGGTTTAGGGACGTGACCTAAAGATAACGACGAGTTAATGATATTGAGAAGCGGTTCTTTGGCTACAGGTAACAGCTCTTTCAGTAATTTAGTGGGTACAGGATCTAATAAACATGTTGTTGGTTTAGATACAGTGATAAGTTTATTTAGCTCTTCCTGTCCTATATTTGTAAAGCACTGCAGTTTATCTTTGGGTGCGATGGAAACTGAAGTGTTAGACGCTGTAGAATCTACATTCGCTATTGTATTTCTAATGCTATCTATTTTATCAGTGAAGAAATTCATAAAGTCATTACTATTTAACGTTGGTGGAATATTTGAATCAGGTGGCGTCTGGTAATTTGTTAACTTAGCCACTGTGCTAAATAAAAACCTTGGATTGTTTTGGTTATTTTCAATGAGTTTGTGTATATGCTCTGCCCTAGCAGTTTTTAGAGCCTGTCTATAGCTGGACATACTGTTTTTCCATGCAATTCTAAAAACTTCTAAGTTAGTTTTTCTCCATTTGCTTTCAAGACTACGAGTTACTTTCTTGAGAGAGTGAGTATTACTGTTATACCATGGTACAGTACGTTTTTCTCTAACCTTTTTCAATTTGATGGGGGCAACAGCTTCTAATATATTAGAGAGAATAGTGCCCATGTTGTCAGTAATTTCGTCTAATTCATGTGTATTTTTGGGTACAAATAGGAGTTGAGATAGATCAGGCAGGTTATTTGCGAATCTTTCTTTGGTGGCTGGAACAATAGTTCTGCCCAGACGGTATCGCTGAGACATATAGTTAATATCATTTATACGCAGCATGCACGATACAAGGAAATGGTCTGTAATATCATCACTTTGAGGTACAATATCTATAGCAGTAAGATTGATTCCATGCGATATAATTAAATCTAGTGTATGATTAAAATGATGAGTGGGCCGGTGACATTTTGCTTGACTCCAAAAGAGTTTATTAGGTCAGTAAACGCAAGTCCTAATGCATCATTTGCATTATCAACGTGAATATTAAAATCTCCCATGATTAGCGCCTTATCAACTGTAACTAGACGGTCTGAGAGGAAATCTGCAAATTCTTTTAGGAAATCTGTATATGGCCCTGGTGGTCTTATACACAGTAGCCAGAGCTAGAGATACATTAGATTTCTTTTGCATGTCTGACAGTGTAACATTTAGCAGAAGTATTTCAAAAGAGTTAAACCTGTATCCTGTTTTCTGGGTAACATTGAGAATATCACTATATATTGTTGCAACACCTCTGCCACGACCAGTCTGATGGGGCTCATGCTTATAACAGTAGTTTGGTGGAGTAGACTTATTTAGACCAAAATAATCATTCTGTTTTAGCCAGGTTTCAGTCAAGCAGAGTACATCAAAACTATTATCTGTGATAATTTCATTTACAATAACTGCTTTTGGTGTGAGTGATCTAATATTTATGAGCCCAAACTTAAAAAAATGTTTTTGTTCATTTACTTTACATTTTTCTGGTTTAATTGCGATTTTTTCTAGATCCTGTATTATATTTATATTTTGACCTCACTATTCAGGGAACAGACACAGTCTTAATAGTTTTTACAGTGCAAGTACTTTTATCATTTAAGCGGGTGGAACAAAACTCATCATAATGGTTATTTGATAATTGACTTACTAGTCACATGGAGCGAAGTGTCCTGGAGATGTTGTCAGAAAGCAGCTCCGCTCCGATTTTGCTGGGGTGTAATCCATCAGCGTGAAACAGCCTAGGACACTCCCAGAAAAGATTCCAGTTATTAACAAATAACAGTTTCTGTTCTTTACACCATGACAACAACCATTCATTTAAAGCAAAAAGTCTACTGAACCTTTCGTGTCCTCGTCGATACGTGGGCAGTGGTCCTGACACGACGATCGTCGCTGCAGGCGTCGATCAGGCTGCTGAAGTCCCTCTTCAGCGTCTCCGTCTGCCGCAGCGTAGTGTCGTTAACCCCGGTGTGAAGCACGACCGCTCTGGGGCTCTCGTCGGCCTTCAGGATCGCGGGTATCTGCAAAGAAACATTGAGAACATGAGCACCAGGCAAACAATGAGTGTGCACTTTACCTTCGGCTAACGTAGCACTTACGTGTCGGATGATGGAGTCTCCGATAATCACAGCGTCGCGTCCTGTCTCGCGGAGGGGAGCGAAGCGGATGGAGATCTCGAAGGCAGGAGGGGGAGAAGTCGTCGCCCGGGACCCGGCTCGCGTCCTCCGCTGTGGATGCACCCAGGGTCCGTGATGTCCCGGCGTCGCATTGAAGGACATCTGGCAAGATCGCATCCTGGGTGCACCGGGCCTGTGCAGAGAAACACACGGAGTAGACGTGGTGGGACTGTTAACAGCACGCTGTATACTTACCCCGGACTTGTGAGCGTCAGCCCGGGATGATTCCAGCGCGTCTCTCCGCTCTCTCAGCTGGGCCTGCCTCACCTCCAGTGGTAATGTGTGTGAATAGAGTATTAGCAATGTAAGCGCAGTTAGCAGCAACCACGCTTGCTGATGCTAACGGGCTAAAAGCTAATAGCGGACCCGGGAGATCAAAATAAACTAGTGATAGCGAGGCGCTCTGATTGTTTTTGTTGTAGAATACAATAGAGGATATATTCACACGTTATATAAACGGAAACGATGATGTATAAAATTGATTTTTAAGTTAAAAATAGTCAATGAAAAGAATATAGTGACGGAGCTCAAACGCAGTACAGCCGCCAACAACAAACAGGAAGTGTCCTTCCTGTAATATGACATTTCACTCTTGCCATAACTTGATTAATAGTCAAACAAGAAATCATTTAATAATATAATTAATATCAGTATGAAGGATATGGCAACTCGGCATCCACTCCTTCAGTCCCCCGTTTTAGATCAATGTGGGGTCTAATACCCCACATCTGGTCAAATAAATGAGGTCAGGTGTAGTTGTGATGCATGCTAATAATGCAGGCTGTTGGTCAACTTAAAGGGGGGGGGGGGGGTGAAATGCTATTTCATGCATACTGAGTTTTTTACACTGTTAAAGAGTTGGATTCCCATGCTAAACATGGACAAAATCTTAAAAAATTAAGTTGTACGTTTGAAGGAGTATTTCTGTTCCAAAAATACTCCTTCCGGTTTGTCACAAGTTTCGGAAAGTTTTTTTTGAGTATGGCTCTGTGTGACGTTAGATGGAGCAGAATTTCCTTAAATGGGTCCTAAGGGCATGTCTGCCGGAAGAGCGCGCGCTCCCGTATAGCAGAGCACTGAGAGCACAACAGACGTTCAATGATCAGAGCGAGAGCGTCGCGAAATGTCACAAAAGGAGTGTGTTTTTGGTTGCCAGGGCAAGACAACCCTGCACAGATTACCAAAAGAGAAACAGCATTAAGGGACCATTGGATGGAGTTTATTTTTACAGATCATCAACGGAAATGTGCAAGTGTTTGTGTTTGTTCCCCTGCATTTCAAAGATGCTTGTTTTACAAACAAGGCCCAGTTTGACGACGGATTTGCTTTTTCGTTTATTTCTTAAGGATGATGCAATCCCAACGGAAAAGGGCACGATCGTGTGTTGGAACCGCAGGCGGTGAGTAAAACTGCTTAAAATATCTCTGCCTCCTTGTTAGTGCGTCCGCCTCCCATGCCTGAGACCCGGGTTCGAGCCCCGCTCGGAGTGAGTCGTTGCTGCTGCTGCTCTCGTTCAGTTTCAGCCTCGGGATCTGATTCTGGATCATGAATAAATTTTTCCTCACGGTAATGTCACAGCTTCCAAACGCTCTCAACGTAAAAGCTCGTGATTCTTTAGCTCCGCCCACACGTCACGCCTCCAGCCGGTCGTGTTTTTCCGGGAAAAATCGGTACAGACTATCTTTCTCTTATAAATATAATAAAATAAAGACTTTTTGGAGTTATGAAGAATGCAGTACTACTCTATAGGTACTCAAGATTAACAGGATATTGAGTGAAAACAAGCATTTCACCCCCCCTTTAAGCAGGTGCATATACTTAAGATCTCTGGTGCTCTCTGACATTTCTAGTAATAAACACATTATTTTGTACAAAATACTTCCCATATACATTCTTACTTTATGAAAATCTATAATTTTCCCGATCAATAGTGCAATTAGAGGGATTGAATATCCATTATACCCTTTCACTCCAACTTGGTGTTAAAAACACAAAAATAAACAAACCAAAAATAAGTAAGATCAATATTGAGCCATCTTTAAAAATAAAAATAATCATAATCATTATTTTCTCGAAAACTTAGAGCAGTTTATAGTTTATTATTTATTAGCCCTTTTATTAAGTTTTACTTTCACCACGAATCCATTTGCAGTCATCATAGTTCACATGCTGTTTAAACATACATGAACCATAAACCTAAACTTGTCATTGTTAACAACTTTTGGTCAAAATTACATTTTAATTATCGAAGTGTCTAACTTCAAAAATACAACTAACCTGTCCACTTATAGTCATGCATGTATTTTTATACCATGAAATTACTGTTAATCATACTCATTGCCTTATTATTATTATTACTTTTAATGCAAATCTTTTAATGCAAATCTTGTCAATTATCATACCATATTACTGTACTCAGACTATATTAATGACACATTCAGAAGCAAATCCTCAATACTTTGTATAAAGTCAATTTAGTTCTCACTATTTTGTCAGTTAGAAATGCTTACAGGTCAGCTACCTGATCAATGTCTTAAAAACCCTTCGTTCATGTTTGTCATTTGGCAGTGATATTTATTTACTCAAAATTATTATAAACTGATATTATTATAAACTGTTATACCTCTGTCAGGGTATAACTGTGTGATTTTGAGTTGTACGGGGGGCGGCCTACGAACTCCGTCGAGAGTATTGAAGCTGACTTCTGCTGATGAAATTGCAAACTATTTTCTTCAAGTAAAATTATTATTATTAATTGAACTCATCTCTGACTCCTGGTCTTCATTGCCAAATATCTGGTCCTTGGGTTTTAACTATAAATTCCCCTACAGGATGCTTTAAAGGTGCCATATGCAGAAATTAAGGTAAAAATATCCATAACATGACCTACACGCATCAAAAGAATGAGAAGAAATAAGGGCGATGATGTAATTTAAAAAATGTCAAGTTATAGTGCTGCAGAGATATCAACCTTAATTAGCATTAGCATTACTAGCCCCGGCCCGACAGGTGTTGTAATACCAGTTTTGGCCGTGGGAGGCGATATGCGGGCAACATTATCACAAGCCAACCTGCAATACACGAATAACTCGCATACTGGACCTGATGTCAATCGTGTGGAAAGTACAGCCCACTACTTTCAGTTCAGAGAAGAGAGTGGAAGGATAGCTGAAGCCCTTGGCAAGAGACCAACACCCGCTACAGGGAAACAACTGCGCTCGGAATCACAAATCAAATCCGATAAGAATACCAGAGTAAACATCGGCACTGCTTTTAATCGCTGGAGACAACTGATGGACCTGAAAGAAATGAGGTTCGACTTCGAACTTGCAAGTTAGATGCTGTTAGTATTTCGCTAGAAGTTTGTTTTATATGTTTGTGTATTTGTTTTCGGGAAGTTATAACATAGAAATGTATCGAAGGCTGTTCGATAAACGTGCTAATGTTAGCGATGGCTAACCGTAGCTGCGTTTGATAATCAGCTAGCTATAACTTAACGTTACCCATTTTATTATATAGGGCTGTGCATGTCTTTACTCATGTACATCTCATCAGTAAAGATGCTCCTGTAATTAGGAGTATAACTCCAGCACGTGTGTTCAGATCAGGATTGCCAGTTTTTCACAACAAATCCTGCCCAGTTGCTTCTCAAAACCAGCCCAATCTCGCTTCCAGAAGGTTCCCCGATAAAACATTGCTTCCTGGGGTTAAAATATAGGTTTTTTAGCAGGGTTGCCTTGGTATAATTCGCATTTTAGGGGCTAAATATCACGTTATTTGTATTGGGGTCGCTGTGACCAGCGGACATGAAAAACAACCACCACAGACTTGGCAACACTGGTTGGCATTTACTACACAGAGCCGTAATTCACTGACAATCTACACAACATCGATGTTAAAATCGCAGGCGATTCTTTGTCGATTTTGAAAGCGATTTTGTGTTAGTTGTCAGTAGACTAAGGCTCTGTGCAGTAACTGCCGCTCCACCTGAACCAGTGTTGCCAAGTCTGCGGTTGTTTTTCATGTCCGCGGTTTGTAGCAATCCCAATACCAATAAAGTGATATTTAGCCCCTAAAATGCTAATTTTACCAGGGAAACCCTTCCCAAAAATTTATATTTTAACCCCGGGAAGCAATTTTTATCGGGGAACCTCACGGAAACGCGATTGGGCTAGTTTTGGACTAGTTTTAAGAAGCAACTGGGCAGGATTTGTTGTGAAAACCTGGCAACCCTGATCTGAATGCACATGCTGGAGATATACTTCTAATTACAGGAGCGTCTTTACTGATGAGAGGTGCATGAAAATCTCATTCGATTTTTTGCACAGCCCTATGTATCATAACTAACCTGCTCTGTCTAGTCTGTTGGTCTCCGTGTCCTCTTTGCTTCGTGGTTTTTCTGTGCGTGAAAAAATTGATGTGTGGCATGAAAGCGTGTGAAAAGAGTCAATTGTGTGTGTCTCACGGTGAATGCTTGAGAGTTGGCACATTAGTTCTCAAGCAGAATAAAGGACAGGTTGATTATTGCTGTTTAGCGTTTGTATTAATCTATGATGTGTCCCTGTTTGCCTACAGGGACATAAAAAAATAAATTAAAAGTGATACGTGGACCAAGGTGTCTGAGATTGTTCATTTTAAGTAAAGGATCCTAATATTTCATCCACAACAATATTTAATGAGGTTATAACTCCTTGTGATTAGTCTGCACGAGATCAACAAGCTTGTTTGCTTTGTGGCCGCTTTAAATACAAAATAAGCATTCGATCTACGTTAGAGCGTCTGAGCGCTCACAAATCTTTCTGCAGCGTCGTGAGCAGAGCGGCAAGAGCGATTTTTGACGCTCTAGAAGCCTGTGGTGTGAACGCACAGTTAGGCTTCGGCTATGGCTGTAGTGTTGTTGTGAAAGTAGGGGCGGAGCATAGAGACTATGCCGTTTCTCGTTTGTTACTCTAGAGTATACCAATTCACTTTATTGAGGCATACTGCCCCCATCTGGTATGGAATGTGTAGTATGACTAGATTTTTTTGCCAAACATTACAGATGGCACCTTTAAAGTCTTTTGAATGTTTAAATTGGCATGGTTTAAAAACACGTGAAAATGCTAAGCTTTCATGATGAAGGGCAGCAGTGGCCTGTCAACTGTCCTGAGTTTTTTTTTTTTTTTTTTTGGTTGGCTGGCTGGCCTCAGCCAGATGGTTCAGATCGCTGGGGGGCCCCCATCAGCCATTGCCCCCTATAATCGTCACCACCTTTTACCCCATAAAGGGAATCCAAAGCAAACATTGAAAAAAACTCAGTGTTCCAAAGAGATTAATTAATTATTGGCCAGTTAATTTAATGTAAAAGGCCTTAAATTTGTGTAATAATTCCTATAATATTAGCCTAAAAATAAATCTTAATAATCTTTCTTAAATCAAGTGTATACACAGGTACCCTGTATGAGATCAAATAACAATAACAGTACACACAAAGATACCACAGGAGAACTATATCTATTTTTTAAAATGTAGGTATCATATTTCAAAAGCTGACAATAAACATTTAAATACGAAAAAGAGGTTGTAGAAATTATAGGATGGAGTTTACTGCCCTCCATCGTTTGACAAATGAAGCACAATAAGGCATTCACTGGGTTTAAAAAGGTTCAGGGGACCTGGAAACCATTACAGGCCAATCTTTTTATACACAACTCACTTGTACTTTTATCTTTCATGACCATATTTTTTTTTTTTTACAATAGCATACATACTTTTTTTAATTAATTACAATACATTTTTAACAGCACAGAGTAATAGCATGCTAAATTTGTCAAATAGTAATTGTATTTTGCAATAGATAAGCTCCACCAATTTTACGCTTTCTGTCCTCTCTCCTTCTCATGGTCTCTATTTATTTCCTTATTAGCACCTCAGTACCCCTTCAGTCAGGCTTCCCCCCCCCCCCCCCCTCCCCCCTCAGCTAGTTGTTTCATACACATTTTTCAGTGTCCAGCAGCAAGTGATTTTCTCATTCACTTATCCCTTTCTCCTTTCAGTTCTCTTTGTTTCTCTCTCTTTCATCTGTGGCATGTGATGGGCTCTCTCTTCTACAATTCAGCTCACTGGACCAAGTCACTCAATTGCAGAAAAGGAACACAAATGATTCTTTCTTTGTGAACATTTTTGGACACATTTTTCAAGTTGTTCTGCTATAGACCTGTTAAGATTTTCCCACCAATTTTACTAGAGTACTGGTGTTTCTATTGCTTTCTCACTGTTTGAGTGTGTGCATCCTGTGGAGAGGAGAGTGAAATAATGGATCTTTTCTGGATAACACTGCCTTTTTTCCTCTTTTACAAGTGTTTGGAGTGCTCAGAAACTGGTAAGACTTTGATTATCTATGTAATATTAATGCAGTGGCCTGTTGTAACAACTTATTGGTGGTCAATGCTACTGACCAAAGACTTATTTGCTTTTTTGAAGCTTCAGAAACTTTTAATTGTTATATAAATAATCTGCCCTAATGTGCTAGTCACTGGTAGTCTTTTTTGTAAGTCTTAATAATTAGGTTGCAATTTAATTGTTACCTGAAATACACAGGGAATCTGTTTTAACTTTTCTATGTTCTTACTTTTTTTTAAGCTAAAGAATGGACATATGCAGGTAACAGTTTTTTATTATTTCCACTCTCTCAGATTAGGTGTAATGTTGTAATTAAATTGTCATAGATAACCTGGAAAATAGTATATACTTTTAAATCGTTTTGGTTCAAAGCTTCAGTTGGGTTCTTGAAAATTAACTTTTCTATATTTTTATCAAACTTACCTATTTTTCCCCTCAGTTTTAATTTTTGTTCAAACTGTGTTACTTCCAGTTCCCTATCTGTCGGTCACTACGAGTTATGTCGACCGACAAATGGGGTCTCACTTGGGAGGCCAATCATCTCTGATTTTAAGAGAAAACGCCAATGAAATTGGCAAGTGGATTAACACACCTGAGCCACTCCCCGTGCCAGCGGGTATAAATAGGGCGACAGGTGCATCCACTCATTAGATTTTTGCTTCGGAGCCGAGTGGTTGTATGAAAGCCGTTATACTCCACAAAGCCATTCATCTGCTGTGTCGGGAAGCTGTTCTGGTTGGCGGTACGGCGCAAACAGCGGTGTCCCTTTCAGCGATTCCCCTGGGCGCTTCAACTAAGAGAGCAGATTTCCTAAAAGAGTAAATCGAGGACGATTCGCGCCTTTTTCAAGACGCCGTTTCGTCCGCGTCCTTCTGGATGCGGTCGTTTCCTGTTCTCTGACAACGGCCACGTTCGCTCTCTTCTGTGTCTGGGCATTCAGCACGCTGAAGGCGCGTTCGTGGATGGTTCATGCACGCACTGCGTGTGTGACCATGGCAACGCTGTGATCGCGTCTCCCCTTTCTTAAAGGGAAGGGAGCAGACCCCTCTGTCACTACCCGTTCTGGTTTCTCTGTCTCGAGCAGAGGACCGCCGGCTAGTGCTCTGGGAGATTTGAAGGTGACCGTGAGAGCTTCTCCGCCGGGCCACGCCCCACGGACCTCTTACCCCTTCCGCAGTGTTTGTCCTGTGCAGCTGCTGGGTGATTTTGCTGGGCTGTCTTATGGCAGTCCCAGCGGGTCATTCAGTTTGCCGCCGGAGATCAGATGTCGATTGCAGCATCGGGGGATGGGTTATCGACCTCTGTGGATGAAGATTCGGCGGGGCTGCCCCCCTCGGGTGTTGTCGCCACTGCCGAATTGGACCCAGAGTCGACAGCCGTGCTTGCCCGGGCAGCTGTGAGCATCAGGATGGAGGTGAATGCACCGCCAGCCCTGAGTGCTCATGGCTGTTTGATTGGTTCTCGGTGTGGAGCGCGACTCACAACCGCGTTTTACTCTGGTTCCTTTCTTCCCGGATGTGCATGGGGAAGTGATGTAGTCGTGGATGGCCCCTTTTACGGCCGGAAGCAGCTCATTTCGTTCCTCCGTCCTCACTACCCTCGATGGCGAGGCAGCTAGGGGTGTGTTGACATTCCCCAGCAGGAGAGTGCGATTGCGGTGCACTTGTGTCCGCAAAACGCCGCCACTGGGAGGGATAGTCCGCGCCCCTCACCCAAGGCCTGTAAGCTGTCGGCCGCGCTCGCTACCAAGGCTTACAGTGCTGCGGGCCAAGCTGTCTCTGCTTTGCATGCCATGGCTATCCTGCAAACCCAACAAGCCAAGGCTTTAACAAATGCACGAGGGTAGGACCAACCCGAGGTTGATGCAGGAGCTGCGCATGGCGACTGACCTCCCCCTTCTGGGTGACGGAAGTCACAACGCAGTCCCTCGGGTAAGCGATGTCCACTCTGGTGGTCCAGTAGTGCCGTTTCAGGTTCAGCCTGGTCTGTATGAGAGACATTGACAAAGTGCATTTTCTCGATGCTCCCATGTCCCAGGCTGTCCTGTGTGGCGACGCTGTCAGGGGCTGTGCCCAGTAGTTCCTGACAGAACAACAGCAGACTGAGGCCATACAGCACATCTTGCCACGACGTGATCCTCTGGTTGCCACCATTCCGTCGCAGGCAGTGCCTCAGCCTGCTCGTCGCCGAGGGCGCCCCCCTGCGTCCTCCACACCAGCTCCGCCCCGTGCTGAGAGTTCTTCGAGGCCGGCGCGTCGAGCCCCGCGCAGGAGAGCGGCGCCCCCCGTGTCACTCCCGGCTGCAAAGTCCTCGAGGAAGTCGACTAAGCGGCCCTGACACGGGCAACTCGGAGATGCGGAGAACTGCTCTTCAGGAGATGGCGGAGAGAGCGCCACTCCCTCCCCCGGAGGAGGGCCGGGTGGAGAATCTTCTGGTTCTGTTCCGCCGCTGGTCGAACGGCCAGTGGCACCCACATTTTCATTGGAAGAGCAATTTCTCCTTCCTCCGAGTTGCAAGGCTTGTGGGCTGACAATGAGCGACGCACAGCTTCCTCATTCTCACCCACGACGCCCCCTTTCGCCAGCGGCCAAGAGGTCGCGGTTCGGAGACGCAACGCCTCTCCACGCGTCTCTGGCCAGTTCCTCCGGGAACACGGGGAGTGTGGTTGCGATGACCCAGGACGCAGTGCCTTCTGGGCCTTCCGGCACGACTCCCCATCGCTGCACCACTGCGGGTATGTCGACTGTCCCTTTGGTGCCACTTGTACGGTATCTGGGAGCGTGGCTTGCGCTGCCCAACCCGTCACGCTGGCTCATCCGGACGGTTCGACTCGGCTATGCGATTCAGTTCGCCCGGCGACCCCCCCAAGTTCAATGGCATGCTCGAGACTTCGGTGGCAGTCCAGGACGCCCCTGTCTTGCGCGAGGAGATTGCTGTCCTCCTGGCGAAGGATGCAATCAAGCCGGTCCCTCCAGCCGAGATGAGGACGGGGCTTTACTGCCCTTACTTCATCGTGCCCAAGAAAAGCGGTGGCCTTCGACCTATCCTGGTTCTGCGAGTCTTGAATCGGGCCCTACACAAGCTCCCGTTCAGGATGTTGACGCAGAAACGCGTTATCAAATGCGTCCAGCCCCAGGACTGGTTTGCAGCGATCGACCTGAAAGACGCGTACTTTCATGTCTCTATCCTCCCTCGTCACAGACCGTTCCTGCGCTTTGCTTCCGAGGGTCAGGCATGGCAGTACAAGGTCCTCCCCTTCGGGCTCTCCCTGTCCCCCCGTGTCTTCACGAAGGTCGCGGAGGGCGCCCTTGCCCCACTTTGGGAAGTGGGCATCAGGATCCTCAACTATCTCGACGACTGGCTCATTATGGCCCGGTCCCGAGAAGAGTTGTGCGATCACAGGGACTTCGTGCTTCGGCACCTCAGTCAGTTGGGGCTTCAGGTCAACCGGGAGAAGAGCAAGCTCTCCCCTGTGCAGAGAATCTCTTATCTCGGTATGGAGTTAGACTCGGTGAGTATGATGGCACGTCTCACCAGCGAGCGTGCCCACTCAGTGCTGAACTGCCTGAGTTCCTTCAGAGGCAGGACAGTGGTACCGCTGAAACACTTTCAGAGGCTCCTGGGGCATATGGCATCCGCAGCCGCAGTCACGCCGCTCGGGTTGCTTCATATGAGACCACTTCAGCACTAGTTACACTCCCGAGTCCCGAGATGGGCATGGCGCCGCGGTACACATCGTGTCACCATCACACTGATGTGTCGCCGCCTATTCAGTCCTTGGTCGGACCTTGCTTTTCTACGGGCCGGCGTGCCCTTAGAACAAGTGTCCCGGCACGTTGTTGTCACAACAGATGCCTCCAACTCGGGCTGGGGCGCGACATGCAACGGGCAGGCAGCTTCAGGGTCCTGGACAGGACCTCGACTGCTGTGGCACATCAACTGCCTGGAGTTGCTGGCAGTGCATCTAGCTTTGCGACGGTTTCGTCGGCTAGTGCTGGACAAGCACGTGTTGGTCCGCACGGACAACACTGCGGCTGTTTCGTACATCAACCGACAGGGCGGTTTACGATCACGTCGCATGTCTCAACTCGCCCGTCATCTCCTCCTCTGGAGTCAGACGTGGCTCAAGTCGCTCCGTGCTGTCCACATCCCGGGGGAGCTCAATCGTGCAGCCAGCGTGCTCTCACGACAGCTCACTTTCCCCGGGGAATGGCGACTCCATCCCCAGACGGTCCAGCTGATCTGGAGTCGATTCGGGGAAGCCCAGGTAGACCTGTTTGCTTCCCACGAGTCCTCCCACTGCCAGCTGTACTATTCCCTGTCCCAGGCCCCCCTGGGCACAGATGCACTGGCACACAGCTGGCCTCTGGCTTTACGCAAGTATGCGTTCCCCCAGTGAGCCTGCTCGCACAGACACTGTGCAAGGTCAGGGAGGACGAGGAACAGGTCCTGTTGGTTGCGCCTTACTGGCCCACCCGGACCTGGTTTTCGGAACTCATGCTCCTCGTGACAGCCCCTCCCTGGCGCATCCCCCTGAGGAGAGACCTTCTCTCTCAGGGGCCTGGCACCATTTGGCACCCGCGCCCAGATCTCTGGAACCTCCATGTGTGGCTTCTAGACGGGACGCGGCAGACCTAAGTGATCTGCCCCCAGCGGGGGTAGACACTATCACTCAGGCTAGAGCCCCTTCTACGAGGCAGGCCTATGCTCTGAAGTGGAGTCTGTTCACGAATTGGTGTTCTTCTCACCGGGAAGACCCCCGGAGATGCCCGGTCAGAGTCGTGCTTTCTTTCCTGCAAGGTAGGCTGGAGCGTGGGCTGTCACCCTCCACCCTGAAGGTGTATGTGGCTGCCATTGCAGCACATCACGATGCAGTGGACGGCCGGTCCCTGGGGAGGCATGACCTGATCGTTAGGTTCCTGAGGGGTGCCAGAAGGTTACATCCTCCTAGGACACCCCTGATTCCCTCCTGGGACCTCTCTATTGCCCTGGCGGGACTTCAGAGGGGTCCCTTTGAGCCGCTGGATTCGGTTGAGCTGAAGTTCCTGTCTCTCAAGACAGCGCTCCTGATCGCGCTCACTTCCATCAAGAGGGTCGGGGACCTCAAAGGATTTTCGGTAAGTGAAGAGTGCCTTGTGTTCGGGCCGGCCTACTCTCACGTTGTCCTGAGACCCCGGCCTGGATACGTGCCCAAGGTTCCCACCACTCCCTTCCGAGACCAGGTGGTGAACCTGCAAGCGCTGCCCCTGGAGGAGGCAGATCCAGCCTTGTCGTTGCTGTGTCCCGTAAGAGCACTTCGCATATACGTGGACCGCACCCAGAGCTTCAGAAGCTCTGAGCAGCTCCTGGTCTGCTTTGGAGGTCAGCAGAAGGGGAAGGCTGTCTCTAAGCAGAGGTTGGCCCACTGGATAGTGGACGCCATCGCCTTGGCTTACCATTCCCAAGGCGAGCCGTGCCCCCTGGGGGTGAGGGCCCACTCCACACGGAGTGTGGCCTCCTCCTATGCGTTGGCGCACGGCGCCTCTCTGGCAGACATTTGTCGAGCTGCGGGCTGGGCGACACCTAACACCTTTGCGAGGTTTTACAACCTCCGTGTAGGGCCAGTTTCCTCCCGTGTGTTGGGTAACAGGTAATTGGCGGGAAGGGCTGACTGGGTGTCTCGCTTGCTGCGCCATTCCCCCTAACACGGGGATGTGAGCGCCTTCTTCTCCCAGTAGAGTTCCCCGGTTGGCGTACCCTGGTCGAGCATCCTCCAGCACCCTCGGCGTCAGACTTGGCGGAGCAGTCTGTCGCCAGGCCCAGTACTGGCGTTAGCATGCCCGGAGCCGGTCAGCCCCTGTACTGGGCTAGGTGTCCATATGGCTGGGTTCCCTACGGGTAATCCCATATGTGTATTCTTCCACGGTAAGGTTTCCCTCTTGGCAAACCCGTGTCTTCCCTTGACAGATCGCTCTGTCAGTCTCTTCTGGCAGCCGTTCCATCCCTACTCCAAGGTAGGACCTGCCTCAGAGACCCTTTCCATATGTAGTACTGCCCCCTGGGTCAGTCCATATCGGTATATCCACATGTCACCTCCCTACGGGTAGGATGTGGTCTCCGTAGCGACCTTTCCTAAAGGCTCGCTCCCCCATTGTCTTGCCAGCTGAAAGAACAAATAGGGAAGATTTGAAGCAATCTTTCTCTGAAGGTTGAAATCCCTTCCATTTACTTTATGTGGGCGGAACAGCAGCATGGCCTTCTCCAGCAGCGATGTACTCACCCTTTGGCCCCTTCGGTACCAAGGTCAGTGAATTTGCGCTGGGGCTTTGGGAAGGTTACGACCTTAAGCGTAGCTTTTGTGGCACGCCAAGGCTTGTCAACAATTGCAGCGCCTCAGGGTTGTGACGAGGTTCAGGTTATGGCGTTTTCCATAGGACCCCATTTGTCGGTCGACATAACTCGTAGTGACCGACAGATAGGGAACGTCTCGGTTACGTACGTAACCCTCGTTCCCTGATGGAGGGAACGGAGACGTTATGTCCCCATGCCACAACCTTGAACCATTCGCTGTTGCCGGGACACGTTCTCGGCTCCTCAGCGTAAAACCTAATGAGTGGATGCACCTGTCGCCCTATTTATACCCGCTGGCACGGGGAGTGGCTCAGGTGTGTTAATCCACTTGCCAATTTCATTGGCGTTTTCTCTTAAAATCAGAGATGATTGGCCTCCCAAGTGAGACCCCATTTGTCGGTCGACATAACGTCTCCGTTCCCTCCATCAGGGAACGAGGGTTACGTACGTAACCGAGACGTTCAGCTCTTCAGTAGTTGCATTGCATAGTAGCATGAGTGTGAAAGAGAAAAGAGAGAGCAGGTGTCAGCAGGCGCTATAGTTTGCATATCCTCCCATCCAGGCCTAGTACATAGTACAGAGCTTAAAATGTGTGTTTCCATTTGATTAAAAAAAAAAATTTTGCGATAAAGAATTGGCAGACTGCTCTGCTTGGCACACAAGCATGCAATTCACACACACAAACACAGATTTGCATGCTCCAGTGTGTTAATTGTACTGTGATGGTTCAGTTAATAATGCTCATGTGATCAGACTCTAAGAAACCTTTGTGAGCAGATTTTAAACAAGAATACTTCACAAAATTCCACACATCCACATTAATGCCACAATTGGCTTCTGAGCCAAGACTTATTTGTTGATTGAATGATATGGAGTTAAAATACAAAATGTATTATTTTCCTGCAAAGAAATACCATTTGGGTGAACCCATAATGATCCTAGGAAATTCTTGGTGTAATAAGGCCGCTAGAAGGCCTGTATTTGCAATGCACGTTTTAAACTGTTATATAATGTGATCTCATATGTGAAAAGGGGTATACAAAACTTAAATTTACTTACACTTTCATAGCACTAAAACGTACAATACTTACACATTTACAGTATTTTTATGTGTGTGTGTGTGTGTGTATATATATATATATAATAATAATATATATAAAAAATTTATTTCAGTAATTCAACTCAAATTGTGAAAGTAGTGTTTTCAATAAATTCAGTGCATACAGACTAAAGTAGTTTAAGTATTTGGTTCTTTTATTTTGTGATGATTTTGGCTCACATTTCAAAAAAAAAAAAAAAAGAATATGGTGACATGCCAATCAGCTAATCAACTTTAAACACCTGCAAAGGTTTCCTGATTTTATTTTATTTTTCAGTATTTTAACGTGCATGCCTGAAGCAAATTTAGCCTATAAACAACTTTACAGGCATATTGAATCCAATTGATAGCTTTCAGTCCAGGGTTAAGTTCAAGCTCAAGCAGGTGCACATTTTGCTATGGTTTTCGGTTTGAACAACATGTTTCCCGGAAACGGTGTGCAACGGGGTTTGAGATACGTTTTCTCTTGTTTGGTGACAAAAATGTCAGCCCATTCAGCAGCAATATGTATATAAACCAAGCAGTATTAAAGAGACAGCTCGCACAATGTAATTAACATCAAAATACATTCACAAGAGCAAGTATTTGGTTTGCATGTGTTTATTTACATTAAAGGCAAAATAACTTAAATAATAAGAGCACAAGTATAGATCTGAAACATTTTTAAGTCTGTCTAAATATCATTTAGTAATTGCAATGTCTTCTGGTCCATATCCTTTCCTTAGCAAAGTGTGCTAGACACTGATTGATGTCACATAAAAATACTATACATATTTATATATTTTGGTATTGTATTGTGGAGTGACACTTTCATAAACTGTTCTATACTCCTCTGATAATATAATGGTTAATATTACAATAAAATAGCATAACAACAGTGATCAGTGATAATGATAAACTTAATACTCTCAATAAAAATAATACAGTCATATACATCATGACACAGTCTCAGAGGTAAGGAGTGGATTATCCTTCAACTGAAATGTTTGTCTTTTCATCCTGAAATGCGAGGCAAATGTTGGATCACAATAATTTGGAACCAAAGTTTCCAAAAATTCCTTCACTGGATTGGGATGTTCTCTTTTATTCTGCATGGCAAGGGCGGTGGCTGTAACATTGCATATACCGGGCTCCATTGTATCATCAGGCTCCGAAATTTCTTTAAAAAAAACCCCACAAAGAATGGACTTCTCAGCTGCCACAGTTGCAACTCTTGTGTAATCAGAACAGGGTATTCAATGCACCACTGTTCTGTTTAAAAAATGCTTTTCACCGTTTTGTTAGGGCTGAACGCAGCCCTGGAGGGCAAAACATCCATAGAATTGCAGCACAAATCTATAAATTTTCTTTCTGTTTCACAGACGCAAATATTTAGATCACCTCTCAACAGAATATAACAAAGGTATGTGAGCAAAATGCAGGTTTCGACCATTTGCAGTCTATTGCAATTGTTTTAAAGAAATATCACGATTCATGATTTTATCACGATTCTTTTTCATGTAGATTTTTCTATTTTTTTGTTTGAGCATTACAGCCAAACTAATTTCCCCGTTACAAAGACAAAAACTTTCAAGGTAACAAAATATAAAAAAGTAATGCAGATATTTAGGCCAAAGATGGTGAAGATAAAAATCTTTGTCATTATTTTATCTTTGTTATTAAAACATGAGAACAAAGATACACATTACAAATACACATAATACACAAATAAATTAACTGTTATATTTTCAGGTAGGCTACTATAGGAACAGGAGAATTAAAAAAAAATGTAATGAACAAATATAAAAATAAAACGCTATACTTTGATTCCTATTAAAACAAATGTATTAAAGTTTTTCAGTAGTGATTTTTATCTTTGTGTTTGGTGTTTTAATAATGTTAAAGGAATAACTCACCCAAAGTTTAAAATAGGCTAATGTTTTATTTTTATACCTTCATTTACCCACTCAGAAGTTGTTTTAAACCTGAATAAGTTTCCTACTTCTAAACATAAAATGCTATTTTGTGGAAGGTGGAAAACCAAAGAGTTGCTGGTCCACAGTGACTTACATAGTCAAGTCACCTTTATTTATATAGCACTTTAAACAAAATACATTGCGTCAAAGCAACTGAACAACATTCATTAGTAAAACATCAATAATGCAAAATGGCAGTTAAAGGCAGTTCATCATTGAATTCAGTGATGTCATCTCTGTTCAGTTTAAATAGTGTCTGTGCATTTATTTGCAATCAAGTCACCGATATCGCTGTAGATGACGTGACCCCAACTAAGCAAGCCAGAGGCGACAGCGGCAAGGAACCGAAACTCCATCGGTGACAGAATGGAGAAAAAAACCTTGGGAGTAACCAGGCTCAGTTGGGGGGCCAGTTCTCCTCTGACCAGACGAAACCAGTAGTTCAATTCCAGGCTGCAGCAAAGTCAGATTGTGCAGAAGAATAGTATTTTTTTTCCTACTATCAAATGTGGACCAGCAACTTACACATTATGCAAAATATTTTATTTTGTATTTAACACAAGAAAGAAATTAATATAGGTTTTTTGAACAACATGTGAGTGAATAAATAGTGATATAAATTACATTTTAGGGTGAATTATCCCTTTAATTAGAGTCGGAAGCATGTAGCCTACTGTCCTTTAATGACCTGCACGCATCAAGTAGGCACACAGCTGTTTCTTTCAGTTGTTTACTTTCATTTTAGACATAACCAACTGAATCTATAAATAAACCTTTGTGTGCTTTGACAATATTAGCACAAAAAATTACTTGTCTTAGTTCAATAATCAGGCACTGTTTGATAGGCTTTTTCGTTTTCGTGTGCGAGTGTGTTCAGAAAAAAAATGCTTGTTAGAACAATATACAAATTAAATATTTAATCAGTAAGGCTTTAAAGCAGATGCAAAAAATTTACTTATGTGATTGTGAAAAAGTGCAGTATCCTGTGAGAGCAACTCGGAGTTAAAGGGATAGTTCACCAAAAAATCTAAATTATGTCATTAATCACTCACCCTCATGTCATTCCAAACCAGTAAGACCTCCATTTATCTTCGTAACCGTTTAAGATATTTTAGATTCAGTCTGAGAGCTCTCAGTCCCTCCATAGAAACTGTGTGTACGGTATACTGTTCATGTCCAGAAAGGTAAGAAAAACATCAACTAGTCAGACAGAGGGTCAGTTAGAATATTTTAAAGCATCGAAAATACATTTTGGTCCAAAAATAGCAAAAACTACGACTTTATTCAGCATTGTTTTCTCTTCCGTGTCTGTTGTGAGAGAGTTCAAAACAAAGCAGTTTGTCATATCTGGTTCGCGAACGAATCATTCGATGTAACTGGATCTTTTTGAAGTTTGACAGTAGTTAATCCACAAATGACTTAAGCTGTTAACTTTTTTAATGTGGCTGACACTCCCTCGGAGTTAAAACAAACCAGTATCCCGGAGTAATTCATTTACTCACACTGACTGAACTGCTGTAAAGAGAGAACTGAAGACGAACACCGAGCCGAGCCAGATAATGACTCGTTCACTATTGCAGCTGGTTCCTGCAGGACAAATGGGATGGGGATATACAGAACCTTCAGTGGGGGGACAGACACATTGCACACACCTCAGGGTTCACACAGGAGAGGGGAACATGGAGAATGGAACGCTGGAGAAACTCGGGAAAGATGCCCCCCTCCAACTCAGATGTATGAGGCTCAAGAACTCCTCCACATTATCTCCAGGAGATAACCTCAGCCCAGTTCATTTTCCGTTTTAGGTCCGATCTTCTGTAACACATGGACACCGGGACAGAAGGGAAGAGCAAGTTAGTTTGAGTAGAGTATGGGAGAAATGCAGAGGATATGGTGAACTATTGCAGCTGGTTCTGGCAGGACAAACGGGATGGGGATATCCAGAGCCGTTGGTGGGGTGACAGACACGTTGCACACACCTCAAGGTTCACACAGGAGAGGGGAACTTGGAACACTGGAGTGTCACGAAATCGCACACACAAACAGGGAGATCCATGTGCAGGATTTTGAGAAATCCAAAAATCATAATCCAGTCAAGCAAAAAGTCTTAATCCAGGTAAGCAGTCAGAATAAGAAACATGAATGTCCACAAGGAAACACGAAAGAGCAGGGTGAATAAACCAAGGACTCCATGAAAATGACAGAGCAAACTGGGCATTTAAAGACAGGTGCAAACAATGAATGTGGGAACAGCTGAGTGCAATTAACAGTGATGAATCCAGACAAAGGCTTGTGGGAAATGTAGTACCTGCAGTGGGGTGACTATATGGGGAAGGGAGACCACTAGTGGACACCCAGGGATACACAAGCCAGACACTATGACATGGAGACACTCGGAAGAGACACAGGGATCTAGGAGAGAACTCAATGGTAGGTAAGTAGCAAGGATTGTATTGAGTCTGTACAAGTAGCCTTACAACAGGAGAGGTTCCACTATACAGTTACAAGATCGGACCATGAGGGAGACTTAGGTGTGTGGTTTTATATGGAGGTGAACAGATGGGTTGAAGGTGAACAGGTGTTGGTGATTAGACGATTGGATGGTGAACAGGTGCTGGAGAAAATGAGTGAGTGAGGGAGTGTGCAGAGGGTGATGAGCCTGACTGACTTTGGAGGGAGGGAGGGAGGAAAGGATGATGCTTAAAAATTAAGCTTTGAAATAACACAAATAAATTACAATTTAATTCATTCAGATAGAAAGCAGTTATTTGATTAGACTTGGTGAGCAGAAGACAATTATTTAAAAACATTAAAAATCTTACTGACTGGTAATGTAGGTTGAGGGGTCTAAAAATCTAAATGCATTGATACAAATAGCTTAATGCTAAAAAATATTTGGAAATTGTGGCGAGTGGGGCGGGGTCGAGAGGCGTGGGAATGAGGAGTGAGGCCAGGTGTAGTGATTGAAGATGAGCTGCACCTGCGCCCCACCGCCGGTATCGAGTCCCACCGTAGGAGATGGAAGGATATAAAACTGGAGCGACTATAGTGAAGGACAAGAGAGGACCAGGCCTGGGACATTATTTTATGTTTGCTTTTTATTTTGTGCGCACCAGTCGTCCGTGAGGGGCTGTGAGCGAGTTGCCGGGGACGGGCGAGCTTGCTGCTGGCCGGCCACGATATGGAGGGGCGGCTGCCATCCGTGAGGGAGCGGAGGAGTCGGCGCCGTTCGCCAGGGGGCCGGAGCCTGCTGCCTCCGCGATGGAATCCGGAGGGGCAGGAAACAGAGGACTCCTGCCGCTGCCCAAAATCAGAGGAGCCATCGCCGTCCATCCGCCGAGGGCCGTCCAGTGCCACTGACAGGCACCACGGAGGAGATCACCCAGCTGGTGGAGGGCCGAGCAGCAGTGCGTCTGGGAACCGAATTTTTTTTTTCTCTCTCCCCTCTCTCGTCTCTGTCGCTCCTCCTTCCATCTCCTTTTCTCTCGCCTCGTCTGTCCTACCCCCAGGTTCCCGCAGGTCCCCATGAGCGGTCCCCCCCGGAGGAAAGGGGGGGGGGTGGAGGTAGAGCGCAGTCTCGGGACTACCCCCCGGCCTGCGAGGGGCGATGGGGGTATGTGGCGAGTGGGGCGGGGCCGAGAGGCGGGGGCCGTAGGAGATGGAAGGATATAAAACTGGAGCGACTATAGTGAAGGACGAGAGAGGACCAGGCCTGGGACATTATTTTATGTTTGCTTTTTATTTTGTGCGCACCAGTCGTCCGTGAGGGGCTGGTGCACTGTTTTGTGTTTATTTTTCAATTATTAAAGTTTCATTGATTGTGCGCCGGTTCCCGCCTCCTTCTTCTTCCGGATGATTACAAAGGTTATATCGTTACATAAATATTTGTAAAAAATTTAGCCAATAATATGAAGCAATTAGTCATTTTTATGCTTTAAATGTTACAATACATCAAAATTTTACTTTTCAGTATTCAATTCAATTTAAGTTTATTTATATATCGCTTTTCATGACAAATCGTTGCAAAGCAGCTTTACAGAATATTTTTAGTTTTTACATTATATTTAGAAGGGTTATTAGTGTTGATGGATTATATGTTGCAATTAAATTTTGTGATTGTAATTAAACATTGTGATAAAGCAAAATTTGGTAGTTTTATAAGTTGTTCCAGGGTTAGCAACATTTGATGTCTTCTGGGGGGTTTACATCATCTCTTCTCATGAGGTTTGGTCATCTCAGATCTTTGTAAGGGTTGAATCCAGACTGAAGCTTGTGTAATTCCTAGTTGCCTCGGGGTTCGAGTTCCATGCCAGAAACACAGAAGCAAATGCAGACTAAATTAGCGTAGCTGCTGTTCCAATCAAGCAAATGTTATGTGTTCAACCCAAGCAAAAGAATGAAAATGTGTCTATTTGATCAGATATAGCATAAAGTGCAAAATTAAAAGATACATTATGTGATGTCCTTCATACAGTCATGATTTCCACTTCCTTCTACAGTAAAGAAACCCCATAACAGGATTGATCCACCTCAGGGCCGGCCCGAGGCATAAGCGAACTAAGCGGCTGCTTGGGGCCCCCTCGCCACCAGGGGCCCCCCCAATAATAATAATAATAATAATTATTTTTATTTTTTTGTTTACAATTAAATAACTTAAACAAGTGATATAAATGAATGAATGAATGAATGAATGAATAATGAACGAATAAATTAATAATTCAAGACAAAAAAAAAACGTATTTACCAACAACTGCTGCTGTGTCAGCTAGCGTTTGAGTCATGCGCAGAGTCATGCGTTTGAGTCATGTGCAATATTTATTAAAATAAACTGTAAAGTATATGTAAATTATGCTACTTTTTCACATGGGCTCAAAGGCAAATTTGAAGCTCAGTAGCATTTGAGGAGAAAGACTTGCAGTCACCTTATACATTTTTAATATATATCAAAATAAATTATAAAATTTTTTGGTAAAAATGAGGCCCGTTTATCACTTTCAGGCACATTCCTGTTAAAGTTTTTTTTTGTTTTTCTCAGGTTCCCTTACGAAAATGACCCATGGTTTAATCAATAACACCACAAATCATCGTTCTTGTAGCAATGGCAACTGCAAATTAATCATGGTTTTGTTACTTTAAATAATAATTTACAAAGAAGTATTAATATACTGTAATATTTTGTTGTTGTTGTTGCAATAAAAACAGATCTAAGCCATCAATAGCCTTTAAATTGAATTCATACAAATTATTGCATTATATTAAAAAAAATATTAGGCAATAATGATTGGTTAATAATAACACTGTTTAAATACATACTGTAGGCACATACAAAATAAACAATTTATGTACATGTTATTACAAATGTCTGCACAGGGAGCCAAATGCCATGTAATTGCTGCTGTTACATTTTTGCTATAGATTACACAGCCTATTTAATTTCTTCATCAAAAAACGTGCATATCACAACCCTTAAAAAAAAACATGGTTTTATCATAGTAAAACTGCTTCATTTCCCATTGCATGATTTCTGAATTCTTACAGGGTTCCTACAGGTTTCCTCAAGTTAAATTCAAGTCTTTTTAAGACCTTTTTAAGACCATTTATATAAAAAATTAATACCTATTTCACGTCCCCACCAGAAAAGAAAAACAAAATCATTGAACTTGTTTTCATTTATTTTTCAAATGTGGAATGGGTTAAAGATAAGCCAAGGAGGTGTGAAAAATTAAAACATTTCAGTAGGCCACAAAACAGTTTGCCGAACAATGTTAAGTTTTTTTTTTTTTTTTTTACATTAGCTAGCTACTTATTCCATGCTGGGAATATGGGGAACTGAGAGACCCCTGAACAATAAACATTGAAAATGAGAACTCAACAATACATTAAATTAAGAAACAGAGTCAACTCCTTAGCTCTTCACTCAGGACAGAAATCTCTTTATCAATGACAGCCAGTTCTGTCAACTTCTCCTTTATCGTGACCGCAAGTAAATATTTAGCGATGTCGGAGTCAGGGAACATGCATTTGAAAAGCTCTGAGATACCCTCATTTCCATTGTAGGACTGGTGTTTAGCGATTGTGTTAAGAGTCCACAACACCTTGGCTTTCATTGTTGGCGTGGACCCAAAAGCTGTGTGCAGATCCACTCTAGTTGCGGTCATAGCTTAAGGATCTGCAGCGCTAGCAGCAAGCTGGCTAATTAGGGGCCGTTCACATTTCGCGGCTAAAACGTGTGGAAAACGCTAGGCGTGCCGCTTTCTCCTTTTCTAAGCGCTTGGGCAGAAGCACTCCAGAGGCGTCTGCCGTTGCTAAGTAACCATGACGTGCCCTCTCCATAAAGATGCGGAAATTTCAGCATAGGATAAATGGATTTGCAGCACAAAAAAAAAATCGCTTGCAGTAGCTCTGCTACTAAATTTATTTCAAAATGGCAATCCATATACTGCTATGATTAGCTGTTCCTTCATCTTGGCTGAGCTTTCAACGTTGTTATGGGAAAGGATGAAGCTGATTGGTTAGTTCTTGTCACATGACCCGCGGTGCACTTGTGGCATTCTGAAAAGTTGAGATGTTTTTAACTCGATGCCCGACCGCGTTGCTTCCATTATGAGCGTGCATACCGCGCCTTTATTGGAAATAACGAACTTGAGTGCGCAAAAGAAGTGAACGGCCCTTAACACTAGTTGGTTGAAACACGCAAGCGATGGAAGGAGTTTGTTTTTGTCCATTGAGAGAATTCATGTGCTTGGATGACTTGGCATTAGACTCTAATGCCTTCATTCCCCTTTAGCTGAATCCTTTTTGTGCATAAGGTGCAAAAATCCTCAAAAACACTGCTGTCCAATGACGAAAATAGTTTTTATCCAGCCACGCTTCATTAAATTTAGATTTCCCCATAACCTCAGAATGAAATTGGTAACGTTAGCTAGCTAACGTAAAAACAAACTTTAAAAATATGACGGCGTCAGTCAACCTTTTCCTGTGGAATGCTGAGATTTTCTTTGATTTTTCGCGCTTCTCCTTTGCTTGTTGTAGTCTATGGTTGTAGTGCTGTAGCACATGATCTCCATTTACTGAATGCATCACATGTTCGCAGTATTTTGTACTGTGACCGTGGCTGCATTGCGTTCTGAATTATTGATTCCGCCACTCTTTATTTATGCTACGTCATTTAATCAAAATAATCGTGGTTGACAAATGAAACTTTTGAGGAAAATTACAATACATAGAAGTTACATACAGCACAATTTTTAAGACCCAGGCATCAAAATTCAAGACTTTTTAAAGTCTTTTTAAGGTATTATTTCCAAATGAATAAATTCAATGCTTTTAAGGCTTTTTAAGACTCTGCAGGAACCCTGTTCTTAAGACTATGAAATAAAGTAGTCATAATAAAGTTAGAGCAATAGGTAAATGTTGAATGGTACAATTGTAATTAGTAAATAAGAAAATTTATTCTTTTATTTTTTTATTTGATTAAAGTCCTATTTTCACCCCTATAGTAGGTGTTTATTTTCCATCATCATATTTGAGGAAGGGGGGCACAACAATACAATCCTCCTGTCCTGATGTCATCAGTGACTTTGCCTCCTGAAAAGCTAGCAAGGAACAATTTTGAGGTCATTGTTGTACAATTGTCATTGTTGAATCCTAGCTGTTCTTATGTTTGCTTTCATTATTTAAGTTTTTAACTATTTTTTGTAACATTATATTTTTTATTAATGTTTGTCTATTTTGGTTTCATTTAAAAGGTTGCACATTTAATGCACATTTCCATTTGGACATTTGCAAATTATTTCATGTTTTGTGATAGTTTGTATTTAGAAGTTTAAGAGTAAAGTATTTTATTTAAGTATTGATTTTTATTTATTTATTTTGTATTAATACATAACCTCACTGTATTCATTTATAATGTAACATTATAATGTGACATTTGTGTCAATAATCTTGAAGCACAGGTGACTCCGCATGGTGGGAAGGGGGGCCCCCAAATCAAATTCTGCTTAGGGCCCCCAAGAGGCTCGGGCCGGCACTGATCCACCTCCAAGTTTGAGGATGGAGATGGTGTTCTTCTGCTTATGAGCTTTGCCATTTTTTGCAGCAGACATACCGCTGATCCATGGGTCCAAAAAGTTGAATAGGGATTGAATAATTATGACATAGCAGTATTATAAACAAATCTTATAACTCAAATATATTACATTATATATTGACAATATAACTTTTAATATGCCAGTGAACTGTTATAGATGCAAGTTTTATTATATCCTGGATCTTCAGAAAAGCTTGTATTTGTAAAGTACTGCAGTCTCTAGGGGGTTGAATAATTGTTGAATAATTGAATAAACTGTATCACTGCATCTAAACCAGCAACAAGTTTATTACATCATGTACCCACTAAATTACAGAAAGAGATGTTACCTGTAGTAGAAGAACCGCTTCTCAACATTATTAATGCATTGTTATCTTTAGCTCACGTCCCAAAACCATTCAAGCTTGCGGTTATTAAGCCTCTTATTAAGAAACCACAACTAGATCCTAGTGAACTGGCAAATTAAAGGCCAATCTCAAATCTTCCATTTATGTCTAATATTTTAGACGTTGTGCTTGCTCAATTGTGCTTCATCCTGCAAAAAAATATATATATATATATCTGCATGAAGAATTTCAGTCAGGTTTCAGGCCCCACCATAGCACAAGAACGGTTAAAATGTTAAATGACTTGCTTCTGCATTAGATCAAGGCTGCATCTCATTGCTAGTGCTGCATTCGACACCATAGATTGATTACAAAACTATACAGGTATTCAAGGACAGGCTTTAAGATGGTTTAGATCCTATCTGTCTGATCGCTACTACTTTGTTTATTTAAATGGGGAGTCATCTGACAAAGACTGGATGACCGATAATTTTCTCCTATTGAATTTGGACAATACAAAGATATTGTCATGACTTAGGTCTGAGTTGCTGCATTTTTGTCTTGTTGTCTGTGTGCCTAGTCTCTGAACACATTGGTTTTGTTTTGGCAGTTCATGTGTTCTGCTGTCAGTGTTATTTCTTCCCCCTCCCACTCATTATCCTTAATACTCTGTGTTCTGTCACACCTGTAGCCACTCTTTCCTCATTAGCTCTCCTCTATTTTAGCTCCTTTCGTGCTTTGTCTTTTGTCAGACCGTTGTAAGTTATTTAATGTTTTGCTGGTGACTGTCTTTGTCTTGTCTTGTTTGCCTAGTCCTGCCATGTTATGTTGTCTTTGGCTCCAATTGTTTTGTTTTGGTCTGGAACTGTTCCCTCATCCTGTCAGACTTCAGGGAGTTTGGTAGGCCTTTGATGCTGTGTTCCAGGGACACTCCGATCGGTGTGACTTTGACATTGCGTCCCCAATGACGCTCTGGTTGATGTGACTTTGATGTTGTGTCACGGAAGACGCTAGGACCAGTCCCCGCTGAGAGGTTTCTTTTTGGCCCTGTGCTCTTGGAGTGATCATTCATTTGTTTTCCCTGTTTGCCCAGTGAGGGTGAAATAAGCTTTTTGTTACCTGCAATTGAATCCTTTGTTTAAATTATTTTTTTTTTTTGTTTCATTACTAAGCCTATATTATTATATACTGCAATTATATTTATCCATTAGAATTATATTTTTAATTATTGTTTTGTTCTGATAAATTAGTTAAATTTAAAGGATATGTTGTAAAATATTTTAACTTTTTTAGAGTGTTTAAAAAAAATAAAGAAAACATTCAGCAAATGAAAATAGTCGATTAATCCGTTAAAATGTGTTACTCTTGGTTAACAGTAACTATAATTATTTTACTTCAGAACAGAGCCTGGGACTAATCTAGGTTATCCATGTTTTTTTTTTTTTTTTTTTTCATTGCATCTGAAAATGACTTTGTCCATTACATTCACTTCACGTGATCTGGCGCAGATCAGCCTCCCGCAAAGCTCAGCTGTGGACGACTTAAAAATATTTGATATAAAGCAGTGGTTCTCAACCCGGGGCCCGTCACAAATTCAAATGTGGCCTGCACCACATGCGAAAAAAAAAAAAAAACGTTATCAGTTTGTAAAATATTATTGTTTACATCAATTAAAAAAAAATAACTAATGATAATGAAATATAAGCTATATCCTAATGTTTTTATGTGATTTTTTTCAGACATGAGCACTGGCATAAGCATTTAACGAACACAAGCGCGTACTTTGGCAGAATTCAATTCAAATAGTCATCAACAGCCATTAGGTAAATTGCCTTTAAGATAAAATTGTGTATCAGAATGGACAAATTTGTTTTTTAAGGGAGAAAAAAAAAGAAATTAAAAAAATGCCAGCGAATGAACATGTACAAACTGTGAATAGTCGCAGTATCAGTATTGAAGGAGAAGTGCTGGATTTTCTTTTTTTTTTTTTTTTTTTTTTTGCCCCGCAACTCACTTGAAGAAGTTATAAATGGAAACACCATACACTATGTAACAATCCTTAATTGAATAAATGTGGCAAAATATCTCAAGAGAGAACCTCATATTATTAAATTCAAAAGTGCTTTCCATATTTGGATCAAAATAGGCTACATTTGTGAATGTTTTCTAAAATGTTGAGCGTCAGGTCATCCAAGCCTGCATCTTAAAGCCATGTAAAACTTTCTGCGTCCGCGAGTCCGCTATGGACCGTTAGGTAGGCGTGACATAAAAATCATCATTGGAGAGTGTGTGCAGAGGCTCTGCGCAGATGACCGCACGGACAGGACATAATCGCCATGGGGAAAATAAAATGAGAATGGATTAACTTTACACCGCTTTCCTGCTAGGAGGCACGACTACGGAGACCATAACATCTGAATATTAATTTATATAGCTTAAGTCAACATTGAAAATAAGGGAAATTTCTCGAGTTACTCATCCAAAATACGGGAAATTTCAACATTCATATTTTTGTTGCTATCCCTCTGCTGACAGCAAAAATGTGTACTTTAAAACTGCTGCATTAACTAACGATTTGTGAAGCTAGGTCTAACGTGACTTTAGTTACAGATTGGCGTGAAATCGTGCTCTCACAACAACCACGCTATCTTAAAAAGCCCAACATCACGCTAAGGTCGCTTTCAAGTAAGCAAAACGATGCTTTGAAAACATCTGTTTCGTTGAAAGGACAAGGAGTAGCAACAGGACAACAACACAGAGACTTGACAGGTCTGATGGAGGGGCTAATGGGATATTTTACACGAAAATACTAAAACGGGAAGACAGCGGGGAAAGAGCTCAAATACGTGAGAACCCCGGAAAAAACGGGAGGGTTGACAGCTACTAACTACACTTTTGAAACACATTGTTAAAAGTCCCTGTGTGAATGGTTGTTAGCACTAACGGTTACTAAACTAGCAGTTAAGTAACGTTAGAGCGCAGCTTACCGGATTACTGTATACTGTGAACTGTACATGAGACTTCAATGACTTGTAGCTTCGGAACTATTCTGAAGTGTAGGCGCTCACAAAACAAAAAAGGTAGCCGAAGATATCTGTAATGCAAAAGTGTGGCAACAAGTCTCCATCGGTACTCCACTATTTGTTGGGAATTTCATATGGATCCAAACCGCTAACAGTGCCGATTTTGTCCACATACCGGTCCTTGGCATCCCTATTTAGCGTATCCCTATATATCCCACAACCTTTTCGCGATTTTGACATCTTTTTTCTTTCTCCCAACTCTGCTCTTCTCATTCAACTTGCTGTATGTTTACATTCGCGAAGCTGGCAACATGGCCGCCACGTCCCAGAATGCAACTCGGCGCCCAAGCCCTATTAGCATTAGTCTAAAAAATGAAATATAATACAGAAAACACTCAACATGTCAACAAAACGATAACAGAACATCTTCCCAAACTTTTCCCGCCTAAGTTTCTGCCTCAGAGCGGCACAGAGCGGCCAGAGAAACGGAGGAGCGACTGTAGTAAGGCGTTTGTGCAAAACTGTGTTAAAACACCCACATACCCCATGGGTGCGACGCCCCTGGTCTTCCTTCCGTTAGAATTTTCCTGCCTTGCTAAATGTTGGGCTCATGATCAATAAGTTCGCCTCAATCTGATTCAGTAAAGTCGAACCGCAGACAGTGAACAGAGGACTCCGCTTGGTCTTAAAGCCTCACGCAAACATCCATGATCACAAATAACAATGATTTTCATAAAATAATTATTAATTATTAATTGATGATTTTTTTATTATCATTATGGTCTTGTGAAAATAATAAAATGGGCTGCGAGAAAATTATGAATACAAAGAATAGCCTAGTGCTGCTGAGTGCAGGCATGTTTCAGCCCAGTAACACACCGTTCCTCAGAGCCAAAACACAGACCGAATTCTGTTCAGCTGGAGGGGGTTGGGTTTTGGATAGCTATTCATGGCTTGTGGGGGTCGAGATAAAGGTGTGAATTGCTCTTTCATATGGACAGTGTATTATGAGGCTTTCACTTGCTGAACCGGTTTATATAGGACTGTTGTTTTGGTTATATTCACAGTGCTGGCTCTCTATGACGAGAGAAATGCAACATTCACACATTACACTATTCCTTTTCGTTTAAAAACATTTCAAGCTTTCTGTAGATATATTTTTAATGTACCTATTTTAGACACCACGATATGTTAATTAAAAAATTATACATTCATTATCATGAAAAATTAGACAAGACGGCACCTCCCTGTCATTAATGCACATTAATAATTTTTGCACAAACACTTGAATATGAGCTTCTTATCACGAGTAAAATTCATGCTAACAGCCAACATATTTAGCTTGATCACAAGGTTGACTGCAAGAGTCGAGCGGGATGTTAAGAGTTTGTCTGTTTCTTTTACTGATTATTTTCGGGTTAAAGCATGATTTTAACAGATTCACACTCAATCGCTTTCGCAATAATGCGTTCAAACAAATGTAATCATACAGTGCTACATTATCAGCATGCTATCTGATTTTGAAATCTTGAAGTAAATCGATCTGTTTAGATAAAATAACTGACAAAAATATACTGTTATTTTCATCACAAACAAAATTTTCACAGCAGAAAGCAGAAATTAAAGATGTAATGCTTACTATGTTATTAGTTTGGCATGTGATAGGCTATAGGGAAAAAAGTTTACACAAAATAGCTTAAACCACTTTGAAACTCTCCTGTTATTTTTTTTATTATTATTATTTTATATGCTATGTTATGAACATAACATTTCAAACATACTGAAATACTTTATTCACGGAGTGAAGGCGGAGCGTGTTTCTGGTATCAGTTCGCGCGGAGGGGAAGTTGTTGCTTCTCACGGACTCTGCTGTGATTGAGAGAGATGTTTCACCTGACGAAACCAAGACGACCGCGCGAATACAAGCAAAGCACATCCGCCAAAAATCAACCTGCAGCAATGCTGGTTCATCGACTCGCCAAGCTTTACTTTTGTAGGTCGCATGGCAGTAGCTAAATAATTCGATAATATGACCATGCAGTCAATACAGATATTTAATAAAAACATTAAAACAAGCAGGGCTGTAAAATAAAACAATAAAAAACGCATGCCAGGTCTACACCGGACACGAGTGGAACGATCTAAACAAAAGACAGCAGAACACAGTGATGGATACACTGGACACGATCCCCATCAGTGAACTGATGCTCGTTCTGTTTATGATGAAATGTTCTGACACTGTGTTCAGATGATTTGACACTATAGTGTGATGTCTTCAAGTTTAGACACACTTTTCGCTGTGGGGCACAGATGACAACTCTCGCGTCCGGTGTTGACACAGACAGTAACTGCTCTATTTACAAATAAGTTCTATAAGAAAAACTAAAACTAAAACTAAACCAGTGGCAAAACGAGATGGTCCTCCATCCATGACACTGACTCACTGCTGAGCTGCCAGTTTTAATCTGAACAGCTCTTAAAGCTGAGTGGATGGTTAAATGCATGATGGGCTAGTATTAAAAAAAAAAAGAAAAAGCATCTTTTCAGCATTAAGGTAATAACAGTACTGTTTTTTTAATCATCTTGTTGCAGTCATGAATTTGACTGCTAAATGAATGATAAAGAACTATATTAAAGCTTGTTTTGTAAAATTTCTTCGTCATTTGAATATTGATTTAAAAATGTATTTTTTATTAAAGGAAAAAATATATTTATATTTAAAATATAAATTAAAATATAGGCATAATATATTAAAATATTGACATTTTGCATATTAATCCATGTAGCCTACCCCCCTAAAATAGGCTACCACTTTTAATGCTCGGATGCAAAGTAAACCACAATTTCTTTTGAATAATATAACACATAATTGATATAATATAAATAATACTGCACACCTTTTAAATGTGTCCAATCTAAAATATGGTTTAATACCATGTAGCTTAGAAAATATAAGCACAGACTCAGGCACACTATTGACATTTATCCTGCTTGAATTCGTTCTAAGAAATGCACATAACTTCATAAATACCAAACTTTCATCGGTGAATATTAAATATTACATATATTAAAAATTTAAACTATAGTGTTTTTCCTTCTTTTTCCGTGACTGAAGCAGTCAAATGTAACACATCAGCAAGGCAAAACTGACGTCTATTTACGAAAATGTGCTTTGTTGCGTTTGTTTGATAACTTGTGGTTAAAGCGCCACTCAGCAGTCAAAAGCTGCAAATGCATTTTACCACCAAAAAGGCGTTTTCGATGTCTACTTAGTGTATATGAGACCCCAACTTGTCTTTTGAAAACCATATTTCCATTATTACAAAAACACCATTGTTCCATCTTAGAAACATGATACGAAAGCTACGAAACATGTTACCTGTTTCTAATGCGGGAAAGCTAGTTCATAAATTAATGACCTCTAGACTTGACTATTGTAATGCACTGCTAGGTGGTTGTCCTGCATCTTCAACATGCTACAGGTAGTCCAAAATGCAGTGGCTAGAGTCCTTGCCAGGTCAAGAAAATGTGATCATATTACCCCAATTCTACAGTCTCTGCACTGGCTACCTATTAAGTTCCGTATCAAATACAAAATATTATTACTCAACTATAAGCCCCTTAATGGTTTAGCTCCTGCATACCTAACTAGCCTTCTATCACGCTCCCTAAGGTTACAAAATGCTGGACTTTTGATAGTACCTAGGATAGCAAAGTCCACTAAAGGAGGTAGAGCTTTTTCACATTTGGATCCCAAACTCTGTAATAGCCTTCTTGATAATGTTCGGGGTTCAGACACTCTCTGTTTAAATCTAGTTAAAATCTCTTTCGCTAAGCATTCAAATAATGCATCTCATAATTTTGAACTGCAGTTATATCTGATCAAATGCACATTATTATTCTTTAGCTTGGGTTAAACTAATTTATTTTACTTGGTTGGAACTGCAGCTACGTTAATTATGTCTCTATTTGTTTCTCTGTTTTTCTGTGGGATTAACATCCCGTGGTAACTAGGATTTACACAAGCTTCAGTCTGGATGCAGAACACCTGAGAAGAGATTATGTCACTCCCTCAGAGGACCTCAGATGATGCTAACCTTGAAACAACATACTGTTATAACATTACTGTTATAATTTCTGCCATATTTGTATTGTAAAAAGTGCTATACAAATAATTTTGAATTTAATTTAATTTTGGCTTAGATGATTCAAAAGTTTCATCTGGTCTTGTAGAAATATATAGTGGAGTATCATCAGCATAACAATGGAAACTAATCCTGTATTTTCTAATAATATTACCAAGGGGAAACATGTATATTGAAAATAGCAGAGTCTGTCTATAGTTGGGACAGTGGTGGTAAGTAACGAAGTAAAAATACTTTGCTACTTTACTTAAGTATTTTTTTCAGGGATCTTTACTTTACTTGAGTATGTTTTATTTGCATCTACTTTCACTCTTACTCCACTAATATATTAAAGACAAAGTTTACTTTTTACTCTGATACATTTCCCCATGCCCGCTTCAAGTATTTATTACACTGATTTTACAAAACAAAGAAAAATTTGGTTTTCTTTTGAAAAAAAGAACGCGCGACTTCACAAGTTCTTTGCCAACATACACTCACACAGCAGTTCGAGGTGGAAGATGACCGCTAAAATAGGTGATAGTGCGGCTCTTGCTGCCCGCAATGATCCTGAGATTCCCGACAGGGATCACCCATGGCCATATCTCAAGGATATGTTTGAGTTCACTGAAGTCAAGGGAGATTCTTATTGGCTGAAATGTCTTCTTTGCCTGCCACGGGTGAATGAAATTTCAGTAGTGCTGTGGAAAAAAATCGAATGCGATTTTCATGCTCATCTCATCAGTAAAGATGCTCCTGTAATTAGAAGTATATCTCCAGCACATGCGTTCAGATCAGGGTTGCCAGGTTTTCACAACATATCCTGACCAGTTGCTTCTCAAAACTAGTCCAAAACTAGCCCAAACGCGTTTCCAGGAGGTTCCCCGATAAAAAAATTGCTTCCCGGGGCTTTAAATATCAAGTTATTGGGATTGGGTTTTCTTCGACCAGCGGACATGAAAAACAACCCCGGACCTGGCAACACTGGTTCAGGTGGAGCGGCAGTTACTACACAGAGCCGTAGTCCACCGACAACTAACACAAATTCGCTTTCAAAATCGAGAAAAAAAATTGTTTTTGTGTAGATTGTCAGTGAATTACGGCTCTGTGTAGTATATGCCAACCAGTGTTGCCAAGTCTGTGGTTGTTTTTCGTGTCCGCAGGTCGAAGCGACAATACCAATAACATGATATTTAAAATGTGAATGACAGAATTTTAATTTTTGGGAGAACTAACTCTTTAGGTGGTTCTTCCTCATTGAGGATACTTCATTAATGGATTCTGAAACAGTCTTACCTTGTATCTTGCACATGTTCTGTTTGATGCAGCTATGATGTTCTGGAACATGTCTATTCAAAGTTCAATCCCTATACTGCGATAAGGTTCTTCATTGTCTCTTTTGATTGTAAATCTAACAAATACTTAAGTATCTAATCTCATAATTTGTTCAATTAAAACTGCATATCACTCCCAAAACAACTGATCTGCTTAATTGTTTATATTTACAGTTACATTTGAATATTTACTTTTTACTTCCGGTACTTAAGTATGTTTTAAATCGGATACTTTTGTACTTTTACTCAAGTGATGTTTGAATGGAGGACTTTCTACTTTTACTGGAGTCATTTTTTATTTAGATACATCTACTTTTACTTGAGTATAACTTTTGAGTACTTTTACCACCCCTCTGGGTATACTGTTTTCCACGCAATTATAAACATTTCCAAGTTAGTTTTTCTCCATTTGTGCTCACGATTACAAGTTTCTTTCTTGAGAGAATGGGTTGTACCATGGCACAGTACTTTTTTCTCTAACTTTTTTTAATTCAATGGGGGAAACAGCTTCTAATGTATTAGAGAAAATAGTGGCTATATCACTACTCATTTCATCTAGTTCATGTGTATTTATGGGTACACAGAGCAGTTTAGGTTAAATCAGGCAGGTTATTTCTGAACCTGTCTTTGGTGGTTGGAACAATGGTTCTACCTGGACGATAACATGGCATATAGTAAATATCAGTAATACGCATGCATGATACAAGGTAGTGGTCAGTAATATCACTTTGAGTTAAAATCCCTATATCAGCAAGATCAATTCCATTTAATATAATTATATCTAGCGTATGATTAAAATGATGAGTGGGCCTGGTGACATTTTCCTTGACTCCAAAAGAGTTTAATAAGTCTGTGAACAAAAGTCCTAGAACATTATTTGTATTATCAATGTGAATGTTAAAGTCTCAGATGCTTAGCACTTTATCAGCATTAACCAATAGGTCTGAAATAAAATCTGCAAGTTATTTTAAGAAATCTGTACATGACCCTGGTGGTCTATACACAGTAGCCAGAGCAAGAGAAAGGAGAGATTTCTTTTGCATATCTGACAGTATAACATTAAGTATAAGTATTTCGAATTGGTTAAACCTGTTTCCTGTTTTCTAAGTAACATTGAGAGTATCACTATATATTTCTGCAACATCGCCACAATGAACAATCTGACGGTGCTCATGTTTATAACAGTAGTTTGGTGGAATAGACTCATTTAGACCAATATACCAATATACTCACTTGTTTTGAGCCAGGATTCAGTCAAGCAGAGTACATCAAAACTATTATCTGTGATAATTTAATTTACAATAACTGCTGAAGTGAACTAATCTTTTTTTTTATTTTTTTTTTTTTAGCATTTTTCCAGTTTAATCATAAAAACATACAAAAAAATATTTTTTTGGTTTCACCCACTGTCCCCCTGAAGCAAGGTGTCCCTCAGGGATCCGTTCTTGGGCCATTATTATTTATAATCTATATAATCCCTCTTGGTCAGATCCTCCGCCGTCATGGTTTTAATTATCATTTTTACGCTGACGACATTCAATTATATACTACCTGTACATCAACTTTATCTTTCACAACTGACAAAATCTCTGCTTGTGTACATGAAATAAAAGATTGGCTTCATTCAAATTTTCTAAAACTTAACATGGACAAAACTGAGATTATTTTCACTGGACCTTCATCACTCCTAAAATTCCTACCAACTTCACTTGTGAGATCGCTGGCTCTCTTATCAAACCATCTAGTACTGTTAAAAATCTTGGTGTAATTTTTGATTCCTATCCATCTTAGCTCTGTCCCTTTATCAGTATCTCAGATGCTGAAACTGTCATCCATGCATTTGTCACCTCACGTCTTGATTACTGCAATGCACTTTTCATTGGCCTACCAGCTAGCTCCATTTCCAAATTACAATATATTCAAAACTCTGCTGCTAGACTACTCACCCACACCAAGCGTTCTGCACATATTTCCCAAATTCTGCATGATCTTCACTGGCTTCCTGTGGCTTACTGTATTGAATTCAAAATTCTCCTTCTCACTTTTAAGTCTCTGCACGGCCTTTCTCCCCCCTATCTCTGTAACCTGCTTCTCCTCTTCACCCCTACTCGCTCTTTACGATCCGCTGATTCCAGCCTTCTCGTTGTCCCTCGGCATCACCTTGCTTCAGTGGGGGGCAGATCATTCAGTGTTGTTGCACCCAAAATGTGGAACTCTCTCCCCCGATCATTCCGTTCTGTTAACACTATCTGTGAATTCAAATCCATGCTCAAAACACACCTATTTTCTGAATGCTATAGGTTTTAGTTTTTTATTTTTTATTTATTTTTTTTTTGCTGGTTGCTGCCCCATCTACCCAATTCTCACTTACCGTACTTGCAATCTCAATTGCCTACTGTTGTTCTGTCTGCTCTCTTCATTAATTGCCTTTATTGTTGTTTGTTTATTGTAAAGTGTCCTTGAGCTCTGGAAAGGCGCTATATAAATAAAACTTATTATTATTATTATTTTTGTGCTTGCAAACATTACATAATAATACGCACATATAATCACTGACACCAGGCAGCATTTATAATAAGGCCTTATCAGTGTTTTGCTAAATACACAACAGGCCGAGCAAATAATGAGGGTAAATCTGCAATCTGAGAAGAACTTGTCTAGGTTATATTTAACTTTCTCATGTTTGGGGAAGCATGCAACAGTATGTCAGTTGTCATAGAGATCTCCTTGGAAACTACAGATCAGTGAAAGCAACTCTTCCACCCCCTCCCCTTGAACAGGGGTTGGGGGGGGGGTTAATCTTGGTGAACAGTGAGATTGAGTGGGCCTCTAATCCCTGTGTATACAGAACTGCCTTGGCACCAAACTGAAACACTCAGACTAACTGTGTGTCTGTGTGGGTGTACAGTAGTCTATGCTCTCCTCATTAACTTGCATGACTTAACACTTCATTATGAGCTTCCATAACATGTTATAAAGAGTAAAACATACATTTTGTAATATACTGTTCATTGATTTTTCATTGATTAACCTCCACCCCAGCATTCACTTCACTTTATCACCCTTTTGTGATTGTGTTAGGTGCTGTGGGACAGCCAGAATGGGCTGGGGTTTTTCCTGACTGTGGTGGTTCTAATCAGTCACCCATAAACTTGGACACATCGCAAACACTGTATGATCCAACACTAATCCCTGTGCAGCCCCTGGGATACAACCATTATGGGAAGAAGCCATTCACCCTCTACAATAATGGCCATACAGGTAAATTTGTCTTTTGTTACCCATTCAAAATGGTCTCAGACTTAGACACCGGACAGAAACTATGAAACTCTGCCACCCAGTACTTTTTACAATATACATGGTTTCAAGCAGCTTCATATCATATTTTTGTGTTTATATCGTTGTGCCTCATAGTTGCAATTTAGCAAATTCAATATATTTTGCAACTATAAGTTACGAAGATATTAAGATTTAGAAAATATAATTTTAATAAAGTGGCCTGAAAATGTATTCGGATGCTTAAGTCACACTTAATGCAATGACATTTATACATTTGAGTGTGACTAAAGTCTATGTCACTGAGCATAAAACTGTGTGACAATGAATTACTGTTTGCTAAATATTACCCTTTTCTTTAAACTCTTAAACTTCCCACTTGTTTTGTCACACAGTGCAGATGACATTGCCACATTGGATGAGCGTGGCTGGGTTGCCATGGCATTATAGTGCTGTACAGCTACACCTGCACTGGGGTAGTGAAGTAGGAGTGGCTACAGGAAGTGAACACACCATTAATGGACAGAGCACTGCAGCAGAGGTGCGTGCTTATGTTGTGCCATACTTAATACAATGTTTTAAGTCTTTTTGTAGATTTGTATAAACAAGGACAATATTATTGTCTGTATATGGAACTTTTTGAAAAAGCAATTTAAAACACATTTTTGTATAATCATTATTGTATAAACGTACCCTGAGAAGCACTGCTTTAAGGCCTAGAGATGAAGTCATGAGCCTCACAGGTGCTGATTCCAATGTTTCATTTGGAGGCCAAGTGAGCTCTTCCAAGACAGGTCCCAGGAAGGAACAGAAATGGGACAGAAAGGTCTTAACACCTCGCACCATGCATAACATGTAATATATAAGTGAATGCCTCTCCAGAGAAACATGTAACGTCCTATTGGAGGGAAACGTTGCATTAAAAATGGTTTCCTTTACCCTAGGGGAAAGCCATACCAGCATTGAGTCTATGTCAAATACTAAGCCTATAAATTCTGCAGTAGAAGTTATGCAGTAGAACAGGATCCATCCCCAAACTTATATCTCGCAATTGATTGAGAACATTATTGACACTGACACACTAAACTCTAGTGCTAGAGTCAGCCAACTGAAGAGGAAGGTCAGCACATGAATGGGCTTGGTAAGTTTTGCCCCCAAAACAAACCTTAGAAACTTAATTTATCTCTGTGAAATCTGATTGAAGTAAAGATCCATGAGATCAATGGTCTCTCAGCCTGATCTGCACCATGACATACTTTTTGGTCAGCTTTCTGAAACTGCACTTCTAAAAAGTGTAGGACAATCAGTGCAATACAAGAATGGCATAGACCCCATCCTTTTTTTGGCACCTGTAAGTGCCAGCAGTAAAAGTCATACTCTTTTTTTTTTTAGAAGAAGACATATCTTTTCTTAGCCCAAAATTGTAGCACTTGAGCCTAAAATAGAAGGCATGGCAGCTTGTGTTGTTGGGGCAGTGCCTGCAGTTTCTCCAATTGCAACATATACCTTAGAGGTATAAAATTGTTTTGTGCCTCTGCATAAAGCAGACTGCCTTGGGCAGGACCCTGAGGTAATTGAACTGTAGGGAGAATCTATTCTAAAGGAAGAATGATCAAACTTGCCAAAAGAGAACCAGCATGAACCATGGGGGCACCACTCATTGTGACCATATTGTTTCGGATTTGTGACACAAGGCACAACTGAGCTCTGAAAGAATGACTGAAACTGTCTTCTGTAAGATGCCTATAGCTCAAAACACTCTTTTTCCTTTCTGTCAGCTCCATATTGTCCATTACAATACAGAGATTTATGCTAATATGTCAGAAGCTAAGAACCAGGAGAATGGCCTGGCTGTGTTGGCAATCCTAATTGAGGTGAGTTTTTTTGTTTTTACTCTAATCTTATTAATATCCACATAATATATATCTTTATCTAATTCAGTTGTTTGCTTTCTCAGGCAGGCGAGGAGATTAATCAAGGATATTGCAGTATTCTTAACTATCTGGGCCACATCAGATATGCAGGCATGTGTATGTGTGCATGTCTACGTATGTGTACATGCATATGATTATCTTCCTTAAACATTATGGGATAACTTTGTAGATTTTTTTTTTTTTGCTTAATTTATTCTAGGCCAGAAGGTGGCTATACCTGCATTTGATATAAAGTTGCTGCTGCCTGACAACCTTAGCCAATATTTCCGCTACAACGGCTCACTCACCACTCCTCCATGCCACCAGAGTGTCCTCTGGACTATCTTCAGAGAAAGAGTTAAAATCTCTCATTCACAGGTACGAAGAGTCTTAGTAAAAGCACAAACAATGCATACTTCACATACTAAGTAGTTTGTGTGGAATGAGGAATTTCTTATATATGAGGAAAATGTTATATAAATAACATACCTTATTTGAATGAATGTTCATCTCTATCTCCACCTTCAATACCACAACTAAGGCACTGAACCCCCAACTGCTCCCCTGGGTACTACGGCATAATGTCTGCCCACTGCTCCTGGGGCCTGTACCATGATGGTAGCTGAACAAATTCAGAGTTACAGGATTAGTTTTGAGTTGACAAAACCAAACCTCTCCAATCCGGCTTTGTTGGTACCATGATGCTGTTCATCAACTTTCTTTGTCAACTCAGGTTTTGATGCTGAGTTTGTGGAGCGCGTGCACATGAATGTGTGACATCACTGGCAAACAGCCAATCACAAGCCTTGCAACAAAAAGCAAGTTTGATTTACTTCTCGCGAGAGACCCAGCGAGATTCAAAAGTAAAGGTTAAATGTTTTGCCTAAGGTTAAGAGATTGAAGAATATGACAAATTTAAAAATCATATAAAAAATAAAGGAGGACAAATAAAATAAATAATCTTGCTCTTTCAGTGCAGTGACAAGTGAAACTTGTTAAATTAGTTTATATATTTAAAAATATATAGAGACTCGAACATGTAAGGTCAGATTTTTTATTTTTTAAATAGTGCAATCTTTTGATACTACAGATTTTTTATATTACATGATCTGTATACATTAATATTTATTTAAAATAAATGGTTTAAAATAACTGTTAAACTAAAATTGCTTGTGTGTAAAAGATAAATAATAATAATGATAATATGAATCACAATAATTATATAAATCATAAAATGACTCAGTAATTATCATTAAAGCCAGACTTCTATTTTATTTTTTATTTTTATTTATTTTTTTGCATTAGTGACCTTTGATTTAGAGCAAGATAAACTGGGGGAGTGACTTTGTGTCAGACATGTGTCACTTCTCTCACATCTGATTGGTCCACCTTCAGTCTGAGATCTTGAATCCAGAACATAACCTGCCCCGGAGCAGGTTAGCCGTGCAGCGTAAGATACGATGGCAACGAACACCGATTAAAGCCGAGCTACTTTCATAGTACCTAAAACCCAGGGTTGGCGGAAACTAAGCTGAAACATAGCTGGCTAGCCACCTAATCCGGCTCCATGGTACAGGCCCCTGCTGTGTTCACGGTGTGTGTGTGTGTGTGTGTGTGTGTGTGTGATATCACTGCTGTGTGTGTGCACATTGGATGGGTTAAATGGAGAGCACGAATTCTGAGCCTGGGTCACCATGCTTAGCTGTATGTCATGTCATTTTCAATTTCACTTTTTCACTTTTCACTTCAAATTAAAAATCTGTTATGAACTCTCAGATAAATGTTATTTTTTATGCTTAAATAATGTATATTTCAGTTTGGTCAAACCAATGCATATTTATAGTTATCATGGCAGCTGTAGCAACACAATGTATTACCAGTTTTGGCAAATGGTTGTATAATAGAATGCGAGAGTTCGTCATATTGTCATAAACCATAGCAACCATAGCATATCAAGTAAATATGAGTGAACTGTATTAGTATATTTACATTATTGGCTTAGATGTATAGGTAGCAAATCTCCCTGAAATTTTACATATAAAGAACTCTTCAGCTTGTGAAATAGAGTTTCATGACTGAACTTTATATAATTTACATGGCTGACAAATTTCTCTTCTCTTCTCTTCTCTTCTCTTCTCTTCTCTTCTCTTCTCTTCTCTTCTCTTCTCAGCTGATTAAATTACAAACAGTGTTGTACTCCAGTAAAGAAGAAGAGGCAGATCCCATGGCTCTCCAGGATAACTACCGCACCACCCAGCCACTCAATAACAGAACTGTCCTGTCCTCTTTCACTCCGGGTAGGAGAAAGCGAAAAAGAATGAAAGAGGAAAGGGGGGAGAGAACAGAGCTGGGGGTGGGGGATTATGTAGATGTGCCCATTGTTTATATGATGGCTGATTAGGTTTTAAAAATCTCTTGTGAACACAGAGTTTATTGTAATCATGTGAGCCTGTGTGAGTGCAGCCCGAGTGGGGAGAGCAGCTATAAGACTCAGTTGATATAACAGTGCTTGATGAAGTTATTTATGATTGTTTCAAATATTTCCAATATAAATAACAGTGATCAGCAGACAGCCCTTTTCTCCCTTCCAGGGAAGATTTGGAAGGTTTAAAAGAATAGTAAACCTAAATTACATGCTATGAACTGTTTTACACAGAGAAGTGCTGTGTAAAGATTCTTCAAAAAAAAAAAAAAAGGCCTGTTGTGTTCCACCAAAACAATTACAATATACAATTTTGGATTAACTTAGTGATGAGTAAATGATTATAGAATTGTCATTTGTCAAAATTACAATCCTATATTCATTCATATACTCATAGTGCTTATGCTGTCTCTAACTTCTCTTTATCTCTTTATCTCTCTCCAGTCTCAGTAAAAATGTATACTGCAGGTGAGAATTTTTTTTTATACTAAGCATTATATTAACCACATTATTGTCTAAACATTCAATTTTACTATTAACATGTCAATGCAGGATTTTTTTTTCTGATGTATTATTATTATTACATTTTTTTAACAGCATTACAAATACCTAACAGTTAACGCAGGGTGGAGCTAGGGTTTGCAACCCCACGCACAACTGTTGCTTTTTTTTCCTCGACAAGAATTGCATTTATTTAGAGACTTATTATCGCCTCAGTGCCAGGTGGAAGCACGCAAAAGGTACTTTGCAGGTGACGAGGAGTTTCAGTAGAACATCGGTGAGACGAGATGAGAGTCAGATGAGATGCTGTCAAGCCATATGTCAGTAAGACAATATCTCTGTCATGTCATACTGTACTCGTAGTGCATGCTCTTCAATTACATGCTCAAATACATAGTCTGCATAATTTCACACTAAATAGCAGCCAAATAACCTGATAATCCAGTTGATATGATGTCTGTTCATTAAAGAACAAAAGAAAAAAAGAGGAGATCAATAACTTTTGTAGCTTTAAGAATGAATCTATAATCAATTTAGAATTTAGTGTTTGTTAACTTTTTTCAGTTTCTGTATACAGGTGCATCTCAATAAATTAGAATGTCGTGGAAAAGTAAATTTATTTCAGTAATTCAACTCAAATTGTGAAACTTATGTATTAAATAAATTCAGTGCACACAGACTGAAGTAGTTTGTCTTTGGTTCTTTTAATTGTGATGATTTTGGCTCACATTTAACAAGAACCTACCAACTGACTATCTCAACAAATTAGAATATGATGACATTCCAGTCAGCTAAGCAACTCAAAACAACTGAAAAGGTTTCCTGAGCCTTCAGAATGGTCTCTTAGTTTGGTTCACTAGGCTACAAAATCATGGGAAAGACTGCTGATCTGACAGTTGTCCTGAAGACAATCATAGACACCCTTCACAAGGAGGGTAAGCCACAAACATTCATTGCCAAAGAAGCTGGCTGTTCACAGAGTGCTGTATCCAAGCATGTTAACAGAAAGTTGAGTGGAAGGAAAAAGTGTGGAAGAAAAAGATGCACAACCAACTGAGAGAACCACAGCCTTATGAGGACTGTCAAGCAAAATTGATTCAGCAATTGGAGTGAACTTCACAAGGAATGGACTGAGGCTGGAGTCAAGGCATACAGACGGGTCAAGGTATTGGGCTACAGTTGTCGTATTCCTCCTGGTAAGCCACTCCTGAACCACAAACAATGTCACAGGCATCTTACCTGGTCAAGGAGAAGAAGAACTGGACTTTTGCCCAGTGGTTCATAGTCCTCTTTTCAGATGAGAGTAGATGAGAGTTTTGTATTTTATTTGGAAACCAAGGTCCTAGAGTCTGGAGGAAGGGTGGAGAAGCTCATAGCCCAAGTTGCTTGAAGTCCAGTATTAAGTTTCCATAGTCTGTGATGATTTGGGGTGCAATGTCATCTGCTGGTGTTGGTTCACTGTGTTTTTTTGAAACCAAAGTGACTGCACCCATTTACTTCATGTTTCCTTCTGCTGACCAGCTTTTTGAAGATGCTGATTTCGTTGTCCAGCAGGATTTGGTACCTGCCCACGCTGCCAAAAGCACCAAAAGTTGGTTCAATGACTATGGTGTTGTGTGCTTGACTGGCCAGCAAAATCACCAGACCTGAACCCCATAAAGAATCTATGGGGTATTGTCAAGAGGAAAATGAGAAACAAGAGACCAAAAAAAAAAAAAAAAAAAAAAAAAAATGCAGATGACCTGAAGGCCACTGTCAAAGAAACCTAGGCTTCCATACCACCTCAGCAGTGCCACATATTGATCACCTCCATGCAACACCGAATTGAGGCAGTAAATAAAGCAAAAGCAGCCCCTAAAAAGTATTGAGTACATGTACAGTAAACAAACAATTAATTGGTCTTATGGAGTATTCTAATTTGTTTAGATAGTGAATTGGTGGGTTTTTGTTAAATATGAGCTAAAATCACACAAGAACCAAAAGACTTAATCTACTTCAGTCTGTGTGCATTTAATTTAATACAAAAGTTTTACAATTTGAGTTTATGTGAAAGATCTGTCACGAGCCTGAGCAGATCACAACAACAAAAAATTAGTCCATAGCCACAAAACAGGAAGCAAAGTGGTCTTCAATTGTTATAGGTTTATTAATTCTTGCTTACGCAAGATAAAAAGTGATCAAACCTCATTAGAGAGGAAAAAGACCAAAAATTGTATTCCATGTAGATTACATCACAGGAAATTCACAAATGACATAATTGGCCATGATTCTCTCAAACTGACAGAAGACAACATTCCACACCACCTTTACCAGGGTACAATAAGTAACCACTTCACTAGACAAAACATACACTGAATTTATAGGAGGTGGCCAGCACCATGAAAGAAAACAAGGGGAAACAAAACAATAAATTTGGAATGAATAGTACATTTAACTAAATTTAGAGCCATGGATAAATTTTTGTTCATGAAAAAGGATTCTATTAGACAAATATCATACTGATCAAGACATCACATTTTCCTATGTCCCCTCTTATACAGCAAAGTTGGTATAGTCTCATTTCCTTTAGAATTCCCATAAAACAGAACAACTTCCTGTTTGAATCTCTTTGTTACTAGGCTGGTCCATTCCCACAACAGACCAGGTGTTAAACATTTAAGTCATTTTAATTACAAGAATGAACTTTCATAATTTGCTAGATTTGTATAAAAGTACATTTAAGCCAAAGAGGAATTTTAACAAGTTTTAACGTTTTAACCTTAAGCCAAATAACTAAGCCAGTGCACTGACTCAGTACAATGACAAATAAAGATTGTAAACCAAACCAATATAGTGATGTCATTTTACTTGATCAACTGCAAAGATTAATGTTTAAGAATTGTGTGGTTTAAATCCAGGCCATCACAGTTGAATTACTGAAATTAGCTACTTCAGTACATTTTATTTTATTGAGATGGACCTTGTGGCGAGTGGGGCGGGGACGAGAGCCGTGGGAACGGAGCGAGGCCGGTGGAGTGATTGGAAATGAGTGACACCTGCTCGACCCACAAGTCTCGAGTCCCACAGAGGAGATGGAAGGCTATAAAAGATTAGCGACAACAGTGAAGGAAGAGAGAGGACCAGGGCTGGATTTTAGTTGTGTTTGGTTTTTGTTTGTGCGAGGCAGTGGTCCGTGAGGGGCTGCTGCGCTGTTTTGTTTTTATTTTATTATTAAACTTGATTTGATTGTCCGCCGGTTCCCCCCTTCTTCTTACCATAATTAGGAAGTTTAATGTGTTACAGACCTGTACTTCCTATTTGCTGAAAGGTTCAGGTAACTTTTACTTTTATTATAAAGGGTTTAAGTGAAGGTTGTTTTAAATTGACTTAAATTAGAAGTAATTATTTTCCAAATAATGTTAAAATTGATAGCTTTTAATTATACTGTAATGTTGAATGGCTATAATCAGTGGTTAAATATTAGAGGAAAAAAATAACAATTTCATAGAGTCATCAGTAGTATAGTTATCACTGATACCCAGTGTTGGGAACGTTACTTTAAGAAAGTAATTAGTTATAGTTACTCACTACTTGTTCCAAAAAGTAACTGAGTTAGTAACTGAATTACTCTATAATAATAAAGTAACTTGTTACCAGCGAAAGTAACAATTTGCGTTACTGTAAAAAAAAAAAAAAAAAAGTTGCTACATGTCAGAGAATTTGTACTTTTTTTTTTTTTTGCAGTTTTCACAAGTCAGTTGAAATGAGTAGAACAGACAGGTACATAACTTTCAATATTTATTGCACGTCAACAGACAGCAAGAGTTTTATCCTGCACTTCCAAGTATTATCTTTGTAAGAAAAGTGTTTTTGGCCACTAGCTTTGTAGATGCGTGTCACACATTATATGTACACATTAGATGCACGTTCTTGCCTATGACCACAATGAATTTGAAGTAGTGCTTATATCTTCACCTTGAAAATGCCAACTTTTCATCGGATTGCTCCTGACTCGCCATCTCTGCTGCAAATCTCTGTGTAGCTGTTGCGTGTGTGTGTGTTTGGCGCCGCTGGCGCAGCCGCGTGTGCCGGCATGTGTGTAAAAACACTGTCTCTGATTGGCTACCATGAAACACATGACTCTGTGTGAGCCAGTGGTCCGTTCAGATTGCATAGTTTATTAAATCAATGCATAGTAACGCACTGCATTTAACGTTCAGTAACGTTAACGGCGTTTGTAACGTCGGGAAAAGTAATTAGTTAGATTACCGCATTACTGAAAAAATAACGTCGTTACCTAACGCCGTTCTTTTAAACGTCGTTATTCCAAACACTGGTGATACCAGCCTTCAGTCATACAAAAAAAATATTATTATATATATATATATATATATATATTAGTTTTTGTTGTTGTTGTTGTTTCTACATTAATTTTAAGATTTAAATGTGAATTATTGCAACATAAAGGTACATTTAAAACCATTTTATTGTTAGGTGAGATTAATCATGATTAATTTAAATGTGCTGTAAGTTTTTGACTCTACTAAAGCATAAGAATACCATAAAATGTTTGCAGATATTTAAGAAACATGCTAAGTTAACATATTGTACTAGTAATGATTATGATACACTTTGTGTCAAGATGATTTACGACTTTGACGTTTTACCTTTTTGACAGGTTAAACTTCCGGTAACCTTTCTGAATGAGTTCATGGGTTAACCTATTGACCCCTTCCCACGCATTGATCATGTGGTTTTGACAGAAGCTTTTACCTTAATGACCTAGTTAGTTCTAAATCATAGTTTTTGACGGGTAGTTTTACTGTATACGAACCCTCCCCACGCATCAATCATGTGGTTTTGACAGAAGCTTTTACCCTATTTACCCTATTGACCTAGTTAGTTCTAAATCATAGTTTTTGACGGGTAATTTTACGGTATACGAACCCTCCCCACGCATCGATCATGTGGTTTTGACCGAAGCTATTTGCCGGTTGTTTGAACTTTGTCCCAGTTAGGTTGTTTGAACTTTGGGTTATGTGTGTGTGTGCGGTTGGCTGCATGCAGAGAGAACTGTCTGACACAGACCCCATTTTATACTGTTTAGGAATGTAATGGGAGTGGATGTCAGACAGTTATTTCACACACACACACACACATATATATATATATATATATATATATATATATATATATATATATATATATATATATAATATGTTTTATATAATATTTATAATATAAATTATCATGCTAAAGTTTAAAACACACCATTCTTTATATTCTATCCTTTATATAATATACATAATCTTAAGCAATTTAACTAAGGTTGAAAAACATTTTGTTCTTTAAAAGAATTATAAAAAGCTTACTGAAACCAATCCACCTACCTTATTTTAGACAGACGCTTCAGCTTTGTGAGAAACGGGCTCGCAGCTCCATCTGTCGGACTCTCGCTGAATCAGCGATCACAATGAGACACGGTCAATGTTTTGTTATGGTTAAAATGATTTTCAAATTATAATCCCTAATTTTTAAAAAGTTGTAATAATGTTTTGAGTTGTTTTCACATCACCTTTTTCCTGACCCCAGTGTCTGTGTTTGCACGCTACAGTTAACTCTCGTCCGAATTTACTAGCCAATCATAGTATCTGGACACAAGACATTGTTAATTAAAACCAACGTATCTCATGCAGGAGTACCATGTTTTTGACAGTTTTCTGACGGGTGCATCTATGAATTATGGCGCTCAGCGTCTACCATCTCTCGTGCCCATGAATTTATGATGACACGTGTGACCCATGCTCAGCTTCCCACCTATTGAACAAGTTCATTCATAGAACAAGGATGACACCCAGCGGTCGCTCAACACCGACTTCTTTCACATGGTCCCTTTATAAATCCAATTTGACGTATTACAAAGCATTACTTTGAACCAAAAAACTTTCTCGGACGGTTCTCCAAGACATTTGCTTTCCAAGACAATGGATGAAAGTGAGTATTTTATCATTTCATGTTATCTGATGGTAGTGATATTTAAATACTATTAATTGATCAAAGTATGTTATGCTATTTTTACATTCTACGATGTTCGTCTTTAAACCATATTACATTTCATTCCTGTAATAAAACATGCATCGGTATTTTATTTAATCTGCTGATAGAGATATTTTAACACTATATTCATAAAGTATGTGTTATTTGACTTAATATCGATGCATCTAATGTCTCAATCACCGCCAGACTGTTTGTATGGGAAAAAACACTTTTATTTTGAAAGGACGGTGACATCCTGTTGAAAATACTTTTATTTTGAAAATATGACAATATCCTGTTGAAAATATTTTTATTTTGAAAAGAAGTGACATCCTTTCGACACGTGCTTAGCTTTCCGTGCTTCAATTCAGTTTGCTATGTATAGGATTTCAGAAAAACAATTCTGTGTCCGTTAAATCGACGTTTTACCACCGCGGTATCCGTTTGTCATCTATGAACACGACATCGCGGGATGTAAGCATTCCCGGTTAGGAATGCACGGTTCTATCTCAGCACCATTTTCCTGGTTGCTAACTGCTCTCAGTGAAACGACATATGATGGTGAAATTTCTCCCCCCGGTGAGTCTGGGGTGAAATGATCCTGTTATAATGAAAATTGTGCCATCTCCGGCAGTTTAATGGTATGATACAGTGTTATAGTGAAAATTGTGCCATCTGCGGAGGTTTAATGTTATGGCACCGTGTTATAGTGAAAATTGTGCCATCTGCGGAGGTTTAATGTTATGACATCATGATTTCTTTGTCACAGTCTGTCTGTTTGTGTGTGTGTTTTTGTGCTCTATTAAACTAGCAAATAAAAACCCTCTCCATGTGTTTTAAATCATAACGGGTTTTTTATATTTTTTTTTGTCTTTTTATTTATATTTCTCAGGTTCAAATATTGAGCAGCAAGCCTTTGACGGTATTAATACACGTAAGTACGTATTAACTATTGTTTTTATAAATTAAAATGAACGTATTTTAATTTTGTCTTTTTATAAAAAAAATTTTTTTATTTTTTATTTATTTTCACAGTGGGCGTGATTGATCCAGACAGCGCAGCCGATGGTAAAACAAGATCCATCTCCAACATTTTTATGAGAAATCAAAATTTTAGATTTCTTTTACGCTTATGAGAAATCTAATTTTATTTTTAGATTTCATACAATTTATCACCCAACCCAGCTTCCAGACAGTTATCGATCTCACGCAAGATGGTGATGAAGATCCCACCGTCAACGTAACAGACAAACCTCACATCCTACCTGGTTCCAATCCGGCGCACGTCGAGAATCCAGTAGGATCCGGCAGCGAACCACTTCCTGGACCCAGGATGAACAAGCTAAAAAGGAGCCTAGAAAAACTAATCGTCCCACCTCGCCGGTCAGTCCTGGAACAGACGGTGAACCACCAAGAAAGACTTATCGTTTTACAGCGGTGGTCCGACCTGAACCGAATGGCGAACTACCAAGAAAGGCTTAACGTTTTACCCCGGCGATCAGTCCTGAGAGCTCTCCAGAGAGGAAAACTCTTTGTCTGACACCACCGAACAGCCCGGGGACCAGTCCTGAGACTGCGCTGTTTTATGGTAAGACTATCTACATTATTTGCATTTAAACTCTGACAGAGTAAAACCATTAAGATTTTTTATTTTTACACCCAGCAGACTCGAGTAGAAGCCTCTTGGACGAGCGAGCGTGACGAGGTGTCAACCACCAACCTGGGTCAAACACCATATCCTTCTCGCTCACCGTCTTCGGAAGGAGTAGAAGTGGAAGAAGTGCCGGCGCCTCAGCCGGTTGATGAACCATTCGGTGATCTGCCTCCGACACGCAGGTTGACATAAACAACAAATATGTCGAACTCCATGACTTACAAGATGATATTAACAACAAATTGATTGCATTGCGCAGCGAGTCTCGTGACAGACAAATCGAAACCTATAGCAGATTAGACGCGTTGCACAGCGAGCTACATGCCTCGAGACGTGCAGTCGATTCGATGCACAGGATCACTTTATTCAGGATCTGGCCAATTAAATATTTCGTCGCGTCAATGCTATGAGATCAGTGATTGATCAGCAGTTTGATAGGAATGATCGTATGGTGAGTCAATACCAACGGGAATTGGTGCTCATTTTGCATCACCTTATTCTCACCATCATAGATGAGACCACAGAGTCAAATCGAATATAGATATAGTATTCCGAGTAATTCTTATATCGCACGTCTGCTATGATTTTTTTATATTTCATGTATGCTTTTTATACTTTGTTTACATATAATCCGATATTTCATTTATACTCTGATTTTGTAATAGTTCATTTATGATTTTTTATACTATATGAAATTTGTAATAGTTCATGTATGTTTTAACTCTATGATTTTGTAATAGTACGTGTTTTGGTCTGAAACCAAAAAAATGGACGGGTCAGATGATTTATGTCAATCAGACCAATCCTCCACAGAACTGACGACAGACGAGATCGAAATGCTAAGTGTACTGCCGGACTTTTTAGAACAGTATTTGTTTAATCTAGAATCCCCTGCTATTTTTTTGCTATGTAAATCCAAATATGAATTTGTTTGATCCTCTGCTAAGCCTAGACAACGATCCCATTGTACAACACGGCTGCGTTTTAAACAGACCACTGGCAGCGTGTACCGAGGCTGATCCTGACAACATAGAGCACCCCGTCAGTAATGATACTTCGCAACCGTCCGCATCAGGTAATGTCGACCCTACTACACAGACTCGATTAAGCTGTACAGACGTTGATAGGTTGATTCACGAGGGTGGGGACGTTAACGGATATCATGTTTTACCACGACCTCATTTCAATAGCGTGCCATTGAGAAGGACTACGAATCTGAGAGAGATTAACTCTACAGATTTGGGCTCTTACCACATCCACTTACATGACATGCTTACTGGAAATGTGAATTTCGCTAGGGAATTTGACCAAAATTCTCCGGTGATCGATATCACATTGACGGCTCCCAATTTACAGACACCCGTTGGTGGGATTTTAACCCACGGTAATAATTACGACATGGATGGGTTTAAGGATTAAATTTGATAGAGTTTTACAGAGCAACGACCGGTTACTATCTGACCGAACCGTAGAATTTGAACCTTCCGTAGCCATGAACAGACAAGGCGGCGGTCGTCGGAAACTCGTGGACTTGGCTGTTGATGAGGTGATCAAAAGGAAAAAGACGAGTTTATTTTGCGCGACCAATATTTCAAATAATTTGTGCTTCTCCATCTGTCTCGCCCGTTTTCTTAACCCCCAACATCCCGAGAGTGAGTTAGAAAAACTGGATACAGTCATCCAAAACAGCGTCGGCTTCTCAATCCAAGACCGAATCGGATTTCACAGATATTTCACAGATCTATCACCATGATCTTAGAAACCTACAAAAATTCAGACGAACCCCATCCAAAAACGGTGTTGCTGTATCTCCACGACAACCACTACTACATGATAACGAGTTTGAAGGCATTCATCGGTTCAACATTTGTGAGTCCATTTTGCTACAAATCTTACACCAACCGCAGTGCCCATCGATGTAAACACGCCTGCAACATCTGTTTCGATGCGGAATGTTACAGGTCCCCTGTAAGAATCATACATTGACCCGATTGTTTGCGTTATTGTAATCGACTTATTGTCGATTTAATCGACTTATTGTTTCGAAATGCATTAAACAAACCCACCTCCCGGTCAGGAAAACCCCACCTGTGATATGATCAAATACTGCAAACTATGTAATAGACGTTACAGCGTAAAACCGGGCAATGAGAAAACCAAACACATATGTGCCCCAGACAAATGTGTGCATTGTCGAGAGCGTCTGATGGACGATGGGGCACATCAATGCTTCATTCAACCTCTAGAGCCTAAGGAACCGTGTGAAAAATACGTCTTTTACGATTTTGAAACGCGTTACGAAAACTGCCGCCACGAGGCTAATTTTGTCTGTGCCCTGACATTCAAAGGTCAGAAATGTACCGCCTACGGTACGGACTGCATCGCTAAGGTAATCAAGCGCTTCAGACAACTCCGATACAAAGGCTACTGCTTCATCGCTCATTACGCCTCCAGATTTGACACCTTTCTAATTCTGGAGTATTTTTGCAAAGCAGGGATCGTGCTTGAGGTCATAATGCAAGGGTGCAAACTTCTGGTGTACGACGACGCATGTGCCCAACGATACATCGATAGCTACTAATTTTTCCCATTCGCTCTCGCCAAAATGCCCGCGACGTTATACTTGACGACGACTGAAAAAGGCTATTTCCCCCATCTTTTCAACAGGGTGGAAAATGAGAACTACGTCGGACCGTACCCTGACAAAAGTTCTACAACTACGAGAACATGTCGGATAAAGTTTGAGGCGTGGTACAGCATGGTGAAGGGCAAGTTCTTTAACTTCAAGAAAGAACTGTATGCCTACGGCGTTAACGACGTTGTGTTATTGCGTGAAGGATGCATGAAGTACAGGACGTCATTCCTACACTGCACCCAACTCGACCCTTTTGGGTTCACGACGATCGCCAGCTGCGCAGTGGGGGTCTTCAAAACACATTATCTCACCAGAAACACGCTCGCCCTGATGCATAACAAAGCATACATTCATCAGAATAAGTCCTACTCAAGCGGTTCGATCCAGTGGCTCGAGTATATAAAAAAGACTTGAAACGTGGAAGGTCATCACGCCGTAAACCACGGCGAAGTATAGATCGGTAAGTACTTTTAGACTGCTACTACGAGCAGGACGGCGTCAGGCACGGCTTAGAATGGGGGGGTGCGTCATCCATGGACACTGCTGTCGCTTTGAACCCAATCAGACGCACCCCCTGTCCGGAGTACCCTACGGGGTTCTCAGGAACCAGTTTGACGATAAGGTTGAAATTCTCCGGAACACGTATGGTTTGCAAATCGAGGTTCTGTGGGAATACGAATGGAATCGGATGAAAAAGACCGATCCCTCTGTGATAGAATTTATGGCTGATTATTCCGCCCCAGAGAGATTGAATCCATGTGATGCGCATTACGGAGGCCGAACCGAACGCCTATAAACTATACTACAAAGTGAGCGGCGATGAGAAAATAAGATATCTGGATTTCACCAGTCTGTACCCTTTCTGTCAGGCCAGGAAAAGCTACCCAATCGGACACCCCGAAATCATTTTCACAGATTTCGAACCGATTGAAAATTATTACGGACTTATCACAGCCACCGTGTACCCTCCCCGCAACTTACTGCACGGCATCCTCGCTTTCAGATCCCGAGGAAAACTCATGTTTCTGCTATGTAGAACCTGCGCTCAAGACCAAAACCAGACCTCGAGCTTTACCCACACAGACCAGGAAAGATCGCTTTCGGGCTGGTGGGTCAGTATTGAGCTTATAAAAGCCATCGAGAAGGGCTATGTGGTAGCCAAGATAGATGAGGTTTGGCATTTTCCACAACGGTCAGACACGTTGTTTGCTGAATACGTAAAAACCTTCTTGCGTTTGAAACAAGTTTCGGGCTACCCATCGAACGTCGTCACGGATGCAGAGAAAGAGGCTTACATTCGTGACTATTTTGAAAAAGAGGGCATTCAACTTGACCCAGAAAAAATCAATAACAACGCTGCCCAAAGGGCCAAATACATCCTGGCTCAGACAGAAAACATTGTGAGAGATAAAAAAGACTCTCACATTACAAAACAAATCAGTCTTTAAAAGGTTCAAGGTCGTCTACGATAAACATTGGCTTTTAAGCGATTATACCACGCTTCCTTTGGGCTACTGATCAGATGACGATGCACAGAGGGTCTCAGGATGTGTCCGATTTTGATTTCAGACTTCAACACCCTTTCAGCTGTGTTGTATCTGGACCGTCCAATTCCGGAAAGTCTTATTTTGCAAAACTTTTGTTGGAAAAAGGTTTGAATATCATTTCAAAGAAAATTGAAAAGTTTGTTGTATGATTGCTGGCAAACTTTGAACGATGATTTACTTCAATTGTATGACATTACATTTATACAAGAAATACCCCAGAGTCTGAATGATGATGATTTACTGCCTGTTACCACTGCTTACCTTCTCGTGGTCGACGATCTCAATGTTTGGTGGTGTCAGACAAAGAGTTTTCCTCTCTGGAGAGCTCTCAGGACTGATCCCCGGGGTAAAACGATAAGCCTTTCTTGGTAGTTCGCCGTTCGGTTCAGGTCGAACCACCGCTGTAAAACGATAAGTCTTTCTTTGTGGTTCGCCGTCCGGTCCAGGACTGACCGGCGAGGTGGGAAGATTCGTTTATCTAGGCTTCTTTCTTGCTGGTTCGTCGCAGGGTCCAGGAAGTGGTTTTCCGCCGGATCCTATTGGATTCTCGACGTGCTCTGGAGTGGAATCAGGTAGGATGTGAGGTTTGTCTGTTATGTTGATGGTGGGATCTTCGTCGCCATCTTGCGTGAGATCGATTACTGTCTGGAAGCCGGGTTGGGCGATAAATTGTATGAAATCTAAAAATAAAATTTGATTTCTTATAAGCATAAAAGAAATCTAAAATTTACATTTCTCATAAAAATGTTGGAGATGGATCTTGTTTTACCATCGGCTGTGCTGTCTGGATCAATCGCGCCCACTGTGAAAAAAAAAAATTACATTTATAAAAAGACAAAATTAAAATACGTTCAGTTTAATTTATAAAAAGAATAGTTCATATGTACTTATGTGTATTAATACAGTCAAAGGCTTGCTGCTCAATATTTGAACCTGAGATAAAAAATAAAAAACCTGTTATGATTTAAAACACATGGAGAGGGTTTTTATTTGCTAGTTTAATGGAGCACACACACACAGACAGACTGTGACAAAGAAATCATGATGTCATAACATTAAACCGCAAGCAGATGGCACAATTTTCACTATAACACGGTGTCATAACATTAAACCTCCGCAGATGGCACAATTTTCACTATAACACTGTGTCATACCATTAAACTGCCGGAGATGGCACAATTTTCACTATAACAGGATCATTTCACCACAGACTCACCGGGGGGAGCCATTTCACCATCATATGTCGTTTCACTGAGAGCAGTTAGCAACCGGGAAAATGGTGCTGAGATAGAACCGTGCATTCCTAACCGGGAGCGCTTACACCCCGCAATGTCGTGTTCATAGATGACAAACGGATAACGCGGTGGTAAAACGTCGATTTAACAGACACAGAATTGTTTTTCTGAAATCCTATACATAGCGAACTGAATTGAAGCACGGAAAGCTAAGCACGTGTCGAAAGGATGTCACGTCTTTTCAAAATAAAAGTATTTTCAACAGGATGTCACCATCTTTTCAAAATAAAAGTTTTTTTTCATACAAACAGCCTGGCGGTGATTGGGACATTAGATGCATCGATATTAAGTCAAATAACATACTTTATGAATATAGTGTTAAAATATCTCTATCAGCAGATGAAATAAAATACAGATGCATGTTTTATTACAGGAATTAAATGTAATATGGTTTAAAGATGAACATTGTAGAATGTAAAAATAGCATAACATACTTTGATCAATTAATATTTAAATATCACTACAATCAGATAAAATAAGACAGCAAAAACTTGAAGAAAATTACAGGAATTAAATGTAATATGGTTTAAAGGCATCATATACTGTAAAAATAGCATAACACACTTTGATCAATTAATAGTATTTAAATATCACTACCATCAGATAACATGAAATGATAAAATACTCACTTTTATCCATTGTCTTGGAAAGCAAATGTCTTGGAGAACCGTCCGAGAAAGTTTTTTGGTATAAAGTGATGCTTTGTAACACGCGAAAATGGATTTATAAAGGGACCATGTGAAAGAAATCGGTGTTGAGTGACCGCTAAGTGTCATCCTTGTTCTATGAATGAACTTGTTCAATAGGTGGGAAGCTGAGCATGGTTCACGCGTGTCATAATAAATTTGTGGGCATGAGAGATGGTAGACGCTGATCGTCGTAATTCATAGATGCACCCGTCAGAAAACTGTAAAAAACATGGTACTCCTGCATGAGATACGTTGGTTTTAATTAACAATGTCTTTAAAGGTATTATGATTGGGTAGTAAATTTGGACGAGAGTGAACTGTAGCGTGCAAACACAGACACTGGGGTCAGGAAAAAGGTGATGTGAAAACAACTCCTTCAGAAAACATTATTACAACTTTAAAATTTAGGGATTATAATTTGAAAATAATTTTAACCATAACAAAACATTGGCCGTGTCTCATTGTGATCGCTGATTCAGAGAGAGTCTGACAGACGGAGCTGCGAGCCTGTTTCTCACAAAGCTGAAGCTTCTGTCTAAAATAAGGTAGGTGGATTGGTTTCAGTAAGCTTTTTATAATTCTTTTAAAGAACAGAATGTTTTTCAACCTTAGTTAAATTGCTTTAGATTATGTATAATATATAAAGGATAGAATATAAAGAACAGTGTGTTTTCATAGGGTTTTATATATAAATGTTAAATAACTGAAATGTTTTTCAACCTTTAATTGTTTTAGATTATATAAATTATAGACTGTTTTATATATAAATGTGAAATAACTGAAATGTTTTTCAACCTTTAATTGTTTTAGATTATGTATATTATATAAATTATAGAATATAAAGAACGGCATGTTTTCAACTTTAGCATGAAAATTTATTATATTATATAAATTATATAAATTATAGAATGTTTTATATATATATATATATAAATGTGAAATGACTGTCTGACATCCACTCCCATTACATTCCTGAGCAGTATAAAAATGGGGTCGGTGTCAGACAGTTCTCTCTGTATGCAGCCAACCGCACACACACACACACACACAAACATACACACACATAACCCATATAACTGGGACAAAGTTCAAACAACCGGCAAATAGCTTCTGTCAAAACCACATGATCGATGTGGGGAGGTGTGGGGAGGGTTAGTATACCGTAAAACTACCCGTCAAAAACTATGATTTAGAACTAACTAGGTCAATAGGGTAAAGGCTTCTGTCAAAACCACATGATCGATGCGTGGGGAGGGTTCGTATACCATAAAACTACCCGTCAAAAACTATGATTTAAAACTAACTAGGTCAATAGGGTAAAAGCTTCTGTCAAAACCAAATGATCGATGCGTGGGAAGGGGTCAATAGGTTAATCGATGAACTCATTCGGAAAGTTCAACCCGTCCATCATAAGGTTACCGGAAGTTCAACCTGTCAAAAAGGTCAAAGGTCAAAGTCGTAAATCATCTTGACACAAAGTGTATCATAATCACTACTTGTACTTTTTTAGCTGAAAAATAATGCTACAGTTGGAGGAAAACACAGCGTATTTCATTTCATTCATCATCAAGTGTGCTCATTCCTGTTGATGTCATTAATCTGGCAACCTGTGTGTACGTCAAGTCTGAGGAGGAGGGGCCGTGTAAAAACAAACCTTTTCCAATATTTCGAATTTGGACTGCAATACCTAGTTCAATCACTCTGTGTAAATCCTACATACAGCACCTTTTAGAAAATGTGCAATTAATTAGTAAATATTTTTAATTGATTGACAGCACTGATTATTAATCTGCTGTCTTTATTGTTATTTTTCAGCCAGTTCTCTAAGAAGAGACTTTTATGCTTAATATTTGCTCAATTATTACAGTTTTCTTGAGAAATGTAACATATTTTTTCTGTTTAAGGTGAAATCGCAGCTATTGTGATTGGATCTCTGTGTGGATGTATAGGCTTGGCTGTTATCATCTGCTTTATTGTGAAAACCATTCGGTAAGAATGTTAACAATCCAAACATTTATCATGTGTAATAAAAAGCTGGCTGAAGATGGTATGGAATGGTGTTCAATAACTTTTGTACATGCTCTGTTACACACAATCATGTGTGCAGTTCAAAACTTGCCAAGAATGCGTTATCTGTACATGTGTGTAATTCCTCAAATAATTTCCTGCTTTTTTACTTCTTTTTGCTTTTTGTTTTTATCTGGTTTCGACACTCACCTAACATGTATGATAATTTATATACAGTGCCCTCCACTATATTTGGCACCCTTGGTAAATATGGGCAAACGTGATTTGACCAAGTACAACATGTTCCTGGATCAACATCCTTGTTGATACTGGAAAAACATTCCAATCAACCAATCAGAAATTGCTGTTTTAGGCTTACAGAACAATCAGGGTAAGGTCCTTATACACTCTTATCAATCAGCTATCATTTCCCACTGATTTTAGGAATAAATTATGGGTAGGGTTAGGTTTAGGGGTAAGGATTGGGATAATTCTATATTTTTAGACAATAATGTTGCTCCAGAATCATCAAAAGATATGAAGCAAATATGAGCAAAGGTGGCTGTGAAAAAAAAAAAACTGCCTTGTTTAACCTTTTGATCTTTTATTAAAAAAAATTCCAAACATTCATTGAAGCAAAACAACTCTACGTGGGGGGGAAATCTCATTGTGAAATAAATGTTTTCTCTAATTCATGTTGGCCACAATTATTGGCATCCAATTATTGCAACATCCTTTTCCAAAGATAACAGCTCTGAGTTTGGAGAACACCTGATAAGAGATCAGATACCATTCCTTTATGCAGAATCTCTACAGGTCCTATAACAGATTTTTTATAATTTGGTATCTGATTGAAAACATTATGCCATGTTTCTGAACATGATGTCCAGGATCCCTGGCAGTAAATTTTTGTTTGTTTGTTTTGTCTTACCATAGAAGGCAGTGACATTTGAAGTTCCAGTAGTGTCTTTATAGCAGTGCCAGTAATTGTGGCCAACATGCAATTATTGCAACTGAAACATGCAATTGAAACAATTATTTCATTTTTCTCCACTTTCAATTGTTTTACTTTAATGATACGTTAGAATTTTGTAAAATTTTTTTAATTTCAAAAGGATAATCAATGCAGATTTAGTCTCACAGCCATCTTTGCTTATATTTACTAAGGGTGCCAATAATAGTGGAGGTCACTGTGTGTGTGTGTGTGTGTGTGTGTGTGTGTATATATATATATATATATATATATATATATAATATTCAGAACAACAAGCAGAATATGAGACATAAAAATGAAGCAGCATTTCATTATATACATTTTTTTTATTATTAAATAAAACAAATATACTGCATTGGCAGCCTGATAATTGTTTATCACACAAGAAAGTTCAGTCCAGACAAGGTCATCTACATTTTCAATAATTGATTTAAAATTAAATTCAGTTTATGGTTCAAATTTGGGGTAGGTCACTAAAAAGCAATAGCGCTGTTCCTTTTCAAATGTTCTCTCAAGTTGTGTATGTGGGAAAACTCCTGTTTTACTCTGAACAGAAGCCTAATTTGTTCACATTTGTGTAGCTGCACAAACCAATGGCACTTAGTCTGCCAGAAGGGGCTATTTCATCAGAATCTTGTCCTTCAGGGATGAGGATAATCTCTTCGCAGACTCTGCAGGAAGACAGAAAAAAAGCTCAGCATCCGGCACCTTATAAAATTTATGAAACAAATTTCCAGCACGTGTTGTTGCAAATGGTGTACCCATGCAGAGGCTGCACTCATCAAAGGCTTGTGTTCTCACTTGTGAGAACATGAGTGCTGCCTGTCTCCACTCGTAGATCGCCTTCTTTAACGAAGATGGTCCTTTTTTTCTGCTCTCCTGTTTCCTTTCCCACCTAAGAGGAAGAAACAACTGAGCAGCACATCCGATGAACAGCCACTGCTTTGAGAGTGTATTTTGAGCTCTCCAGCCTGTTCAGACAGATGGAGCAGCTTTTTGTTTGCTTTGGAGGTCACTCTAAAGGGCTGCCAGTTACAAAGCAGAGAATTTCTTGTTGGATAGTTGATGCTATAAACTTGGCTTATGCCTCGGAACTTACTTGGCCCTTAACTAAGTGCTTCAAGATCGTTTTGTATCTGCTGATAGCACAGCGTGATTGGATGTATTGCCCATACACAATGTGAGGGACAGTTTGAAAGGGTGTGTGCTCTGGTTACTGAAGTAACCTCTGTTCCCTGAAATAAGGGAACAAGCATTGTCACTGACAATGAAAAAATTGACTCACATGGTCCAAAAGAGTAGGCTATATGTAATGAATTTTATCAAACAAAATATTTCTTGCTGAACCTACTTTTTGTAATGCCTGTTTGATGCTTTACATAGCAACGACTTTAGATTATCTTTTGGGAATAATTTCTACAAATTTGATGTGAGATTAAATCGATTAATTAATCCCCACATCCTTTAATTAACTTTAATCGCTTACCATCCCTAAAATAATTACATCACTGATGTAAAAGTATTAAGCAATACATAATAAAACTAGACAAATTACAGGCTTCTTATAAAACAAGCTAAGTTAAAATAATCGACAGAGATCAATATGTCCAAATACAGTCTACACTCCAGTTGTAAAATTATTTGTAACTAAATCAGTTAAACAATGGCAAAAAGATAACTGCCCAATATTAACGTTTCTGCTAACTCTGAAGTAAAATAAATAATAAAATAAATAAAAAAATCTGATTTGGAATTCATGAATTAGAAAACTGACTCAACTTAATTATTACAATATAGATTGTCTTTTACTGTATGTAATACTGTGCATATTTTCTTCTTAATCATACCATTTTTGATCATGTTTGTTTGTGATTGCTTTGTGATTGTTTCTTTTCATCACATGACAGCTTAACATCCAGCTGGGATGTCTTACCAAGTATCCGACCTTCTCACCAGCCAAGGTCAACTTTTTTAATGACCATTCATGACCTCTAACCACAAGCTTTAAACCCTTAACCTCAGTAACCCCTAAAATCAAGTCATCCATCCATCCATCCATTAAGTTAGGTAACATTTTATTTAGAATAATTTTGTATGGGAGGAACATTTTTAACGTACAATTCAACCAAAGTCCCTTTAAGGGAAGTAATTTCACTCTCACTCTCAAACCTAGGCAGTTGGTCTCATTCAGTCTCACGGTACTTTGATAGCACATGTGATCGTAAGGCATCTACAGTATCGATCAAAGTCTAAGAAAATTTCGAACCATTTTTTTGCGGCATCGCATGAAGTCGAACAAACCTATTGCCTTAAACGATTAGCAATTAGCTATTTTACTTAGAAGGTGGGGCTTCCTTCAACAGAGTGGTCATATTGATGGAGCGTTCACACCATATCATACGCTGCTTTCCAAGGCAGCATTTCAAGGCATTAAGGCATCAAGGCATGTCCGAACACAAATTCTGCTTCACTTCCTGTCTTCAGAGGTACCTTCTTCTGATCGAGTTTTGAAGTCAGCTTAAATACATAGTGCATTCCATTCCTTGATGGTTGGGATAAAAAAATAAAGAAAGTGTCTGAAAGTTACATTTGGTGGTCTTGTGTGTAAATGTATGCTTCTGACCAAATTTTTTGCACTTTTGTTGTTATTTCTATGAAGAAATCAGTATTATAATAATAACATATTTGTTTAGTTATCATCAAAACTCATTCTATTTTGTTGTAGATCATTAAACTGTTACGCTGCCTCAAAAGCCTGTCTGAAATGAGTTTCATGAGGTGCCTTTATGCAAAAACTTTGCCTGCAAAGTCACATGCCTAGTAAGGCAGCGAGGCAGCAAGTCTTTTGGACACAGCCATAATTGCCATTATTCCGAGATGATAACAAGTGATGTTAAACTCTGTGCTGTTCACGTACTCAGACAGGAGATTATCTGTTTCTATAGCAACGGTCAACAAAATGAACCCACCTGAAAGAATGCTACAGTATGTTACTGGCAGCTGTCAAGCACATAATCACAACATTAGATTTGCAGAACAAAGAATGCATGTCATGTAAAAATAATTACTTGTTTGTTATTATTAATGACAGCAATAAATGTGATATTGTAAACTTAAACAAACAACAACAAAAAATAACAGTATGAAAACTTACAAAATAAGTTTTTATATTATTGTACATAGTATCTATATGTATCTTTGTTCCTCTTTTTAGAGCAGTATTAGCTTTTCTTGAAAGTGCTGCCCTTTTTCTCTGGTTCTGCATGAGATGCAGTGGTCACATGGTACAAGCCGTAGCTCTCAGAAAACTCCCAGCTCTAACCAAAGACTATATATAGAATACACAAGACGTATCACTCCTTTTGTTTTGTATTTTATTGTTTTTTTTTGTTTGTTTTTGTTTTCATTATTGCCAAGGTACCAAATATAAAAGTACAGAGAATATCAACATTGTGTACAAAGAGGTAACATTACATGCAAAGCACCATTTATAGATGTATGCAATAAAAAATAAATAATACAAAACGAAAGCTAAACACAAGATCAAATAAATGAACTGTTTTAAAAGTCTTAAGATTCTTAGAAGATGAAATAGTCTGAATATACTTTTAAACCTTTTGATGATTGAATTTACTGCAGTGAATATGAAATTTAGCAAGAAATAATAATAGGTTAATAATAAAATATTAATAAATTTTGTCTTCTTGCATATTAAAGAATCCAAACAGTACATCCTTAAAAGGAGAGAGAAACCCTGAAGCATAATGTGATTGAAAGCATTAGAGAATTCAATACAAAATAGCTGTGTGTAAGGATGATCCCAAAAGATATGCATATTCTCCAACTCTGATTCGGCTGAGGATTGCAGCGGATTCCTACTCCAATGCTCGCTGGTCCTGGAGATTCAACCACACTTATACCCTGCCGAAATAGCTAAGGTGGCCTTCCTGATATCTCAATTGCAAGGTAAAGCACTTCAGTGGGCCGATTCAATTTGGACACAGAATAACCCAGTTATCCAGTCTTATTCCAGCTTCATCGACCATTTCAGAGAAACCTAGAATCTGTGTCTCCACTGTGCCTCTACCACCGGAGTGGGAGCGGTCCTGTCACAGCAGCAGGGGAATCCTAGTCACCTCCACCCATGCGCCTTCTTCTCTTGTGAGCTGCTGGCCATCAAGTTGGCCATGGAGGAATGGAGGCATTGGCTGGAGGGAGCCAAACACCCTTTTCTAGTCCTCACAGACTACGAGAACCTCAAATATCTATGGGTAGCCAAGAGGCTGAATCCGAGACAGGCCCGCTGGGCGCTATTCTTCACCCACTTCCACTTTACCATCTCGTATCGCCCAGGGGCCAAGAACGTGAAGGCTGACGCCCCCTGGTCTGCAGAGACCTTTCTTCCTCCAATCCTGCTACCAACACCCCGCCGGGTTGCCCACCGGACACCAATACATCCCCAGGACGCGGCACACTCCACTCATTCACTCCGCTCACACATCTCTTGCCAATGTCACCCGGGGGTCAATGAAACCCCCTCGTTGCTAAGGGAATGCTTCTGGTGGCCTAACATGGCTTCTGATGTCATAAGGTACGTGAACGGATGTACATACTGCGCCATCTTCAAAAGTCCATGCCATCTACCATCAGGCAAGCTCCACCCTCTGCCCATCCCTAATCACCCGTGGTCAAACCTAGGGGTGGACTTTATCACTGACCTTCCTCCTTCCAACAATAATACCTGCATCCTAGTCATTGTATGGCCATTGTAGGGTCATTGGGTGGGCCAAGTATGCACAAAACTCCATGCGACAACCTACAGCCGACCTTTGCCGATCCGAGACCCCTGAATACCAACCTGGTCAGAAGGTCTGGTTGTCCACCTGAGACATCCGCCTGTGCCTACCCTGCTGCAAGCTGAGTCCCAGATTCATTGGCCCATTCACCATCCTAGAGCAGATCAATCCTTTCAAACTCCAACTACCACCAGAGTGCTGGATTTACCCCACTTTCTTTGTGTCCCTCCTCAAGCCTTACCATCCCTCTGTTTCTCCCTCCACAGAACCTGGCGTAGCCGAAGCCCCCCCTCCACTCCACCTTGAAGACGGTGCTGCCCATGTAGTTCGAGACATCCTGGACTCCCGGCGGCATGGTGGACAACTTGAGTACCTAGTGGATTGGTAAGGATATGTTCCAGAGGAACACTCATGGGTCCCACGCAATGACATCCTGGATCCAGACCTACTAGACACCTTCCACTCCAGTCATCCCAACAGACTGGCTCCTTGAGGAAGAGGACATCCACCATGTCGTCGGGGTCCTTGGCCCTCAGGAGTGGGCCGTGGGGAGGGGGGTACTGTTACAGACATGCCAGGTTCCACCTCCTTCCAATCACAGTGCACTCCCTCACCTGAATACTAATCACTCCCACCTGATCTTCATCCACCTTCAATCACTGCAGCACTACAAAAACCACACACACGCACTCAGTCAGCGTCCGGTCTCATTCGCAACAAGGTCTTGCCTGTATGCTAACTCTAAAGGACTAACCCTTTCTCTACTTACCTCTCTCCAGCAATCTCCAGAAGCCTCCAGTCTTCATTGTGCATGTGTGTGGTACACCCTCTTCCTCCAGCGTCAAAACCGTTCATCAATGGATCCATTCTTCACGGCCTCCAGCACCATCACTTTATCCAGCACTACCCGCTCCTCTGCTTATGCCTCAATAAACTGTGTTTCTGTTACCCACAGCCTCCTGTATTGGTATTCCGTAACATATCAGTTTCATTAGGGTCAATTAAATTTTTTCCGATAAATATGATCAACCAAATTCTTCCAATAAGACATCACGTATGGAGTTGTTACAAGCTCCTTTTGAAAAAGCAATCTAATCTTATAGTTACGTGATGGAGGATGTGACAAAAAGCAAAGTTTTTCTACTTGGATTTTCAAATGAGTCTAAAGAAATAGATAGGTTCTTGACTCAAGAGGGAGGGTCAGCCACATTAAAAAAGTTAACAGCTTAAGTCATTTGTGGATTAATGCATATTGGAAACGAGTACCGTTTCAAACGATTCAGTTCGATTTGGTGAACTGGTTCAAGAAGATCTGGTTACCTCGAGTGATTCGTTCGCGAACCGGATATTGCTAAACCGCTGTGTTTTGAACTCACTCACAACAGACATGGAAGAGAAGACAATGCTGAATCAAGTCGTAGTTTTTGCTATTTTTGGACCAAAATGTATTTTCGATGCTTCAAAAAATTCTAACTGACCCTCTGATGTCACAGGGACTACTTTAGAGATGTTTTTATAACCTTTCTGGACATGGACAGTATACCATACATACGTTTTCAATGGAGGGACAGAAAGCTCTCGGAGTAAATCTAAAATATCTTAAACTGTGTTCCGAAGATGAACAGAGGCCTCACGGGTTTGGAACGACATTATAGTTATAAATTACATAATTTTAATTTTTCTGTGAACTAACCCTTAAGAATACCCTTATACTGTATTATAAATACGGACTTCAAAGAGTGTTACCAAAAAGTTTCATATAATTAATTGCTATAGGGAGCTGGAAAGCATCTCTAAAAAATAAGGTGGTGTCATCTGCTAATTGATTAATAAATATTTATCGAGCCGCTATACAGATACCCTGAACACCACTTTCACATTCAAATGTTGACAGTAGCTGCACACAAAGAAGAAATTAATAGGGAGAAATGGGACAACCTTGTCTCACTCCTCTGGATAAACTAAACCTGGGTGAAGTTTTTTTATTTAATCAAAGCACTTCAAAGCACTTTTAATTACTCTGCAAAACATATGCCCAAAACCAAATTTATCTAATGAATTAATGATAAACTGGTGTTCTAAAGAATTCAAAGCCTTATAGAAATCTAAGAAAGGATTGATGCTGTCCTCCTGAATATATCTGAATAATCTTATAAATCAAGAATCAGTCTTTTATTGTTTACAATGTGTCTTTTGTTTAAAAAGCCAGATTGTGTCTCATCTATAACGGAACCCAATACAGATACAGATTTAGTCTTTTAGCAAGCATTATAGCTAAAATTTTAAATCACTGTTAAGCAGAGAAATGGGACATCAATTGTCAGTTAAAAGTAAATATTTCATGGTGTCGAAATTAAAGTAATTAAGCCTTGAGTGAGGGTCTGGGGGAGAGTCTCATTCTGTAAGATTTCTTCAAAAACCTTTAGTAAAAAAGGAGACAATTCTTTAGAGAACTGTTTATAAAACTCTGCGGTAAGCCTGTCTGTTCCGTGAGATTTATTGTTTTTAAGTTCTAGAATTGAGTTACTTCAGATAAGCCAATTTCACTACCACAAAGATTTTTGTCATCTCTTGAGATAGTCTTACAATCTTAAACAGACTCCAAAAAAGTAGGTGCTGCCTCTTCAGATTTTATATATATATATAATAAAATCTGAAGAGGCAGCACCTACTTTTTTGGATATAGTTGCAATATATATATATATATATATGTTTGTGTGTGTGTGTGTGTGTGTGTGTGTGTTTGGGTCAAATTTTGCACAGAAATGTGCAATTGCCTGAGGATTATTAGTGATGGCCCCCTCGAAATTAAGAGTTTAAATTAGTGAAGTACTTAAAGGTATAGTTTATCTAAATTGAACAGGTGACTTTGTTTCTTTAGTAGAACACAAAGATTTTTAACTCAAACTGTTGCAGTCTGTAATGTATGTGATATAATGTAAGTGATTGGGAATCACGGCTTTGAGAGTCAAAAAAACATACACAAACAAATCCAGATTACACCCTGTGACTCTTGACGATACATTGATGTGTTTAGTTTAAAATCTTTATTTGTGTTCTACTGAAGAAACAAATGGATGCCCTGTGGGTAAGCAGATAAACATCATATTTTCATTTTTGGGTAAACTATCCCTTTAAGAGACTCTTTTCTAATAAAAATAAATAATAATATATATATATATATATATATATATATATATATATATATATATATATATATATATATATATATATATATAGGTCCTTCTCAAAAAATTAGCATATTGTGATAAAAGTTCATTATTTTCTATAATGTAATGATAAAAATTAAACCAACTGAAATATTTCAGGTCTTTTATTGTTTTAATACTGATGATTTTTCCATACAGCTCATGAAAACCCAAAATTCCTATCTCAAAAAATTAGCATATCATGAAAGGTTCTCTAAACGAGCTATTAACCTAATCATCTGAATCAACTAATTAACTCTAAACACCTGCAAAAGATTCCTGAGGCTTTTAAAAACTCCCAGCCTGGTTCATTACTCAAAACCGCAATCATGGGTAAGACTGCCGACCTGACTGCTGTCCAGAAGGCCATCATTGACACCCTCAAGCGAGAGGGTAAGACACAGAAAGAAATTTCTGAACGAATAGGCTGTTCCCAGAGTGCTGTATCAAGGCACCTCAGTAGGAAGTCTGTGGGAAGGAAAAAGTGTGGCAAAAAACGCTGCACAACGAGAAGAGGTGACCGGACCCTGAGGAAGATTGTGGAGAAGGACCGATTCCAGACCTTGGGGGACCTGCGGAAGCAGTGGACTGAATCTGGAGTAGAAACATCCAGAGCCACCGTGCACAGGCGTGTGCAGGAAATGGGCTACAGGTGCCGCATTCCCCAGGTCAAGCCACTTTGGGCTACAGAGACGCAGCACTGGACTGTTGCTCAGTGGTCCAAAATACTTTTTTCGGATGAAAGCAAATTTTGCATGTCATCCGGAAATCAAGGTGCCAGAGTCTGGAGGAAGACTGGGGAGAAGGAAATGCCAAAATGCCTGAAGTCCAGTCTCAAGTACCCACAGTCAGTGATGCCATGTGCCATGTCAGCTGCTGGTGTTGGTCCAATGTTTTTTATCAAGGGCAGGGTAAATGCAGCTAGCTATATGGAGATTTTGGAGCACTTCATGCTTCCATCTGCTGAAAAGCTTTATGGAGATGAAGATTTTGTTTTTCAGCACGACCTGGCACCTGCTCACAGTGCCAAAACCACTGGTAAATGGTTTACTGACCATGGTATTACTGTGCTCAATTGGCCTGCCAACTCTCCTGGCCTTAACCCCATAGAGAACCTGTGGGATATTGTGAAGAGGAAGTTGAGAGACGCAAGACCCAACACCCAGGATGAGCTTAAGGCCGCTATCGAAGCATCCTGGGCCTCCATAACACCTCAGCAGTGCCACAGGCTGATTGTCTCCATGCCAAGCCGCATTGAAGCAGTCATTTCTGCAAAAGGATTCCCGACCAAGTATTGAGTGCATAACTGAACAGAATTATTTGAAGGTTGACTTTTTTAATTTTTTTGATTAAAAACACTTTTCTTTAACTGATCGGATGAAATATGCAAATTTTTTGAGATAGGAATTTTGGGTTTACATGAGCTGTATGCCAAATCATCAGTATTAAAACAATAAAAGACCTGAAATATTTCAGTTGGTGTGCAATGAATCTAAAATATATTAAAGTTTAATTTTTATCATTACATTATGGAAAATAATGAACTTTTATAACAATATGCAAATTTTTTGAGAAGGAGAGAAGGACCTGTATATATAGATATGCTTTACATTCTCCCTCCTCCATCCATCTTGGCCACCTGAGCAAAAATATTCTTTATACCAGACCTGTACAGCACGCACACAAAAAGGGTGTAACTTTTAACTTTAATTTGGTATTTATATTTCATTTGACACTTGATGTAACTAAATTATGTACATTTTAGGTTACCTGAGAAAACATTTTTACAGTATAATACACTGCCGTTCAAAAGTTAGGATCAGTAAAAAAAATTTAAGAAGTTTCTTATGCTCGTCAAAGCTGTATGTATTTGATAAAAGATAATGAATACTATTTCAAAAAATAATATTGTGAAATATAGTTGCAATTTAAAACAAGTTTTCTATTTTAATATACTTTAAAGTATAATTTATTCCTGTAAAGCAAAGCTGAATTTTCAGTGTCACATGATCCTTCAGAAATCATTGTAATATGCTAATTTATAATCAGTTTTGGAAACAGCCTTAAGGAGCATAAGAGGCTCTATTAAAAAAAAACAAGTTCAATGATTTATTAGGATTAGAATATAGGCCTAACATAATATAATATCATAACAAAATGAAGCATTTAAACTGATAGAAGAGAATAGAAAACAAAATGAAACATTTAAACTGAGATCTGTAAATTTAATATTTAAAAAAAAGGGGGACTGTGAATTCTTCTATAGTTATATAAACATCCCTATGAATTACAGTTTGCACAATTTTGTATTTTGTTACAGTTCTGTGCCCATCATCCACTATTTCTAGCACTTCATCAAGCCACTCTTCTTTGAAAATATTATTCATATTCTTAGTCTTATTTCACATGTCATTGTGTTTGCTTTGGCTCTTGATTCAAGCTATTTCGTCTGCAACCATTGTAGTATTTGGTTTCTACAGTAACTCATTTGCTCAAATCATTCTATGAAACCGCATTTAATGGTTCTAACTCTTTAGCGGCATCAACTTTATGGTGATTTACCTGATCATTGCAATTCTTTCGTTTTTACTATAATACAATAAAATGGCTTTCTATGAAGAGAAAATGACATCAAAAAGATTTGCATACGCAGGGTAATATTTGTGGAAGTGTACATTGTAAAAAATGTACTGTAGAATTTACAGGATTTTACTGGCAAAAAAGTTGCCAATAAAATCCTGTAAAAATGATGTTAATTGCTGTAAAATGGATTACAGGACATTACTGCAAAGCAAATAACAGTTAATTGCTGTATGTGTAATATAGTAGTTTGTAGTATTTTTTACAGTAACATTGAATTTTACGGCAATATTTTGTAAATTCACCAAAGTACAGTATTTACCTGGCAAAAATAGTTGCCAATAAAGTCCTGTAAATATATTTTACAGCTTTTTTTTTTTTATTTCATTAAATTACAGTATTTAACTGGCAACAAAAGTTGCCAATAAAATCATGTAAATACCGCTAAATACAATATGATGTTGTAATAATTTAACAATGAAACTGCTTTAAAGAATAATTGTAACAGTAAACTATGAAATACTGATATAAATGCATTATCATGAGCTCTATCTTAATACATTTACAAATTAATAAAAACCAAGTCAATGATGTTGCAAATAAATATTTATTAAAACTGGCAGAAAGACATTGAAAGTAATGTCTGGTAAAATAAATTACTGGTGAAATAAATTTTGGTAAAAATATATATATATATATATGTTTTAAAGAAAATGATTAAAATAAAATGCTGGAATCAACATTAAATCACAAATTCTGTTGTTTGAGCTTATGTTCTATTAAATTAAGAATATTCCTGCAAAAGACAATTTAATAAATACATACTGAAAGTCCATCAACTTTCTGAGATGAGCACACACACGAGGGTTGTCCCTCTTGTTTTGCCTCTATGTGTCCGTCTTGCATCCAGTGAGTGTTGTGATTCCAAGAAAACATCTGCAACATAAAAACAAGCAAAAGCATCAGGATAAAGTTATGTATCAAATGAAACTAATGAAATAAATGTCAAAATGCCAGTTATACAATACAATCAGCATTTACCAGTACCTAAAAGGTTACTCCACCCCAAAAAGAAAATCTTGCCATTAATCACTTACCTCCATGTCATTCCAAACCTGTAAAAGCTTTGTTCGTCTTCGGGACACGATTTGAGATATTTTGAGACTACATAGCCTGTTCTGTGTCAGCTGGGTCACATGGACACACTTTCTATGTTTATTTACGCTTTGATTTGAACGAAAACAGTATCCATATCCGTGTATCCATGTGGTGCGGCTGACATAATAAAAAATAACGACTTTGTTGAATAAAGTTGTTCTTTTTGTTTTCTTTGCGTAAAAAAAGTATTCTTGTAGCTTCGTACACAGTTGAATCACTGATGGCAGATGGACTATTCTGACAGTTCTTTTCATACTTTTCTGGGCTTAGACATTGTTAATTGTTTGGCAGCCATGGGACAGAATCAAGCCTCCCAGTTCTCATATGAAATATCTTAAAGTGTGTTCTGAAGACGAACATAGCTTTTACAGGTTTGGAACGACATTAATAACTGTTATCAGTTAACAGTGATGAATGACTACATTTTCATTATGGGGTGGAGTAACCCTTTAAATAAGTAACCTTTTTCACAAATGAAATTACTTAAGTAAAACTTGTTACCTTTGAAAAAATTAATGTGTGAAAAAGATGCCTGCTCCCAGGACGCACAATGTTGATGTATGAATTCACAACCATCTGACCCTCAAATAGTCAAAAGCCACTGGGTGGACCTGAAATGAATAAATATAAGTAATAATGTAACCTACAATGCAGTATTTCAATATAAAATGTAATCTAAATTACAAGTTTATCAAATTATTTAAATAATTAATGCATTACCTAATAAAATCAGCTTCAGAGTCTTGAAGCATCGAACATTTCTCCACATCAGCTGCTATTCTTTGCACCAACAAGACATAAAGAAAATAATCTTGTGATTTCTTTAAAGCATTATTGTACTGTAAATGAGACCAAAATTAACACTCAAAAATGCATATATTTTAGAATAAACACACTATTATAAATTGTATAATTTACAATTATAAATTGTAATATTACTTTGTAGAACTGTACCACCAATCAAATTAATAATTAACAGTGCAAAATTACAACTGTGTAATGACATGAAATTTGAAAATACAATTAATAAATGTTGGAAAATGCAATACTTATTAAACCTGAAACTAATCCAACATTAGGTGGCAGTAAATAACTTAATGATTGAATAAACTGAGTCATTCATTGAACCGATCTGTTCAAAAAGATGAATCCTTTAGCTAAAGTTTGGAGAGTTTTGATTTGAGAATGAGCAAAATAGTTTTGCTTTGGTCATTGTTTGGAACTATATTCATTGGTGAAATACAACAACAGTTATTATTGTGTCTAAAAAAGTAAGTAACTTGTTAACTAATTGTTTATTGAACTATGTATTTGCAATCGTGATACTCAGCAAAACAGCTCACTTGTGATGCTTCTTATATCATATGTTATAAATAAATTCAACAGTTGAACATTTACCTCATTTATTTTCTTTTTTTTTTTTACTTATACATTTTTTTTTTAAACTCATAAAGATGTCTTTCACCTATTATAGTAAGGCGTCAAATCAGTATGGGACAGTTGAACACAACAAATTTTGCTGATCGTCAGTTATTTCAATAGATAGTAGTTACTATGACAATCGTTCGCATTAGGCTTTATTTTAAGTTAGGTAACGTTAAACACTACTTTGCTCTCAATAAGAACATTTTACTTCCAAAAATTTTACATTTGGCTTAACTATGCTATGATAGCAATTCCCAGTTTACTGCGCAGAAGTTACCAAGCCCACTAAATGTCAGGATAGGAGGCTATTGTGACATGAAATCGCTTATACATTAACTTAAATAAATATAAAAGGATATATTTCTTAAGTATAATTAAGTGAACTTACCAGGAATTATGAATAAAGCCGATCTTCAATCGTTCTTGGGCTGCTCCAGTCGGCTGGGTTTCTGATTTGAATGAAGCGCGCGCAATACCATAATGCCACAGTACAGTAAGTTAGTGTAAAAAGCAGGGACTACAGTGACAACACCTGCTTCTTGTAAATGAATTACAGTTGACGTGGAAATATAATGTTAACAACTGTAAAACCTTATTTGACCCATAATGCATTGCGAATTACAGCTGCATCTTGTAAAATGTTTATACAGTACAATTCTGTAAAATTTTAGAAACTACAGCAATTGTTTACAGTGTACATTCCACCAAAAGACGGTCAAAAGCCCTGGAAGCCTGTGAACAGTGATTTGCAAGCGAAAACAACAGTTAAAATAACTGCATGATTGATTGACTGCAGAGAACCTGTATGTGTAAAAAAAAAAAAACTGTTGCAAATATCTAAATGACTTATTGTGCATGTGGGCCAAAAAGTTCCCAAAATAAACCGATATCTACAGCTCCGTCTTTCATTTCTCTGTGCTTACAATTTTGGCATGATTTTCTAACTACTGAGTTTTGCAAGCGTGAGGGGAGGTCGGGTCCACTGCCTTCTTGTAGCCAATCAAATGAGGCTCTCACTGACTCTCCATTTGTGCTTATCTGATTGGTTCAATATATACATCATACACCAAGACATTAATTTTTGTTCAGTTCAGGATCCTTACTGCCGGATTGGTACTTCTAACATACACATACAGTAAAAAAAAAAAAAAAAAAAATTAAAAACTTTTATAAGCTGTGTACCATTAGGCTATGTGTTCATACTGAATTTCAAGCTGTGTAGTTTCCTTCTCCTCCTCAACAGGCTATATGAAATATTAGTTTATTGTAATATTATATTCAATAATATTGAACTAACAGAAACAACAGGATTTCCACATAATTAGTTACTTGAATTTGGATATATATTTAGACATTATTAAAGACATATTTATAAAAAACAATTTTGCATTAGTCAAATCTGGACACAAAGAAAGCATTTTGTTACTCATTCTTTCTTCATATAATAGCTTGATCAGTCACATGAAAATAATCAGTACCATCAATACCATTCATATATAACTCATACTCAAATTCATATTTAAGTAGTTTTAATGGCATAGTAAAAAGGTTTTTACAAAGTATAGCACTCCGATACCATAGTGCTGAGCATTGTCACATAACATAATTTTGATTATGATGTTTAACATCAGCTCAGTGGTGTAAGCAGATTATGGAATTCCAATGTAAAGTCAAATCAAATAATGTCAACACCAGACTGCAATTCAGTATGAACACATTGCAGTCTAGCCTAAAGGAACACAGCTTATAAAATAAGCATGTTTTAATTAAGTCGTTATTTGTTAATAAAAATTTAACTGTATGTGTACGTTAATAGGACCATTCCGGAAGCAAGAATGATCCTGAACTAAATGAAGATTAACATTTTGGCATATGATGTGTTTATTGAACCAATCAGATAAGAGTAAATGGATAGTCATTGAGTGGCTCATTTGATTGGCTACAAGAAGGTGGACCCGCCCTCATCCTCACACTTGCAAAACTCGGTTAGTGAGAGAATCGTGCCAAAATTATAAGCGCAGAGAAAAGAAAGACGGGGCTGTACACATCAGATCATTTCAGGAACTTTTTTTGCCCCACATGCACAACAAGTCATTAATACATTTGCAAAGGACTTTTTTTCTTTTTTTTTTTTACATACAGATTGGTTCTATGCAGTCAATCTATTTTACAGTTCTTTAAACTATTGTTTTCGCTTGCAAATCACTGTTTACAGGTTTGCAGTACTTTTTACCTGCTGATCGCTCTGTGCTGTGCGACATCCATACATCACTGCTCCACTGGGACCTCCAAAATTTAAAATCGTTCTGTATGGAATATGTTTCTTGAAAGAACCAAAAGTCTGATCCATGGTTTTAACAAACAAAAAGAGGGCTTTGTGCTTCACATTGCTTCTTAGGCCCCTGGCATTAAGAGAAATGAACTTATCGACATTGATAAACAGAAATGAACAGCTATTAACATGAATCCAAACAAAGGAAAAAGGCAAAACTGATCAATAGATGAGAAGAAAACTGAGATGAACAGAGCTTAACTGACTTAAATTATCAATTTAAGGGTCCAGCTGAAATACAATGATAGTTCAAATGCCATAGTGACTGTTAACAGTCACCATCTTAAAAAAGAGTTCACGATCCTCATGACGGAACTCACAACCCGGCCAGCTATGACATGTGGGGCCCAGATGGGTTAAGTACGGTTCATGGTTAATGTGTGGGCATGGGCTTTGGCTGGGTGAAATCAGCGGTTCCCATGTAGGTTTTGTAGTATGAGTCCCACATAGGAAGCCCATATGAGCTGATTACATGGGCCCCAAAAGGGACAGGCATGGGCCAATTGGGCATGGGTTTGAACTGAGAACACATACTGTATATGGGTCATGCATAGCATATTTATGGGCCAAGTGGGCATGGGTTTGATCTGGGAACACATATATGGGTTTTTGATTGGTATATTTATGGGCTGAGCGGGGATGGCCGGAAAAAGGAGCGTCCACCACACAGACGCCATGAGTGTATTAATGTCTTTTTTGGAGAGATGTTTTTTTTCAGAGATTTAAAAAGAATTTTTGTTTTGTTTTGTTTACCGGTATTTAAACATTTAAATAGTTTATAAGATCTTTTTTTTTTGTTCAATTTAACAATATATTTCTTGCAGTTCAAAGCGTCAAGTGTCTTGCATTTATCTTGGACTTACATTCATTCTTCATTTTTAGTTTTTCTTAGATTGTTTCCTTAAACCATTTGGCATGGTTGGGCTTAGATAGGCCTTGCATGAATTGCCCAGTTAGGACCCACATAAGATCCTTACAGAGCCCACTTTAAGCCCATAGGGGCATTCACGGTTGAATCCTGGTGCAAGCCTACTTTAAACACCCTTTAAGCAGGTGGGATCCAAACGGGTCTGTCATGAATTGCCCGGTTAAGATCCCACATAAAACCCTTATAGATCCCTTTTAAAGCCCATCTGGGCATCCATGGCTAGATCCTGGGTGCAAACCCACTTTCGACCCATTTGGGCAGGTGGGGTGTAAATTGATCTGACATGAATTGCCCAATTAAGACCCATGCAGTACCCTTGCAGGTCCCACTTTAAGTACGTCTGGGCTTCCACGGCTTGCCCCAATGTGGATTCCGGGTGCAAGACCATAATGGGGCCCACACTTGCCGACCATGAAGCCCTCATCTGGGCCCCACATGTCATTTCTTGCTGGGAAAGTAATCTCCACACCTTCAATGAACGCACACGCTCCGACGTAATAGGCGATTTCTCCAGCAGTCCTTGCTTCTGTCACACTCAGCCACAAGCTCTTCTGTCTGTCTCGGTCCAGCAAAGTCAGATCCTCTGCAAAGTGCAGGTTGTTGTCTTTGAGAAACTGGGACTTCTTGGCAGCTTTCCATAAGTCATTGTGGATAACCTGTGAGGTAAACTGCATGATAATCGCACAAGTTTTTGTGTTGTAACCTCTCCTTCTAACCGATGCACATTGTCAACAATATCAGGGTACGTGCTCTTGGCCTTGGGATATGTCTCGCTGCAGATTCAAATGACCTCGGATCTGATATCTACCTTGAACGTCTCAGGCACTCCAAACAATCTCAATTTCCACCTGCGAGAGTGTCTCTCCAGATCAGAAATGCATGTTTCCCCGTGCTCGTGAGAAATTTTTGATCTTTAAGCCTGGAATCTACATCTGTCAAATTCTTTTTTAGATCTTGTACCTCGGCACACAAAAAGTCTACCATTTTCATCAGCCATTCATAGCAATCATTCCTTCAAGTGCGTCAGACCAAGTATTGATCAAAGAGAAGAGTGTGGAAATGGTGGCAGAGTTGGCTTACTTGTTTTGTTATGCTCTTAACTGAATGTACTGAACTCTAATTGAGCAAATGTAACAAATGTGTGCATGCCCAGTAACTGCAGCTACGAGTCCATAAATCAGAGAAGCATGTATATTAACTTTGGTGGACTTACACTTGAAAAAATGTTTGTTCCGCAGTTGAAATAAAATACTTTCTGATGATTATTCATGTTCATTTTGTGATTTACGTGAATATGAAAAGATGGTCAATGGTCAATTACAAGTTCTATGAGGATGTGATCAAAATTGAGAGCTACAGATTGTATCATGTGAGTCACATGATGTGACCACTGCACCAGGAACCAGAGAAAAATAGTTGTGCTTTCAAACAAAGCTACTACTATTCTGAAGAGGAAAATATATATATATTTATTTAGATACTATGATGTACTATAATATAAAAACATTATGTAAGTGTTTATACTGTTATAATTTTGTTGTTGTTTGTTTAGGTTAGCAATAATACATTTAACGCCATTATTAACAAGTCAAGTCAAGTCACCTTTATTTATATAGCGTTTTAAACAAAATACATTGCGTCAAAGCAACTGAACAACATTCATTAGGAAAACAGTGTGTCAATAATGCAAAATTATAGTTAAAGGCAGTTCATCGTTGAATTCAGTGATGTCAACTCTGTTCAGTTAAATACAATTTACAAATAACAAATAATAAACATCAAACAAACTGATATTTTTACCTGACACGCTTTATCTGCATTATTTAACAGTAGCATACAAAAGTAATGTAATGTTGTAATGATGAGTTTTCAGCTGCCAGTATCATTCTTTCACATGGGTTCATTTTGTTGACTATCGCTATAGAAATTGATAATCCCCAGTCTGAGGATGTGAAAAACCACTGTGTCACAAAGTCCCTTTAAATTTTTCTGTAGTCTTTTGTCGAACATCACATGTTGTCATCTCGGAATTACAGTATATGACATGGCGTGACCGCAGCATGAGTGTTGCATGTCTCCCCATTGAAATATGAGTGACACTTCTTGGGTATTATAGTCTTTGATTCAACACACTGTCCTAGGCCGTCTGCTTGTATGTACAAAATATGTTTAATGAACTATACATAGATATTAGTCCCAAATATATTAAATATTCCATTTATTAAAAGTATGTACTTTGTACTCAACACGAGCCTTAAATGCAAAAAAAAAAGGCTAATTAGGATCCATTTCCAAAATATAGAAAATGTAAAAACAAATTGTAAATTTTGTTTATTTGCAAAAATTTCTATTTACTATGTTGCTGTGTGATTTTTAGTGAATTGTATTAAAAGTAGGGTATGTTTGATCTGCAAACATCATTAAAATATTATATTTTGAACATAAACAAAAACTGTACAAGGATGACACCTGCTAGTGCACGTGTTGAACGTCTGCTTTTATGCGAGTATGGAGTACATAATGGCCATTTCCAAAGACTTTGGTTATACAAAGACGATGCACTCATATTTCTTATGAATGGGAGAAAGGGCAATGCACAATTTTATGGAATAGTTTATCCAAATGTAAAGTAAATATCCGTGTGGCAGAACCAGATTTGACATAAAATGCCTAATAATACTTAATAATTAGATTATGTTGATATACAAAGTTTTTGGATACATAAACCAGACTTAATGTCTGAATTTTATTCAAATAGATATAAAATATCAAAATAAGTATAATCTACAAAATGATACTGGAGCTTATTTCGAAAGGTTTCCCCCCCATCCTTAATAATCCATTAGGTTTTCTGTCAATTAAATCCACTTCACACCCTTAATACTCAAATAAGGTAAATATTATGGAAACTTTTTTTTCAGGATTCTTTGAATAGAAAAGTTAAAAAGAAAGGCATTTATGTCAAATGGAATCCTTTGCAACATAGTTCTAACATAAACCTCAAGGTGCTACTTGGACACGTCATCAGTGATAAACCCAGGGTCAACAGGTGTTTTTGGTCTTTAATCAACAGACACCCTCGCCCGGGCGACCCTGCTGGGGGTGATCAGTCCGTGCTGGGGGTGCTACTCCAAGGATCTCACCTCCGGATCCACAACCATCGTGAAGCTTTTTCGGCAGCCTCAGCTATGTTCTTTATGTCTCGCCTGCACTTTAACTCCAAGGATTTTGAGTGTTCTGAGCAACAACTGTCCAGCAAAGCATCCGACCTCCACTGGCTCACTTCTTGCTTTCTAGCCACCGCTCCTGCACTCCTCCACCAGCTCCGCATACTTGGCTCTCTTGCACTCATTTGCCTCCTCCAGTCTGTCTTCCCAGGGGCCTGTAAGCTCCACTATGACCACCTGCCTAGTCGACTCAGATGTTATCACCACGTCTTGGCGGAGTGAAGTGACCGTGATGTAATTCGGGAACTTGAGCTGCCTTCCCAGGTCCACTTGAAGATGCCAGTCTCTTGCATTTGCAAGGAACCCACCTGTGGAGCATGGCTGCTGATATTCCTTCTCCCCAGCTCTGAAAAAAGCAGATTGTTTGCTTGGAGGGATGCTGACACTTACTGCTTTAGATTGCTGCAGTGATTGTATCTGCCAAAGCCCTGAGGACTTGGTCATGTCGCCAGCGATACCGCCCATCCCCCAACGCCTTTGGACAGCAGCTGAGGATATGTTCCAGTGTGCCCCTCCTTTGGCACAGTTGGCATACTGGTGAGTCTACCAAGCCCCAGCGGTGTAGTTTGGATGGGCAAGGTAGGAGATCGCACATTGAACTGTATGCCACTTTGCCTTTCTTTAAAACCAGGGACCTGGACTTTGCTAGGTTAAAGCTTGTCCTTGCCCATAGGATGAGGCATTGGAGCCCCTGAAGAAGCCATCTACAACCCGGAACTGAAGCTGCTGTCATGGTGAAGTCATGCATGAAGGCTCTTATAGGTGGCTGCTGAGTACCTACATGGGGCCTCTACATTCCATCTCTGCTGATTTGACGATCATGTTCATGGCTAGAGCAAAGAGTGGTACAGAGATTGTACTGCCGGTAATAATTCCCTTCTCTAGCCGTTGCCAGACAGTTGTCACCTTTTCTGATGAAACTCTCAATCTGAAACTGCTGTATTAATATAGAATGAGGTTGCGGATCGTTTCTAGCACATGATGTCTTGTCAGTGTTTCTTTGACTAGCTTGTGGGGTATAGACCCATAGGTGTTGGTGAGATCCAGCCAGAGTACGGTTAGGTCAACTGGCTCACCACTCCTGTGTGCTCTAAGCATCCCGGTACTCCTGGGACTCCCCCCTTCTGCACTGATGTGTCTATGTACCTGTTCTTCAAGAGGAACTCCATTAGTCGTTGGGACACGATCTTGAAGAAGATTTTCCCTTCAACGCAGAGCAGCGAGATTATACAGAACTTCTCGATGGTGCTTGCATTCTCTTCTTTGGGTATCCAGATCCCCTCGGTTGTTCTCCATTGGGAAGCCACCTTCCCTCTGTGCCAAAACAGTTTCAGGATTTTCCAGAGTTGAACAAGTAGCCTTGGGCACTGTTTATAGACCCTATAAGGTACTTCACTAGGACCAGGAGCGGAACTTGATCTTGCTGCCATTACCGCCTCCTTCACCTCTTTCAAAGTGGGCCTGGAGATGTTGAACTGGGCTACTGGTTCTGGAGGTTTGATAAGCTTCTTGCAGGGGCCGAGATCTTGCTCCCTAGCAGAGTCACTGAATGTAAAACTAAGGTGGTAGTTCATCTCCTCTGCAGAGCACATGTGGTTGCCGCTTTTATTCTGCCCCAGGAGTCTCTTAGTGAAACCAAAGGGGTTTGAGATAAATGCCTTTCACTTGTGGGCTCGGTCCTTGCCCTTTTTTTGGTGCCACTCCGCCCGCCTGAGAGTTGTGAGCCTCCTTACAATCTCTCTGAATTCTGTCAGGGCCGTTTTCTCCTCCTCCTTTGCTGCCTTGTACTGGCATTTCAGGGATCGTAGATCTCGTCTCAGCTGGCTGATCTTTACCTCTCGCCAGTTTGATTGTGCTGGAATAGTTGTGCTACATCTTTCTGTGATGCCAAACCGCTCTGTGCCTATGCCCATTGTGAGGGTGCACATGGTATGGAGTTTCTGTTCAACATTCCCCTTGCATGTTGCCTCCAGGATCTTATCGAGGTCCTCGTCGAACTGGTGCCAATCCTTCTTGTTAGTGGCAGGTCACTTCACCCAGCACTGTTCTGGCATTTTGCCTTGAGAAGAGGCTGGTGCTGCTTGGAGGTTCCGGGCACTGTGGTGTGGCTCCAGGCCTGGCTCCTCCTCCATCTGACCAGGTTCTGCAACCAGCGCTCCAGACACTGAGGTACTGGCAACTGCCCCTGTACATAGCTGCATTCGCCCACCCTTAAGGCAAGCCATCTTGGTCTGATGGATCTTCTGACCTGTCAGGTTTTTGCAAACCTTGCCGCAGATACATACTGTGCTCATTGTCAGTTGTCCGTTTGCTTGGGTCAAAGCCTGAAAGTCCGTCCAGTTGGGATCCCCCCCCCCCAGTGTATATATATATATTTATATATATACACAGTTGAAGATAAAATTATTATTATTAGCCCCCCCCCCCCCCCCCCCTATGACATTTTTATTTCCCAAGTGATGTTTAACAGAGCAAGGGCATTTTTCATACTTTCCTGGACCTTGACAGTGTGACTTACTTGGCAGTATATTGGTCAGTCACAAGCCTCCCAGTTTTCATCCAAAATATCTTAAATTGTGTTCCGAAAGCGAATTAAGCTTTTACAGGTTTGGAACAACATGAGGGTAAGTGATGAATGACAACATTTTCATTTTGGAGTGGAGTATCTTTTTAAGCCTACTCTGCCTGTTTGTCATGTAATGATAACACAAAATATAATTGGAAGGGAAGTCTAGTTTATTTTGCCACAACAGTAAACAAGCAAGATGCAAGGAGGATGTGAAAGTGAGCAGGTGAGTAGGTTTATGTGACACAGAGACTGCAAGGCACTGGCCCAATCCAACTCTGACAGAATTCCAGGAACAAAACGGCGAACCACACTTGATGGCAATTCAAGGCTGAGAGCAAACATGACTCAAAAGATTGGACAGAGAGTATGGCATAGACAAACTCAAACAACGATCTGACAACATGCAGTACCAAACATGAGACAGATAAAGACAGGACAGAACAAGCAGCAGGTGCAGCCACACTGATAAGCTTGTCAGCCCCGCGGTTGTCGGACCAATGCTGAACGAGGTCAGACAGGAAACAAGATACTGACCCACAGAAAGAACACACGGATCCATGAACCGTGACAGTAACCCTCCTCCTAGGAGCGGCTCCTTGTGCTTCCAGAGGAACCGATTTTAATCATCGATAAGCGAATGATCCTATATGTCCCTGGCAGGAACCCAACTCTTCTCCTCCGGACTGTAACCCTCCCAGTCTGACTAGGTACTGAAATCCATATCCCCCCTACCATGTCCAGAATGCATTTTACTGAATACGTGAGTTCCCCATATACGAGTCGTGGCAGTGGGGGAACTGTGACAGGCAAATTAATGCTGGAATGAAAAATTGGTTTTAATTTGGAGACATGGAAGATGGAATGATTTCTCCGGTATGCAGGAGGAGGTTTGAGGTGAACTGCCACTGGACTAATAATCTTGGTGACAGTAAACGGGCCAGTTAATTTGGGAGAATGCTTAGTACAGATGGTACAGAGAGGAATATTCTTATATGAAAGCCACACTTTTTGACCAAAAATGTAGATGGGAGGCTTTGACGGTAACGATCATCCTGGGCCTTGGTGCACAACTCGACCCAGAGTATGATTTCTCTAGCCCTCTTCCAGGTGCGGTGGAACCTCTGGACAAAGGCATGGGCAGAGGGGATGGCGACTTCGGATTCTATACTCTGAAAGATGTGACTGGTAACCTATGCTACACTCAAATGGAGATAGGTCCGTGGATTACACTGGTTTTGTGTGCATACTCCACCCATGAGAGTTGCTGACTCCAAGAGGATTTGTTTTGAGACACCAAAAACCGCAACAAACATTTCAAATCTTGGTTGGCCCTCTCCGTCTGATGATTACTCTGGGGATGAAACCCAGAAAAGAGACTAACAGTCGCCCCTAACAAACGACAAAATTCTTTCCAAAATTTGGAAACAAACCAAGGCCCCCTGTCAGAGACCACGTCCACCAGGAGGTCATGAATATGAAAGATTTGATCAATGACAGCAACCTCTGTTTCTCTGGCTGAGGGTAATTTGCACAGAGGAACAAAATTAGTTGCCTTGAGAACCGGGCCACCACGGTCAAAACTACTGTGTTACCCTAGCACAGTGAGTCCCAAAGTCCCAAAACAAAATCTACTAAAATGTGGGACCAGGGTTTCGTAGGAACCGACAGCAGTTGAAGGAGTCCAGCAGGGGGTCAATTGGAACCTTAGAAATGGCACAAACAGAGCAAGCCAAAACAAAATGTTTTATATCCCGAGTGCCACCAGAACTGTTGTTTAATGAGAAACACTGTTTGATTAATCCCTGGATGACATGCTACTTTGGAACAATGGCCCCAACGGATGATCTAAGACCATAATCCTTCTGGCACAAATGACACCATTCTTCCAAAGCAAGCTTAACTGCCAGCAACTTTCTATTACCAATGTCGCAATTACATTTGGCAGGAGACAAACTTGTCTTACCATCTGCAGAAGAATGGTGGGAAAGAACCACACCAGCCCCTGAGAGGAGGGATAAGGGGCCAACAGAATGGGAGCTGAAAAAAAGCTAATTTTAAGTTTGCAAAACACAGCCTCTGCCATGCTAGGCCACCTGAATGTGGTCTTGGTGGAGGTCAAGGCAGTCAAAGGGGTGGCTAGCTGGCTGTAACTGCGAATCAGAGGATGGGTACATGGGGGTCATAAAGGATGGACATGGTCAGAATGCTCAGGTAGGCTGTGGCATTTAAACGATGCCCAACTGGCACTAAGGGGCCTAAACTGTGCCAAGAAAACATCCTCCACACAATTACACCACCAGCAGCAGCCTTCACAGTGGTAACAAGGCATGATTTTTGGTCTGTACTGTATATATATATATATATATATATATATATATATATATATATATAGTACAGACCAAAAGTTTGGGGACACCTTCTCATTCAAAGAGTTTTCTTTATTTTCATGACTATGAAATTGTACATTCACACTGAAGGCATCAAAACTATGAATTAACACATGTGGAATTATATATGGAATTATATACATAACAAAAAAGTATGAAACAACTGAAAATATGTCATATTCTAGGTTCTTCAAAGTAGCCACCTTTTGCTTTGATTACTGCTTTGCACACTCTTGGCATTCTCTTGATGAGCTTCAAGAGGTAATCACCTGAAATGGTCTTCCAACAGTCTTGAAGTAGTTCTCCGAGAGATGCTTAGCACTTGTTGGCCCTTTTGCCTTCTGTCTGCGGTCCAGCTCAACCCTAAACCATCTCGATTGGGTTCAGGTCCGGTGACTGTGGAGGCCAGGTCATCTGGCACAGCACCCCATTACTCTCCTTCTTGGTCAAATAGCCCTTGATGCCTTCAGTGTGACTATATATATATATGTGTGTGTGTGTGTGTGTGTGCGCACTCTACTTGAAATAGAAAACATTAGCTAGTCTTGGAAATGTTACATAATGTGTTGTCTAAGAGAATAAAATATTATGATATACTAAACCAAGTTCAACCATTTTTTCTTTGGTTTCATTATATAGATCGCAAGATATGGCAAAAGGACGCAAAGAGGATATGGCTTTAAAGACGACCTCTAACCAAACAAAACCAGAAGAAGCTGCCCCTCAGCCTGAAATTTGATTCTAAACATTCCATGTGTATCTTGGCATTTTTGTCTAATGAAAGAAAAATTATACATTTAATTGATGTCTTCTAGTTATTTCTCAGTAAAAGATCAAGTAATTTTGAACCACCTTCCTTCATTTGCACATTTTTCTCACTGCTACATCATGGTTTAGCTGAGGGCTTCTATTTCTCTCTCTCTCTCTCTCTCTCTCTCTCTCTCTCTCTCTCTCTATCTCTGTGTCTGTGTGTGGTTTTCATGTTTTGCATTTTCTTCACTACATCTATATCAGTTAGTTTTTTTTTTATTTTATTTAGAGTTTTATTGTACATACTATAAATAAATTAGTAAATTACTGAAATTATATCATGATTGTTCCTTGTAATTGAATGGTGTGATTATACTATTATTGGCAGATATATGGAACGTAGTTCAAAATGTACACTGAAAATAAAAAAGAGCAAATTAAACAGTTTTGTTTTCCCATTCATATAATTTGTAATCTTCTCTTTGCTTTGAAATCTCTAAATTTACCACATTGTAAAAGTAATTAGTTACTCAGCAAAGTAACTGTGACGTTTTTCTTTTTCTGCTCCATAATGCTATTATGTCATATAACATCTTTAATATATAAGATGTTTATATTGACTGATTGAAGAATAAAAACACCAAGTATTTTAGAATATTTTGTATTTATTTGAACTCAATAGATTGCAGCTTGCCATATGATATGCATAGAAATAAAACATAAAAAATTAATATTGAAAATAAAATTCAAGTGCAAAATTAAGACAAACAAATTTAAACTTGGGTAAAAAGAAACAAAGGGAAACCTGGCCATTAGTGCAAATGTCTGTAATTGTATATTAGGCCTAACATTACTGCACAATGAACAGAACACTATCCAACTCTTATGGTGCGTTCACATCAGACGCAAATAGAGCATCTGGGGCGAGTGATTTCAATGTCGAGTCAATACAAAGACGCGAATAGACAACCTCCGAAAATCAGAAAACACATTCTTAAATATACGCTGTCTTTATAAATAAACCGCATATGTGCGTTTAAAACAACTACATTCTTGCATTAAATACTTTTAAAACTAGATTTATTTGCGCAAGTCGCGTCTGGTGTGAATGTATCAGAATGCCAGTATAGCTGATGCCGTCTTGTGTTTAGTGGTTGTCAGAGCGTGCAGTGAGACAGCGTGAGCAGGGCACCGCCCACCCAGCCAATCATCATCGGATTTGCAACGGTGTCAGCAGGCAGCTGATGTGTAGCCACTAGCCAAAGCATACCTCGCGCTTTATTCAACCAAACTGTAGTAACGCGACACTTTACATTCTCAGTAACGATAATGGCGTTGCAATGTCGGGAAAAGTAATTAATTAGATTACTCCGTTACTGAAAATTTAACTCCGTTAGTAACGCCGTTATACTTAAACCCCGTTACTCCCAACACTGATGATTACATTATGTTAAATGAGTCCACCCCCCAAGATTACTGTTATAAACATGAGCCGCGTCCAAAAGGCAAAGGGGGAGCTTTTGCTTTAATTTATAACAATGTTTCCAGGATTTCTCAGAGGGCAGGCTTCAATTATAACTCGTTTGAAGTAATGGTGCTTCATATAACATTATCCAGAAAAACAAATGTTAATGATAAATCCCCTGTGATGTTTGTACTGGCTAATGTATACAGGCCACCAGGGCACAATGCAGACTTTATTAAAGAGTTTGGTGATTTTACATCCGAGTTAGTTCTGGCTAGTATAGACATTCTGAACTCTATTGGGGTTAGACAACACATTTCAGGACCTACTCATTGTCGAAATCATACTCTAGATTTAATACTGTCACATGGAATTGATGTCGATAGTGTTGAAATTATCCAGCCAAGTGATGATATCTCAGGTCATTATTTAATTTTGTGCAAACTTCATATAGCCAAAATTGTAAATTCTACTTCTTTTTACAAGTATGGTAGAACCATCACTTCTACCACAAAAGACTGCTTTGTAAGTTATCTTCCTGATGTATCCGAATTCCTTAGCATATCCAAAACCTCAGAACAACTTGATGTAACAAAAACTATGGACTCTCTCTTTTCTAGCATTATAGATACAGCTGCTCCTTTACACTTAAGGAGGGTTAAGGAAACCAGTCTGACACCATGGTATAATGAGCATACTCGCACCCTAAAGAGAGCAGCCCGAAAAATGGAGCGCAGCTGGAGGAAAACAAATCTAGAGGTATTTCGTATTTCTTGGTGGGAAAGTAACCTATCCTACAGAAAAGCATTAAAAACTACTAGATGCAATTACTTTTATTCTCTTTTTGAAGAAAACAAACATAAACCCAGGTATTTATTCAATACAGTGGCTAATTAACGAAAAATAAATCCTCCCAACATCACAGCAGTAATGACTTTATGAAGTAGTTAATTAAATACCAATCTCGAATCTCTGTTTTCTGTCCAAGATACTAGAAAAGGTAGTATCCTCACAATTATATTCCTTCTTAGAGAAAAATGGTATCTGTGATGATTTCCAGTCAGGATTTAGACCGTATCATAGTACTAAGACTGCTCTCCTTAGAGTTACAAATGACCTGCTCTTATCATCTGATCGTGGTTTTATCTCTCTATAAGTTCTTGTAGGGACCTCGGTGAACAGTCACGCCAATAACTGCAGAATAGGCTACTTCTGCCAAAGGAATTATAAAAGCCTACTTCCTCTCATCAGCGATTTGAACACAGTTAATGATTAGCTGAGGAAAAACAATGCTCAAGATTGTCTGGACCCCTTTCCTGTCAAGGAAACAAATGGCTAAAGGACCTTACGACTGTTGCAAAATGAGTCTGTTGCAAAATGCCCCCACTTATGAGAAAAATAATGGGACATCGACATCCTGAATTCCTAAAAGGAAGCTGATTTAATTAACTCTTTTTACAAGATACAAGGACCCTGTGTATCACAGCATCACATGATCCCAACGTATGGAAACGCCACAGGAATCGTTAATAATTAGTGGACCTCAACACAAAGAACCAATACAGGATTATCCCATGACTTTGCTTCCTGCTTGCTTGAGAATCTTTCTACGAACTGAACTTTTCAACAAACTATCTCAAAAGGACAACCATTAAGAAATCTGAAGTTTAACTAGTTCAAGTCTGCTTTATTGTCAATTTCCACATGTACAGTACATACATACATACAGAGAATCGAAATTGCGTTACTCTCAGACCCCGGTGCATACAGATAACATTAACATTAAAGCCTAAAAAATAACTAGATCAAATATAAAATGTAGATACAACTATACAATAAGGGAATGATATGAAAAAAGACATAAAATAAAAATTTAAAATAAAGTTAAAAATAAAGTTAAATAAAGTGAACAACAGTGCAGTTAAAAGATTTTTTAGTGCAAAAAAAATAACTTATTAAGAATATCTTATTAAGTCTGATTAAAGTGACAACTAGATTCACAAATAAAGTTTTATGTCTTATAATTGTTTGATGTGTTCAATGTAATCTGTGTAACTTTAATCATTGTTTTATAACCCTGTTAACGGATAGTGCTATTAAAGTTGCAGTAGGTAACTTTGGTAAAAATTTATTTTGTTAAACCTGTCATTATGTCCTGACAGTAGAATAGGAGATCTGTGAAAAAAATCAAGCTCATCTGGCTCCTCCCAGTGGTCCTATTGCCATTTGCAGGAATACATCGCTCCTGGTAAGAAACAACCAATCAGAGCTGCGGTCCGTAATTTTTTTATGTGTTCAAAATTTACAAAATGTATATAATAAGTGAGTACACCATGAATCAATTTTCCAAACCGTGTTTTTAGCCTGTCTTGAATCACTAGGGTACACCTATAATAAGTGTTTATAATCAGAATATTTTAGATTGCTTCGGGGGCACCGCGGCAGAGTAACCCAGTACCTTTGTGATTCTTCATAGACATAAACAGAGAGAAGTAGATCCGGCTACAATGTTCAAGACGCAAGCAGTTCTGTTTATTAACCGCTAGAGCATCAAAAGTTACCAACTGCTTATGATTCCAGCCAACCTTTCGTTTCATCACAATTTCAGCATCAATTTAGGCACATCAACCATAACTCCTTCAAAAAAAGCTAGAAGCCTTGGAGTTATGATTGATGATCAGCTGACTTTCTCAGACCACATTGCTAAAACTGTCAGATCCTGCAGATTTGCTTCATTCAACATCAAGAAGATCAAGCCCTTTCTTTCGGAACATGCTGCACAACTCCTTTTTTCAAGCTCTTGTTCTGTCTAGGCTGGACTATTGCAATGCCCTCTTGGCAGGTCTTCCAGCCAATTCTATCAAACCTTTACAATTAATTCAGAATGTGGCAGCAAGATTCATTTTTAATGAGCCAAAAAGAATACGTCACACGCCTCTGTTTATCAATTCGCACTGGCTTCCAATAGCTGCTCGCATAAAATTCAAGGCATTGATGTTTGCCTACAAAACTACCACTGGCTCTGCACCCATTTACCTAAATTTGTTACTTCAGACTTATGTGCCCTCTAGAAGGTTGCGTTCTGCATGTGAACGTCGCTTGATTGTGCCATCCAAAAGAAGCACAGTCACTTTTACGGACTTTTAAATTAAATGTTCCCTCCTGGTGGAATGACCTCCCCAACATAATCCGGGCAGCATAATCCTTAGCCATCTTCAAAAATCGTCTTAAAACACATCTCTTCCATCTTTATTTTACCCTCTAACTTTAAAACTCACTATTCTAATTATATTCTTTAAAAAATCTAACTACCTTTCTAATCTTTTTGTATTCCATTTTCTTTTCATTAATTATGCAATTTTATGTGTGTGTATGTGTAAAAACCTCTAACACTAGCTTGCTCTATTCTTTTTTATTCTGTTTTCTTTTTTTATTTATTCTATTATTTAAAATCCCATGCTATGTGTACTGTGTTAACCTAACTGAGACTTGTTATAGCACTTATATATCATTTCTCTTTTTGTTGTTTTTAATTGCTTCCACTGTCCTCATCTGTAAGTCGCTTTGGACTGTCCTCATCTGTAAGTCGCTTTGGATAAAAGCGTCTGCTAAATGAATAAATAATACGTTGGTACACATCATAAAACATGTTAAGATTTTGTGAAGGGAACTCACCATATTTCCCGCTATACTAAAGCCAAGATAATGGGGTGGCAGCGTTTCATTGCTGAGTGCCAGCCCCAGCAGACCCCACATGGGCTTGTAGGCTGCGTGTCGGCAGCCAAAAGAGTCTCAAATCCCAGCTAGTCTCTCCCCAGCAAAACAGGCACTAGCAGATCCTTTACCACCCCAACTTCTACAGGCCAGGTTCCAGGAGACGCTGAAATGGTTACACGGTGGGCAGGCACCTGCTGCATGTCGCCAAGTATGCAGGTTATTGGCAGCAGGGACTTGGCTTTGCCATTGGGAGGTAGGATGTGCGCCTGGATGAGTCTAACTGCACTACCTGAGTCCAGCAATGCCATAAATGGATGGCCATTGATTTTTATCCTCATCTCTGGGGCTCCAGGGGGCAGTTCTTTATGAAGAATGCAGCCTATTAGCCATGTCTAAGCTCATCTTGTGGACTGGGGACCGCTGGCCTGGCAATATGCCAGTGGGCCAGTGCGTGTGCCCAATCGTCGCTGTCCCACCCTTCCATCGTGGCAGTGTTCTTGAACATTTGGAGATACATCTTGATGTGTTCATGGTCAGTCATTTTCGACAGCAGCTAGGCAGTCTGCACCCTTGGGTTCGGTAATGGAACGATGTGGTGGGCGTCTGTACGGAGGGTTGCGAGCTCCTGCTCTGCCTCACCCTGGTGTGTGGCGAGGTGCTCCACGATTTGATGTTGGCGGATGCTGACCTCCGGCAGATGCTGAAAGATTTCGTCCATTTCGTGGGGAGGAGCAGCCGCTGTCCTAAAAGAAACCCACGAGACCGGTGGGTGAGTGAAAGTAGATCACTTGTCGGTGTAACTGCCGCTAATCTGCCTGCATTCTCCACCAGCTTGTCATGGGTGGAAGGAGCACACAACAAGGAGAGCTCAAAAAAAATACCCCGGAGGGTAGATTTCTTTTACAAACAATGAACTAAAAGAAGTAGAATGGTTCTGAGGTGAGTATGTGCTCTCCGTTTGGGTGTCCAGTGTTTGGTGGTTCCGTGCGGCGCTCGTGGCTTTGTTGATCAGCTACGCAATCATTTCTGGAAGAGAGAGGAAAATGCAAGTTAATATATTATACATATTATGCACGAATAAAGATTTTTATATCATTAAAAAAGTGTTATATTGTGATATCAATAATATAACGTTAGCAGAAATAATAAAAAAGACTGAACAAGTTGTATTGAACAATGAATGACGTGACGCGATCAAATAGAGGTGTTAACTAATGCAGCAAAAATGACGGCAGTGTGGAAGCATTTAAAACTGTCAGAGAAAGACCCAAAAATCATTACAAGCATTGACTGTGAGAGAGCGTTTAGTACTGTATCGCATGTCTAGAGGAAGAGGTGGTTGTAGCTGGTTACTGTATGATGATTGAAATCCCGAAATGTCCTTAACAATTAAATATGCTGCAGAACATTATGCTTTCTAATTCACGCATGAATTGCATTCAAACAGTGCTGCAGGAGCTCTCGACGCTTCTCTTTCAAGGTAACGACTGGTCTTGTGGAGTGATTCTTTCAGGCGTGCATGCGCACAATTCTATATGTTCTGTACTGGAATTAACTCCATTACTTCTACCACATGGTCAGACCTCAGGAGAAGAAGGTGGCAGCAATCCTCTCCGTGCCGCGGCTCACCTCCAAGATGCAGGTACGGGCCTTTTTGGGGTTGGCAGGATATTACAGCTGCTTTATCCGCTGCTATAACTTCTCCTCCTTAGCCTCTCCCCTGACAGATCTGATCAGGAAGGGGCAACCGGAGAAGGTCCCGTGGACCCCCGAGACGGAGGCGGCGTTCCACCAGATAAAGGCAGCCCTCACAACGGAGCGCCCGACTTTAACTGTCCCTTCCTGGTGCAGACGGACGCATCCGACACTGGGTTCGGAGGCGTCCTCTCCCAGGTCCACGATGGTGAGGAACACCCGGTGATCTACATAAGCCAAAAGCTGACCCCCATGGAGCAACGGTACACTACGGTGGAGAGGGAGGCGCTGGCCGTCAAGTGGGCAGTCCTGAAGCTCAGGTATTACCTCCTCGACCGCCCCTTCACTCTCATTACAGATCACGCCCTCCTGCAGTGGATGGCTCGGGCCAAGGAGACGAACGCGAAAGTGACGCAGTGGTTCCTGGCGCTCCAGGACTTCAACATCGAGCGGGGACGGCCAAATCACTCTCTAGGATTTGGCCAGCTTTCGCAGGTCTGTCAGGGTCCACTCCCTGCCCTCCCCCAGTTTCCCCGCATCTCCACAGGACAAGGATGACGTTTTTGTGACACGTGTCCCGAGCTCTCATCAGCGTCACCCTGGAAACCGAGCAGTCACACCTGCTCCTGCTCTTCACGGGCTGAGCAGCCACACCTGTGGATCATCAAGTGCTGCCTATTTAAACACAGCAAACGAACACAGAGGTGAGAGATGTCTACACGAGAGCACCCTGCACCGGACCACCTCACCTCACCGCCTTCTGCCACAATATTTATTAATAAAATCCACCCTTCGGGGAACTCACCTGTACTTACTCGTTGTGTCCTTCTTCACCCCGCCACACAGTCCTTTATGCAATAGATAGCTTTAAGGTATTAAACATGAAAATACACGTCAGTGTCACTAGAATTATAACTTGCATTCCTGTTATAAAGCAGCTCTCCAGTGTGGAGCTAGCTAATGATAAAATCATTGTATAAGTGGGGGAAATATTTCATTATAAGTTTTAGTTCTGCGCTAGATCAAACCAAACTGTTTTGATTATCATAACCCAACAAGGTATTTTAAGACAGATTGTATTTATTAATAAAATGTTTAATCAAAAAATAAAACATCCTATCACCAGTGTTGGGCACTGGTTACTAATAACGCGTTACTGTAACGCAGTTACTTTGGCAGTAACTAATACTGTAATGCATGACTTTTTAAATAAATTAACTCCATTACTGTTACCACATGGTGCATTGTCCGTTACTTTTTTAAATTAATTATTCAGTTTAATTAATTAAATTTAATTAAAAGTGTAGCCTACAGCCTAACCTGTTTGCAGCAGCGACGGATTGGTGGATTCCAATCACTGTAAACACGAAAACGCACTGTGAGCGTGTTTCCGTTTATTCAAGTTTGTGCGGCAGTCATGGCAAGTCAAGGCGTGAGCGACACAAGTTTCTCAAATTGGACATATGCTCATTATTACACTTTAGTTGAACATAAAGACAAAAACCTCTTAGTCAAATGTCAGCTGTGTCTTTCTGGTTTGAACGTACAGAGCCCCACATTTCACCTGTAGGAGAAAAAAAAAATCATTCCGTGGCCATGGTTTTGCAATCCGTCCTGTCAGTTCATAAACCGTACTCACAAATTCATAAACTGTTCCCTCGGTTTAACAAAAAAATAGCCCACGGATTAACAAATTGTGCCAACAAATTTCCAATCCGTGCGCTCATATTTTGTAAACCGTACCCTAGGTTTTAGAATCTGTACCCACTAATTAATTATCCGTGAGCATGCTTTCGCAATCCGTTCCCTTGGATTTGTAAACTTTACTCACGGATTCATGCAGCAAGCTCCTACATGTTAACATACAGTTTTAATGAATATTATTATGTGTAAACAAAGTGTCTTAATTTATTCTCTTTCAAGTGTAGTAAGAGGTAGAATACAACGATTTAATAAGAAAGATGTGCATCAAAATTTTGTTTAATTTTTGATAATCTTAGCACTTGATTATTATTATGAAATAAACATTTTAAAGGCATTGTGACTGACTCTGGAGTAATTTGTTCCTCTTTTGTAAGTTGTTTTGGATAAAAGTTTCTTATGCATAAACTGTATAATAATATATAATAATGATAAAAAACAATAGTTACTTTTATTATTATTGTTTTAATTTATAGGCTTAATCAATGAGTGCACTTAAGAAAGTAAAAATGTTTGTCATAAAATAATTCATGAATGCCTTATTTCTAAATAACCCTTAACAGTTTTGGAAATGTTTGTGCACTATTCTTTTCGTAACATTAAGACTTATTTTGTTAATTTTATTATAAGCTCCAAACAGAGTTAGATGCATGCTTTACTGTTAATGTTATTATTACTGTTAATGTTATTATTACATAATTAGGCCTATTATAAAATTTCATTCAGTTAGAAAAGAAATTACAACATAACCAGCATATTATTTGTTTTGTATTGCTTTTTACCTATTTTTCTTCTTCTTTTTAGCTTTTATTTTAGGCTATAAAACACAGGCGGCGGTGTCTTATCCTATTGGTGATTAATGTAAAATAAACGCTAAAAAGCTGGTCATGGTCTCATATGATACTATGACAAAATAATGTTTAATAAACAGAAATTAATCTGCCGGTGGGATGGGATTGCGAAAGCTGCGCACAAATAATGAATTTGTGGGTACAGATTCAAATCTCTGACCGCACCAATTGAAAATTTGTTTAACCGATGGAACAGTTTAAGAATTCATGAGCATGGTTTATAAACTGAGCAGACGGATTACAATACCGCTGCCATGGATTGTATGTTTTTTTCCTAAAGGTGAAACATTGTTAAAAACATGCAGCCTATACTGTGGAGTTGCCGGCTTTTCAGGCAGCTCGGTAGCATGATAACATAGATTTCATTTTTAAACAACATTTATATTTTTTATGTTTTCTTTTTATTGCATATAATTTATGGTTGTCAATAATATGATTTTTTTGGAGCTGAGTTTCTCGAAATTGATTCTGAATAGTTCCGATTGCTTTATTGTATTACAAAATGTTTTATGTTGTACATTGTTGATAGTTTTCATACTTAAGCTGTGAAAGGAACATTGTTAAGGGCTCAGCACAACAGCTTTTACGATGCAGAAGCCACTTTAGTTTTTGATTCTGAATATATTATTCAGGTGTTTTGTTATTTAATTCAGAAATCATTGTGATATACAATATTTAGTTTCTGATGGTCTGACGTAATCAAAATAGTGTTTAAAATTACTTTCTGTATAAGTCAGTTTTGTGTTTGTATAGACCATAATGCATAAAAGGGCATTAATGGGAACAGTAAAGAAATTTCTTTAAAAAAGTAACTAAAAAGTTAATTTTAACAGTTAATTTTTACTTTTTGAATGAAGTAACTGTAACTAGTTATTATTTCTTAGTAACTAGCACAACATTGCTTACCATTACTTGTATTATACATATGGCTTACTGTGACGACTGGGCGAAGGAGAAGCTGGAAACAAGTGCGGTATGAACAATATTTAATGAAAACAAAACAAACAAGAATACAAATAACGAAGGGAAGACGACAATCCAAGATGGTAGAAGGGTGGTGAGTAATCCAGATGGTGATGGTGACTTGGCAGCAGGAGAGGATGGCATAGGAACTGCGGGGAATCGAGCCGAAGGTAAGTGGTGATGCTTGTGAAGTTGCGATGAGTGGATGAGGTTCCGGGGGAAGACATGGACATCCAAACGCAGAACAACACAGAAGCAAAGAACAGTTACCAACATGAAACAACACTCTGGCAAACACAAGACGTGAGACAAGCCATTATATAGGGAGAGAGTGATGAGTGACAGTGACAGCTGATGACAATTAATGGAGATGCCCACAAGCTAATCAGTGCAGACGCAAAACACAAAGACTTCACCACAAAGTGCAAAACCCAGAGATCACTGGTTTACCAACAGTACCCCCCCCCCCCCCCCCCCTAAAAATGCGTCCTGGAATTCCCAGAAGGGCCTACCTGCTGATTGTAATCATCAATAAGGGAGTGATCCAATATGTCCCTAGCAGGTACCCAACTCCTTTCCTCCGGACCGTAACCTTCCCAGTCCACCAGGTGCTGGAATCCTCACCCTCTCCGTCTCGAGTCCAGAATGCTATTAACCTAATAAGTCAGTTCCCCATCTATGAGACGAGGCGGCGGGGGAACCGGAGCAGGCGGATTAATATGTGCATAAAACACGGGTTTAATTTTGGACACATGAAAGGCGGGGTGTATCCTCCTGTACTCTGGAGGTAGTTTGAAGCAGACTGTCACCGGACTAATGATCTTGGTGATAGTAAATCGGCCAATAAATTTGGGAGCTAACTTGTTAGATACGGATCGCAGAGGAATGTTATTGGTAGAAAGCCACACTTTTTGACCCACAACGTAAACGGGAGGCTTTGACCGGTGGCGATCGGCCTTGACTTTAGTGCGCTCCCTCATCCGGAGCAGAGTCTCGCGGGCTCTGGTCAAGGTGCGGTGGCACCTCTGGACAAACACATGAGTGGAGGGGACCACGACTTCAGATTCCAGAATGGGAAAAACTGGTGGCTGGTAACCAAAGCTGCACTGGAACGGAGAAAAGCCTGTGGCTGACACTGATAACGAATTGTGAGCGTACTCCACCATAGAGAGTTGTTGGCTCCAGGAAGAAGGATTCTTGGAGACCAAATCTTGGTTGGCTCACTCAGACTGCCCGTTACTTTGGGGATGATAACCCTAGGACAAGCTAACTGACGCTCTAGCAATTTACAAAACTCTTTCCAAATTTTGGATATAAATTGAGATCCCCTGTCAGAAACCACGTCTACCGGGAGGCCATGAAGCCAAAAGACGTGATCTAGGACAGTGAATGCTGTCTCCTTGGCTGTCAGTAATTTAGGAAAGGGAGTGAAATGTGCTGCCTTCGAGAACCGGTCCACTACGGTCAAAACGACCGTCATGCCATTAGAGGGCGGGAGGGCGGTAACAAAATCTAGTGCGATGTGAGACCAGGGTCTCTAAGGGACAGACAGCGGTTGAAGGAGCCCATCAGGAGGTCAGTTAGATGACTTACCGCTGGCGCAAACTGAGCAAGCCAAAACAAAATCGTGGATATTACGAGCCATAAGTGGCCACCAGAATCGTTGTTTAACTATCCCATTAGTTCGACTTATCCATGGATGACAAGGAACGTTAGAGCAGTGACCCCACAGAATGACTTCAGACCTTAAGTCCTCCGGCACAAATAAACGAAAGTGGAAACACTTGTTTGTTTACTGTGTTGAGACGTGCTGCGTTTGGTCTCGTACTCTATCGCATACGTTGTCAGTGTTGTGCGCTTGCTTAGACCTTGTTGTGATAAACAGTAAAGTGTGTTCAAGCACCAGCCAAGAGAGTGTAAAGAAATACCATTTGTGAGAAGCAGTTAAATCAGCGGGAGTTAAAAGCAGATCGTAAGTGTATTTATTTCTTGTCTCATTAGTGTTTAGCGCAGTTGTCGTTGCTAGGAAACACTTGTTTGTTTACTGTGTTGAGACGTGCTGCATTTGGTCTCGTACTCTATCGCATACAATGTCAGTGTTGTGCGCTTGCTTAGACCTTTGTTGTGATAAACAGTAAAGTGTGTTCAAGCACCAGCCAAGAGAGTGTAAAGAAATACCATTTGTGAGAAGCAGTTAAATTAGCGGGAGTTAAAAGCAGATCGTAAGTGTATTTATTTCTTGTCTCATTAGTGTTTAGCGCAGTTGTCGTTGCTAGGAAACACTTGTTTGTTTACTGTGTTGAGACGTGCTGCGTTTGGTCTCGTACTCTATCGCATACGTTGTCAGTGTTGTGCGCTTGCTTAGACCTTTGTTGTGATAAACAGTAAAGTGTGTTCAAGCACCAGCCAAGAGAGTGTAAAGAAATACCATTTGTGAGAAGCAGTTAAATCAGCGGGAGTTAAAAGCAGATCGTAAGTGTATTTATTTATTGTCTCATTAGTGTTTAGCGCAGTTGTCGTTGCTAGGAAACACTTGTTTGTTTACTGTGTTGAGACGTGCTGCGTTTGGTCTCATACTCTATCGCATACGTTGTCAGTGTTGTGCGCTTGCTTAGACCTTTGTTGTGATAAACAGTAAAGTGTGTTCAAGCACCAGCCAAGAGAGTGTAAAGAAATACCATTTGTGAGAAGCAGTTAAATCAGCGGGAGTTAAAAGCAGATCGTAAGTTTATTTATTTCTTGTCTCATTAGTGTTTAGCGCAGTTGTCGTTGCTAGGAAACACTTGTTTGTTTACTGTGTTGAAACGTGCTGCGTTTGGTCTCGTACTCTATCGCATACGTTGTCAGTGTTGTGCACTTGCTTAGACCTTTGTTGTGATAAACAGTAAAGTACGTTCAGCTGAATTCAATTTCCGTTTTGTCGGGTTTAAAAAAGATAAGTATACCGGGCAGCGGTCGCGGCAGCCCTCCAGTTAAGGCCTCCTCGTGTGAAGACCGAAGAGTGTAAAGACCATCAACTCTACCGTGCGACTCCAACGGGCAGGGACATCGGCAGGGGATATAAGTATGTCTGCTAATACACTACTTTCTTTTCCTATTGGTCTCTGGAATTGCCAGTCTGCTGTAAACAAAACCGATTTCATTGCTTCTATTATTAGTCATTCAAAGCTTAATCTCATGGCCCTAACAGAGACCTGGATCAAACCAGAGGACACCGCTACACCTGCAGCACTCTCCAATAATTTCTCATTTTCCCACTCTCCCTGTTTGACTGGAAGAGGTGGAGGTACTGGTCTGCTCATCACTAATGATTGGAAATTTAATCCTTTACCATCTTTGGGTATCAACAGCTCCTTTGAATCTCATTCAGTTACTGTTACCTACCCTTTTAAAATACATTTTTAGTTGTCTATCGACCCCCAGGTCCACTGGGTAACTTTTTGGATGAATTAGATGTGTTGCTCCACACTCTGCTTGCCTCTTTTGATCTCAACCGAGTGTCAACTACTGCTACTCACAAATCAGGCATCCAACTGGACCTTATTTACACACGAAACTGCTCTACTGATCATGTTCTGGTTACTCCACTGCACACGTCGGATCACTTCCTCCTCACTCTTAACCTCAACATGATCCCTGACACATCACTTACCCCTCCACATGTCATCTTTCGACGAAACCTACGCACACTTTCACCCTCCCGGCTGCAATGGTTTCATCTTCACTTCCTTCCCCTAAACTGTTTGCATCTTTGGATGCTAACAGTGCTACTGATACTTTCTGCTCCACTCTTACATCTTGTTTAGACACTGTTTGCCCCTTATCTTCCAGGCCAGCCCGTAACACCCCTTCTGCCCCTTGGTTATCTGATGTTCTACGCGAACACCGTTCTAAGCTTAGAGCTGCTGAAAGGGTATGACGCAAGTCCAAAAATACTACTGATCTTATTGTGTATCAGTCACTCCTATCTTCTTTCTCTGCTAATGTCTCCTCTGCTAAAAGGACATACTACCATAACAAAATTAACAATTCATCTAACTCTCGCATGCTTTTTAAAAGATTTTCCTCACTTCTTTGTCCTCCTCCTCCTCCTCCTGCTTCATCTCTAGTAGCTGACGACTTTGCAACGTTTTTCATTAATAAAATTAAACACATTAGTGCACAATTTTCCACACCACAATCAGTCAAGCTCATATCACCAGCAAACTTTCACTCATTTACATCCTTCTCTTCACTCTCTGAGGCAGAAGTGTCAAAACTCATCCTTTCTAATCACCCTACAACTTGCCCCCTTGATCCAATTCCATCTCATCTCCTTCAAGCCATTTCTCCTGAAGTTGTACCTGCACTCACTCACATCATCAACACTTCCCTCCACACTGGTGTTTTTCCCTCATCATTTAGACAGGCACGTATAACTCCACTACTTAAGAAACCCAACCTCAACCCATCTCTTTTAGAGAACTACAGACCAGTTTCCCTTCTTCCTTTTATTGCAAAAACACTTGAACGAGCTGTGTTCAAACAAGTCTCTACATTTCTCACACACAACAATCTCCTTGACAGCAACCAATCTGGCTGCAGAAGTGGACATTCAACTGAGACGGCCTTGCTCTCAGTTGTTGAAGCTCTAAGACTGGCAAAAGCAGAATCCAAATCTTCAGTACTTATCCTGCTTGATCTGTCCGCTGCTTTTGACACAGTTAACCACCAGATCCTCCTATCAACGCTACTGGCAAAACGCATCTCAGGAACAACACTTCAATGGTTTGAGTCTTACCTATCAGATAGGTCCTTCAAAGTATCTTGGAGAGGTGAGGTGTCCAAGTCTCAGCATCTAACTACTGGGGTGCCTCAGGGCTCGGTTCTTGGACCACTTCTCTTCTCTGTGTACATGGCATCATTAGGTTCTGTCATTCAGAAACATGGTTTTTCATACCACTGCTATGCTGATGACACTCAACTCTACCTCTCATTCCATCCTGATGATCCGACGGTAGCTATTCGCATCTCAGCTTGTCTAACTGACATTTCTTCCTGGATGATTGACCATCACCTTCAACTCAACCTTGCCAAGACAGAACTGCTTGTGATTCCAGCAAACCCATCGTTCCATCAAAATTTCACCATCAAGTTAGGCACATCAACCATAACTCCTTCAAAAACAGCTAGAAGCCTTGGAGTTATGATTGATGATCAGCTGACTTTCTCAGACCACATTGCTAAAACTGTCCGATCCTGCAGATTTGCTTTATTCAACATCAAGATCAAGCCCTTTCTTTCGGAACATGCTGCACAACTCCTTATTCAAGCTCTTGTTCTGTCCAGGCTTGACTATTGCAATGCCCTCTTTGCAGGTCTTCCAGCCAATTCTATCAAACCTTTACAATTAATTCAGAACGCGGCAGCAAGATTCATTTTTAATGAGCCAAAAAGAATAAAGGTTTTTCTTTTTATTTATTATATTAGTTAAAATCCCATGCTACGTGTACTGTGTTAACTGAGACTTGTTATAGCACTTATATATCATTGCTCTTTTTGTTGTTTTTGATTTATTCCACTGTCTTCATCTGTAAGTCGCTTTGGATAAAAGCGTCTGCTAAATGAATAAATGTAAATGTAAATGTAAACGGTTCGGTTGACAACCGGCCAAAGGTGTTACCCCTTCTAAGGCCGTCTTGAACTTCGACTCGACCTCCCATACGAGTGCTGAGACCACTACTTTCTCAGGTAAAATACACTCTGGAGTCATCGGTGGGCGGAGGGATCAAAAAGATGTGACAAAGAATCGGGATTGACATTTTTGGAACTAGGGCGGTGTAAGGGAAACAGGTCAATTTAGCTCAAAGGGAATCATTTAAGATTTTAAAGGGAATTTGAACAGAATCACTGTTTCACGGCTGGTCACGGAGACACCCTGCGATTCAGTGAACTAGCCGTTTAACATCAAATCTGCGCTGGATACTAATATCCAAACTATAGTGAAACACTATCAATTAGCACAGTAACAAGATCGACAGTTTAAGACATTAACTTGTAAGCACAAAACACAAGATACTACTCTTTTCAATATGAATAAGGCTTTATTAGATAAATCTAAGACATATAAACTAATCTAACACATAAACGCACGCACACACACATTCACACAAGTTGCAGGAAGGTCGAAAGTTAAGGAAAGATGAGTTTAAGAGAATGGAAATATGGAATCCCAAGTTTACAGCAACACGTTAAATTGCATAGACATGAACAACCATCAATCACGTAATTAGCCCTTGCATTGAGTTCCTCAATGTGACTAAAATTATATTAGATACACCAGCACAACAAATATCTGGGGATACGTTGCCTTAGTTTCCTGTGAAAGGGACTCCCGTTGAAAGAGGTAACCTGGTGTCGCTGATTGGCTGGAAGTTCAGTAGTGAAGTGACGTCTTGGGAAGCCCGTGGTTGTTGGGCGTTGGCTGAAAGTGCAGAGTCGTGTGCTCTGGTCGAAGTTGAACGTGCATCCGAGGTCAGGCGTCGGAGACTCGACGTTACAAAACTTAACTCAGAACACGAAACTCTCAAACGGAAAAGAAAAGAAATAAAGTTTGACGAGACTAGGTTGTGTTGAACGCTGGAGCCGCGCTCAAAGAACAATGATGACTAACCGCATGGCTAGATGCTACAAGCTAAAGCTATGTAGCAATGCTACAAGCTAAAAGCTAAGAGCAGGCATGACTAATAGCACGAGCAAGGCTGGAACTAAAAGCAGACTAAAAGCAAGGCATGACTGATAGCACAAGCAATGCTAGACTAAAAGCAGACTAAAAGCCGACATGGCTAATAGCAGCAGCTAGCGACTAAAAGCAGACTAAAAGCAAGGCATGACTGATAGCACAAGCAATGCTAGAACTAAAAGCCGACTAAAAAGCGAAATTACATCGTGTCCAAAGTATTTAAAACTGCCTTGTTGGCCACCCCTCAAATGTTGCCTTGACCAATCAGATATGGTCTTAGGTCTGGGGTCATAAATCATTTGTTTATCTTACCAAGCATGTGGTTCCTGCCTCGCAGGATCTAATTTTGGACATGATTCCTATAACACAAGTATGATATATTTTACAAATAAATGATTGTCAGGACAATATCAAGCAAGAAAATTCGATTATGTCAATACTAGACATGACTATGTATCCTATAGTTATCAAAATACATACACAATAAGTGATTATACATGATAGTCAAATGTGTGGGTTACACATAAATGAATATGGAGTTAAGTAATGGAACAATTCATTTAGAAGTCTTTTTGAGTTCATTCTGGTCCATATATAATGTACAGAAATCAGTTTCTTTGCCATTCTCTGGCAAAGGGACTTTTCTGTGAAGACAAAGGTTTAAAGCCCTTCCCCCTTAGGAATTTCAGTCTGGTTCTGCTGGATGGGGGAAGTCAGTGCAAGTATTTAACATGATCTCCTGGGTTTACATGTGATGTCCAGCGTTGCATTTCAATCACGAACAATAAATTTGACAATCTCTTCTTCGAATTAAAATTGTTAATAATTGTTCTATTGGTGTTAATGTTGAAAGCTGTTGTGTGAACAAGTTGGTTGGTTGGTTATCTTGCTTGGTTCTTGTGGCACTAGAACTGATTTATGACTTCCTGTGGAGTTCGGCTCTCGTTTCAATGCACACAGCTCTGATAGACTCTTTGATTTGTCTGATTCGACTCATTTCTGCTACAGCGGTACGATAAAGTAAAATCCTGGATGCCTGGAATTGAGTCTTTTTGCAGTCCTCTTTTGGCAGTGTTCTAAATTCTTATGATCGGTCCAAACAATGAAAGGTACCCCTGAGCCTTCCTGCCAGTGAAGCTACTCCTCTATAGCTAATTTGACAGCCAACAATTCTCAGCAGGAGATAAACGATGGGAAAAAAACGCGCAAGGATGTACCCGAGGCAGCACACTGGAACAACACTTCTCCTACCCCCACCTCGGAGGCGTCAACCTCCACCACGAACTGCCGTGTGGGGTCAGGGGCCACAAGGATGGGAGCCGAAACTAAGCGGCTTTTGAGGTTAGTGAACGCAGTCTCAGCTGCATCCTACCACCTGAACGGAGTACTGGGCAGGTCAAGGCCGTCAGAGGTGAGGCTAGTTGGCTGAAATTGTGAATAAAACGCTGATAGAAATTGGCGAACCCCAGAAACCGCTGTAGGGCCTTACGGGAATCTGGAGATGGCCAATCTATCACAGCCTTAATCTTGTCAGGGTCCATACCTATTCCCTCGGACGAGACGATATACCATAGGAAGGGAACAGACTGTGCATGGAATACACATTTCTCCGCCTTGACAAAAAGACCATTCTCAAGTAATCTCTGGAGCACTCATCTGACGTGTTGAACGTGTTCCTGGAGAGATGAAGAAAAAAACCAGTATGCCATCCAGGTAAACATATACAAACTGATCTACCATATCTCCCAACACGGCATTAACGAGTGCTTGGAAAACCCCTGGCGAGTTGGAGAGCCTGAACGGCATCACCAAGTATTCAAAGTGCCCTCTAGGGGTATTAAAGGCGGTTTTCCATTCATCCCCCTTCCTGGGGGTGGAGACTTACCTGGCACTAAGTCTATGGCACAGTCGTAGGGACGATGCGGAAGAAGAGAATCAGCACGGGACTTACTGAACACCTTCTTAAGGTCCAGATACTCTGCGGGCACATTTGATAATACCATGTTCTCCTTCCCTTAAGAAAAATAACCATGGTTTTATTATAGTAAAACTGTAGTAACCCATGGTTTTTTGGCGTATTGACTGCCATTTGTAAAACCACAGATTTACTACAAATACCATGGTTAAACTATGGTTAATATAGCAAAACCATGGTTAATTTGTGGTTACCATGGTTTAACTACAGTAACTATGGTTTTTTGGTTTTATTTGTAGTAAAACCATGGTTAATTTTCGTAAGGGTTCTGAAAGACAGAGACAGGGACAACAGGACAAGCAGAAACCAGACAAGACTCATGACAAATTTCACTCCACAATGTGACTGTGATGTAACCCCAATCCACTCGTGGATTATGCTTCATTAACCATGGGTGACCTAAGACAATGGGAGCTACGGGGGAGTTCATGAGAAAAAAGGATATGGTTTGCAATGATTGCCTGAAGTGAGCAGATTGATGGGTTCAGTGTAGTGGGTGACGTGAGGCAGTTCCTGGCCGAATGTTCAGGTGACGTGCAAGGAGTGAGTCGATGAAATTACCTTCGGCTCCGGAGTCCAGAAGGGCGTAACAGCCGTGTGTGTGATTCTCCCACCTCAGTTTCACCGGAAGGAGAGTCGATGATGTTGTTGAGGACTTCCCAGCGGAGATCCCAGCCGATCGTAGCCTCATTTTTACTACCGGGCTGGCTCTTTTACTGGGCAGGAATAGATGGTATGTTCTGAGTCTCCGCAGTATAAGCATAGTCCTTGGGACCTCCGCCGCTCTCTCTCCCTCCGGGACAGCCGAGCTCTACCCACCTGCATGGGTTTGTGGTCGTCGACGGGTCCAACCGCGTTCTCTCAACTCGAGCGCCCCCTTTCCGGAGAGATGGGATGGCGTATAGAACTGGTCTGTCTACCCAGACAATTAATCCGGGCATCAACTCGCAGGGCTAGGTCGATGAGACCGTTAAGTGTGGGGGGCAGCTCGAGGAGGTAGATCTCCTTCTGAACACAGTCGGCCAGCCCATGCAGGAATCGATCCCACTGCGCCACCTCTTTCCACTGGTTCTGGGGCGACTGGGTGAAGGAGAAGCTGGAAACAAGTGCGAGTATGAACATTATTTAATGAAAACAAAACAAACAAGAATACAAACAACGTTGGGAAGACGACAATCCAAGATGGTGGAAGGCGGTGAGTAATCCAGATGGTGATGGTGAGTTGGCAGCAGGAGAGGATGGCATAGGAACTGCGGGGAATCGAGCCCAAGGTAAGTGGTGATGTTTGTGAAGGTGCGATGAGTGGATGAGGTTCCGGGGGAAGACATGGACATCCAAACGCAGAACAACACAGAAGCAAAGAACAGTTACCAACATGAAACAACACTCTGGCAAACACAAGACGTGAGACAAGACATTATATAGGGAGAGAGTGATGAGTGACAGCTGCTGCTGATGACAATTAACGGAGATGCCCACAAGCTAATCAGTGCAGACGCGAAACACACAGACTTCGCCACAAAGTCCAAACCCAGAGATTACGGTTTACCAACCGTGACACTTACAATAAGAGATATTAATAGGCAGAATGATTTGTCATTCACTAATCAAATGGCGAATAGGAGTTTCTCCCTTATCTCATTTTGTGTGCCAAATATATTTATTTGTATAAATTAATTGTATACTAGTAATACATAATGACTTTCAAAAGCGGAAGTAATTACCTTTATTCGCTAGAATATGTATATTTTAACTAATTGCAAAAGCTGACCGAGTTTGGAGACCCCTGGCTCAGCACAGTGAAAGTATTTGAAGTTTTATGAACTTCAAATACTTTCACTGGTAATATTATTACTTTAAACCGGACACTACTCTGAGCTGTTTACATTATACAAATGCTCCAGTGTGACATTCAGAGACCCAGTGAAACACAGGGAACGAGAGATCCAATTGCAGTATGATTTATTTAGGGTAATCCAAATCATAATCCAACAAGCCGGGGTCAAAACCAGAACACAATCCAAATAAACAAACAAAGAAGGAACAGGAAGGGAACAGGAACGGAAACAGGAACAGGAACAGGAACTCGGAATGCGAGGAACTCGGAAGATGAGAAGACTGGGTACGGAAGGAAATGGAAGGAAAGACTCCATGCAGACAACAGGAAAAGATTTGTAATATAGGGAGGCTAATGACTAATAAGTGAATGCACCTGGTGCAATTAACAGGAGTGCAATTACTGTGATGAAGGGACGAGGCTAGTGGGAATTGTAGTGCCTACGGTGAGGTGCCTAAGGGGAAGTGAGCCCACTAGTGGACACCCAGGGAAACAGAGACCAGACAGCCTGACATTACCCCCTCCTCCACGGAGCAGCTACCAGATGCTCCACCTAAACCCAAGAAGAGACCAAAGAAAAAAGAAACCAGGAGGGAGGTGGAGTGTTGGAGGACCAGGGGGAGGGACGGAGGGCCAGGTAAAATGAGGAAACAGAGACAAGAGGATCTGGTAAAATGGGGAAACAGAGACAAAAGGACCAGGTAAAATGGGGAAACAGAGACAAGAAGTGAAAACACAAAAACAAGGAGCTCAGGAGGGAGGTGGACCGGCGGAGGATCAGGGGGAGGGATGGAGGGCCAGGTCCTAAGAGGGAAACAGAGAGAAAGACAAAGACAAGGAACCCAGGAGGGAGGTGGACTGGCGGAGGATCAGGGGGAGGGACAGAGGGCCAGGTCCATAGATGGAAACAGACAGAAGAGGAGCAAAAACAAAAAACAACAAAACACAAGTCCAGGAAGGACATAAGATGAAGCCCACCAGTGCGGAGCAGAAGACCACCACATCCGTGTGGTCGACACAGAAGCCCACCAGGGCAGCACAGAAAACCACCACATCCCTGCGGTTGAGACAGAAGCCCACCAAGACGTCACAGAAGCCCAACACATCTGTGTGGTCAAGAGAGAAGCCCACCAGGGCGGAGCAGAAGACAACCACATCCGTGTGGTCGAGACAGAAGCCCACCAGGGTGGCGCAGAAGACTACCACATCCATGTGGTCGAGACAGAAGCCCACCAGGGCGGCGCAGAAGACCACCACAGTGGGATCGATGACACAGGAGAGCAAGTCTGGTTAGGCAAGTCTGAAACAGAGAACATGAACAAGTTAAGAGTAGCTTCTGTGGCCACGACAGGATCAGTCAAGCGCTCAGAGAGTTCGGCTGAGAAGTGACAAGGCTCTGGAAGTTCCGCAGAGGCGAGGAGAGACTCTGGTAGTTCAGCCGAGACAAGGAGAGGCTCTAGTAGTACAGCAGAGACGTGGAGCGGCTCTGTTAGTTCAGCAGAGACATGGAGAGGCCCAGGTAGTTCATCAGAGGCATGGAGAGGCTCTGTTAGTTCAGCAGAGATGTGGGGAGGCTCTGGTAGTTCCACAGAGACGTGGAGAGACTCTGGTAATCCCATGGTGTTTAGACTGGATTCCAGAAGATCAATGTTGACTTGACTCTGCTCATGAAGATCATTGGTGGCCCTGACTCTGCTCAATAAGATCAATGGTGACTGGACTTTGTTCATGAAAAATACTGGTGACTGGACTTTGCCCATGAAGATCATTGGTGACTTGCCCTTGTCCATGAATTTCACCGGTGACTTGACATGACTCCGGAGTGTCAACGGTGACTAGCCCTGACTCCGGAAGGTCAACAGTGACTAACCCTGACTCTGGAAGGTCAACGGTGACTAGCCCTGACTCTGGAAGGTCAACGATGACTAGCCCTAACTCTGGAGGGTCAACGGTGACTAGCCCTGACTCAGGGCAGTCAACGGGAACCTGACTCGACTCTAGAGGGTCAACGGGAACCTGACTCGACTCTGGAGGGTCAACGGGAACCTGACTCGACTCTGGAGGGTCAACGAGAACCTGACTCAACTCTGAAGGGTCAATGGGAACCTGACTTGACTCTGGAGGGTCAACGGGAACCTGACATGACTCTGGAGGGTCAACTGTGGTTGTCATTCTGTGCAGAGGCGCTGGACAAGCAGCCATCTTGTGCCATGACTCTGGACCGGCGGCCATCTTGGGCCATGGCGCTGGTCCGGTGGCCATTTTGGGCAGTGGCGCTGGGCCGGCAGCCATCCTGGGCAGTGGTGCTGGGCTTGCGGCCATCTCGTGTTGTGGCGCTGGGCTGGCGGCCATCTTGTGTCCTGACGCTGGCCTGGTGACCACCTTGTGCTGTGGTGCTGGACTGGTGTCCATCTTGCCTCATGATGCTGGAAACAGGAACAGGAACTCGGAATGCGAGGAACTTGGAAGACGAGAAGACTGGGTACGGAAGGAAACGGAAGGAAAGGACTCCATGCAGACAACAGGAAAAGACTGGTTAATATAGGGAGGTTAATGACTAATAAGTGAAGGCACCTGGTGCAATTAACAGGAGTGCAATTATTGTGATGAAGGAACAAGGCTAGTGGGAATTGTTTTGCCTACGGTGAGGTGACTAAGGGGAAGTGAGCCCACTAGTGGACACCCAGGGAAACAGAGACCAGACAGCGTGACATCCAGATAATGTAATCAGGTTCACCGTTTTGGAATGGTAAACATGACACTATTCATCACTCACACAAATAAATCATTTAATATTTTGATAATTGAATTGGTTTTTTGCTGTTAAACTTTTTTTTTCTTTTTTAGCACATAGCACTTCATCTGTTTACAGATTTGTGCAGAATTTGAGACATACAGATTTACCATAGGGCCATTAGAATCAACAATCTTTGCCAAACTGGATTCGCACTGCAAAACTTAAGAAAATGTCTTCATACTGAAGAAGAGTACTTGGAGTACTTGGTGCCCACTACACAGGTAAGAACAACTGCACTCAACACAACCTTGAATTGAAACATTATTCTCTCACTGGCCACTGAGTTTCAGGGTTATGGAAATTAACAAAAAATATAATAGTTTAGGTTTATTAATACAATAAATACAAAATATGTGGTATTACTATAAACTGACAGATTATGAATGCATTTGCCTCCCAAAAACAATTTATTTTGATGCAATGCAGGGGTGTCCAGACCAGCTCTAGGAAAGCCAGTGTTCTGTGGAGTTTAGCTCTAACATACCTGCCTGGAACTTCTAGTAAGACTTTTTTGTTTTAAAATTCCCAAGAACCTTGAATAACTGGTTCAGGTGTATTTAAATAGCTAGATCACCCAAAAATAAACATGTCATTAATTATTCACCCTCATGTAGTTTCAAATCCGTAAGACCATCATTCATCTTCAGAACACAAATTATGATATTTTTTAGGGATGCCCCGATACCGATTTTTTACAAGCAAACTGGCCAATTCCAATAACGATTTACGATTTTTTATATCTTTAAGCAACAAACAAGAAAAAAGGAAAGTATGCATAAACAAGATGATTATTTGGTATTTAATAGGCTAAACTGGCTTTTGGCTATTGAAAACAATAACCGTGACCATCTGAAATTAACAGCAGTAACTGCAGGTTAAGTAGCCTACATTCAATACAAACATAGATGCTAGATGAGCCCATGCACACTGAAGCCTTCTCCTCTGGTTGATAGGCTTGAGCTTCAGAGCAGTTAAGGTCTGCTTTCAGGCCCGTTCCTCGCCGTTCTGGACTAAGGGCAGCACGGTCAGCCTGATCAAGACCTCCATATTACCTCCGCGAGCCGACACCAAGACCAAGCTCTGCATAACCTGTGTGCACGGCAATACCAGGGGAGTACCTGCGCGGCGAGTCACCATTACTACGCCGGTCGGCGCCTGGCCGATAGACGTTGGGCTCGTCTGAGACCTCCCCGTATCGGTCCTCCTGGGAAGGGACTGGCCAGGGTATGACTGCCTACTCGCCGAGAAGACCCTGCTGGTGGTCTGGCACAGCAAGACAGAGGCGGTTGTCGAGATCGTCCATGCCCATATGATGGCAGGCCAGCTCGGAGACAAAAATATCATACAGCGCCTCCGTGATCGTTTCCACTGGCCGGGCCTCGAGGCTGAGGTCCGTTGATTCTGCCAGGCCTGTCCAATGTGCCAGCGGACGTCGCCTCGAGCCCCTCCCCCCAGCCAGCTAATACAGCTACCTATCATAGAGGTGCCCTTCGAGCGGATTGGGATGGATTTGGTCGGGCCGCTGCCAAAGTCCGCCCGGGGGCACGAACACATCCTGGTGGACTACGCCACCCAGTACCCTGAGGCTATCCCCCTCCGGAAGGCAACAACCAAGGCCATAGCCCAGTAGCTCTTCCACCACTGTGACGGGAGGAGCAAAAGACAGACACAGTGGGCGTGGCGTCAGGCCTCGGAGAGGCTTTTATTAACAGAAAATCAAATAACAGGGGATAAAGTGTCCAAAACCACCAACTACAACGGGCCTTACGTAGACGCAGGATGACAGCAGACCTTCACTGCTCCGAAGCTCCAGCCTATCAACCAGGATAGAAGGTCTGGCTGTCAACTAGGGACATTTGCCTGCGTCTACCATGCCGCAAACTGAGTTCCAGATTCATTGACCCATTCACCATCACAGAGCAGATCAACCCGATCACCTAAAATCTGCAACTCCCTCCTGAGTATCGCATTCACCCCACATTCCATGTGAGACTCCTTAGACCTCACCATCCTTCTGTTCCTCTCTGCACAGAGCCTGGCGTAGCTGCACCAAAACCCCCCTTCCACTCATCCTGCGTACGAGGTTCGTGAAATCTCGGATTCCCGACGCCGTGGTGGACAGCTCGAGTACCTTGTGGACTGGGAAGGTTATGGTCCAGAGGAACGCTCATGGGTCCCATGCAACGACATCCTCGACCCAAACCTACAGGACTCCTTTCACGCTAATCATCCCAACAGACCTGCCCCGCAGGGAAGAGGAAGACCACCACGACGTCGGGGTCCTCGGTCCGCAGGAGCTGGCCGTGGGGAGGGGGTTACTGTCACAGGCACACCAGGCTCCAACATCCTCCAATCACAGCGCACTCCCTCACCTGAGTACCGACCACACCTGCCCCACATCAGCACTCCAATCTACCTGCTCATAAAAGACACTCACACACACGCAGTCACTGTCCGGTCTCATTCGCAACTAGGTCAAGCCTACTTGCTTACTTCAAGGACTACCCGTGTTATAATTACCTGTCTCCAGCGATCTCTAGTTACCTCTTGGGCCCTATTTTAACGATCTGAAACGCAAGTGTCAAAGCGCGAAGCGCAAGTAAGTTTGTGGGCGGGTCTCGGCGCTGTTGCTATTTTCCCGGCGGGATAAATGGCTCTTGCGCCCGGCGCAAATCTAAAATGGGTTGGTCTGAAGTAGCTTCATTATTCATAGGTGTGGTTTGGGCGTAACGTGAAATAAACCAATCGGAGCGTCATCCAACATTCCCTTTAAAAGCAGGTGCGCAAGTTCCATTATGGATTGCTATTATTATGGCGTATTTACCAGGCGCACGCCAGGAGCGGTTCACAGCCGAGGAGACTGATGTTCTTGTAAGAGCAGTGAAAGACAGAGAAGTTGTGTTGTATGGGGATGGGAGAAACCCACCCAAAATAGCGTCGGTTAAACAGGCGTGGGAGGAAATAGCCACAATTGTTTCATCGATTTTTTTTTTTTTCCTGGTTCTTGACGGACAAACAAATTTGTCAGATGTCCTTATATACATATATGTCTTGCCACTATCGGGCAAACAGGTCTGATCCTTAATTACTACAATTAGCCTGAATAATTTGTAAGCAAGATTTCACAATGATTTCCGTCATCTCATGTGTTAATATTTTTTTAGTGTAACAATTTATGATTTGCAAAAATAACTGTTGCATCTGTGTAGATTACATGAGCAAAGTATATGCGCGTTGTGCACGCTATACATTATGGTCAAGCATGCGCCCTTAAAATAGCATAATGAACAACGCGCAACGCGCCACTGACTTTAGACTAGGTTTTTTCTGGTCAGTGGCGCAATTGATTAATGGAACAGCAAAATAGCACCAGGGATTGTTTGCGCCGGAACACGCCTCCTTTTTTGCGCTGAACCGCCCAGGGAGCGCAAGTTCATTCACTAGTTTAGCGACGTGCTTCTGTGGAGGGAAAAGCGCGCTTTGCGCGGGTGCAAAATAGGAATGACACATGCGTCGGTGTACAAAGTCAATTGCGCTGGGTGCAAGATAGGGCCCCTTGTGTTCATTGTGTGTGTGTGTGTGTGTGTGTGTGTCATCATCCTCCATCCTCTCAAACCACAATCTCTCGGATCTTCACTCCTCCAAGACACTAAGGACAGTATCACCACCCAATTCACTCACTATTCACCCCTACATCTTCAGTCTGACTCACCTGTGTTCACCATTACCTCTGCTTGTGTCTAATAAACATCTTTCCCTGTGATCCTCTGTCTCCGGCCCATCTGTACTATAACATTAAACACTTTGGTTTTGGTCGAAAATGTATAAATATTGTTAGAATGCTCTATAAAGCAATTAACCGCACTGTAGCTCTTACTCAAGGTACATGTTCACGATTCTCTGTCAAAAGATTTATTAGACAAGTGTGTGGTTGTTTACCTTTACTTTTTATCATTAATCAAAATTGATGATACAACTCTTGGCTTCATCACTCTGTCTCCTCTTCACCAGTAAGCTGGTGTGTGGTGAGCGTTCTGGCGCAATATGGCTGCCGTCGCATCATCCAGGTGGATGCTGCACACTTTGTGGTGGACGAGGAGATAGCCCCTGACAAATGTAAAGTGCTTTGAGTGCCTAGAAAGCGTTATATAAATGTAAGGAATTTGTATTATTATTATTATTATTATTATTATTATTATTATCCAAGAAAACTGTTAATTAAGAAAACTTAAATATTGATAAAAATATAGAGAAATGTAGATTAATAATGAACAATTTGTTACAGAGAGACCTAATGATCATTGGTAGACTCTTATTAATGAAAGGCATTCTAGATTCATTTATCCATGTTTTTTTCCCTTAGGAGAGTAGGGTTGGGAATCGTTAGAAATTTTCTGGTTCCGGTTCCACCTAACAGTTCCGGTTCTGATTCCGGTTCCAATTAAAATCATTAAACAATTATTAAGAAATAGTGGTAAAGAAAAATGCACTATACTCAACTACTCAGTGCTCAATACTGTCTATTACTTACTGTCCACTTAATTTAAAGTTTGGCAATGTCAAAATGCAACATATATTACAGTGTACAGATCTTCATAAGTAGGCTTGGGTATTTTTAGAAATTTTCTGGTTCCATTTAAATTAACTTTTTTTTTTTTTTTTTACTATTTTATCTTCACTGAATGTAGGGTTGCTGGAAGGTAGTAAGTAATGTTGAGTAATGCCAGTCCATCAATCAGCATGTGTTTCAAAGTTGATGTTTTTTACACTATCAATAACGTTTTGCTTTTCAAGCAGGAATAAGCTTGTTGGCCATATAGTCCCTTGAGGGCTGAAACACTTGTTAATTACCCTTAATTAATGAAATATAAACGGTTAAACTTTTAAACATGTATACACACTCTCCATAAAGTCCCTATTTTACAAATAATAATGCAGTCAGGAGATAGTGTGATGCAATGAATGGTTTCCACATTTTTAAACATTTAAAATGCATTAAGATAAAAATTTTCTATCACTTTGTTTATCACTCTTGAAATTACCTGTTCACTAAATAATCTAACCCTCATACTTGCATAACAATAGCAGTCTATTTATTTAGTGGTCCAAGTTGAAGCCTGTATTTATATTAATGACAATATGGGACACATATAATGTAATTTAGTGGTGGCAGATGCAGCGCACTGCCGTTAGATGTACAGTCAGACAAAACAATGTGCACAGTTATCAAAGGTGCACATACAGTCATGGGAAACAATGTGTTCGGCAATTAAAGACGCGAAAGCGCAATGAGTCTGTGGAATGCACGTCAATGGAATCAGTGGGTCTCATTCACGAAACACGAGCAGAACGAATTTTTGTGTAAATCGCGTGTAAAGTGGTTTTGGCGTAAATTTTCGGATTCATTAAAACGTTCGTATTTTCCAAATGTTAGTTGGTACGAAAGAAATCTACACCTGCTCCCAGCCACGCGTAAATAGTGCGTTTAACGTCTGAACGTTTTGCTCATTAATACGGCTGCATTTTAATTCACCTTAATCGGGTACATATTTACACAGCATTTTGAAAAAAATATTATATATATTAATTACATACGGTTTTTCTTTTAACTTTTATTATGAGAGCCAGTAATAGGATCTGCAATATGCTGCCAAACTTCCTTTTTTTTAGGACCTGATACGCCACTAGTACGCTTGAAAATAAAATGTGGCGTTTTGAATGCACTTCTGGTAATCTGAACTTCTGAACTTCAATTTCTGCAGCTGAGAAATATGTTTCTTTTTCAGTCGCTTTTGAGAAGACATGTTGAAATCCTTCATTTGGTGTCATAATATGATGTAGTTGTCAGTCGGATTTATTAGGCAGGATTTATGGTGAGTGAGCGTGCATGCGCGTCCCATTTACGACTGATTGGAATTCATTAACACACACACACATTTCACTATCACATCTGACGTTTACGAAGTTTTTGTGAATCAGGAGAAGAGTTTTCGGAAAGTTCTCTTTACACGCAAATCACTCAGATATTTACTCGTATATTTACGAATGTTTCATGAATGAGACCCAATGTGCTCAGTAATTAAAGAGGCACGGAGGCGTGTCTGTTATTCGGTTTGTGACATCCTTTACGGGAAACGGTGAATATATATATATATATATATATATATATATATATATATATATATATATATATATATATATATATATATATATATATATATATATATATTTGGTTTCACATGGAAAATGAGAAGTCATTATATATTGAAAAGTGATATGAGTAAGTATTATGAAGAGGGTCGTCTTAAAGCAATTGTTTTTGATATTATGAATGGGGTCACTAAACTTAATGGTACAATTTGTAAGATATTTGCAGTAAAATATCCAAAAACCTCTAGGCTAGTGTTATATATTATGTCCAGCTGATGACTAACAAGTTCTCTAATGTTTTCAACTACTTGTAAATCATGAGAAAATTCCCATTCTAAACAATTACATGGGGCAGTGCAGTCGCCTGTCAATGACGTTAGTTACCCTTTGTTACCGCCTTTACTGATGTAGAAACCACATGACAACAGTGTCGTGGACAAATGGAAGTAATGTCTAGCATCCAGCAAACCAATAGCTTGCTTCAAGCAGTTCCTTATTTACTTCTTGCATGTTTTATGGTGGATTGTGTTACGTATTTATCGAACATAATTATTGTTTACTGTCTGCCGCTGGTTCTGTCGACAAGTACAGCTCCCATAAACGTAAGCGTAATTGCCAATTAAACGAATGAAGAAGAGTTTGGGACAAGAGGAGAGTAAGAGTGAGGATCAATATTGGTGTTGCATTTTCTAGATGGAGAGAGAAACCAGAAGTAGAAAAAGATGCAGATCTCGCTTGTGTTTTACTTGACAGGTGAGTTGTTTTGATTCGTATTTTACAGAAAATGTATGCTATTACAACAATCAATATGATTAGTATTATGTGGCATACACGCCAAACTTGGGGCATCGCATCTCTATACCCGCTCGAGGACGCATTTGATCCATAGTATATTCGCATCTTTGCATAGACTTTGTATGTTATCTACTTGTGCAAATCCATGATATATCTATCCATCTGATTGATGACCATCAGCGGTTGGGTAGAAGACAAAAAAATCCCATCATTCCACGCTCCTTCTTAGTGTCATCAAACCACGCGATTGTTATTGTTTTGGTAATGCACCCTCCAGTGGCAGGTCCTACAACTTGTACCTTTAAGTCAAGTCAAGTCACCTTTATTTATATACAAAATACATTGCATCAAAGCAACTGAACAACATTCATTAGGAAAACAGTGTGTCAATAATGCAAAATGATAGTTAAAGGCAGTTCATTATTTAATTCAGTGATGTCCTCTCTGTTCAGTTAAATAGTGTCTGTGCATTTATTTGCAATCAAGTCAACTATATTTCTGTAGATGAAGTGACCCCAACTAAGCAAGCCAGAGGCGACAGCGGCAAGGAACTGAAACTCCATCGGTAACAGAATGGAGAAAAAAAACTTTGGCAGAAACCAGGCTCAGTTGGGGGGCCAGTTCTCCTCTGACCAGACGAAACCAGAAGTTCAATTCCAGGCTGCAGCAAAGTCAGATTGTGCAAATGAATCATCTGTTTCCTGTGGTCTTGTCCTGGTGCTACTCTGAGACGAGGTCTTTACAGGGGATCTGTATCTGGGGCTCTAGTTGTCCTGGTCTCCGCTGTCTTTCAGGGCAGTGGAGGTCCTTTCTAGGTGCTGATCCACAATCTGGTCTGGATACATACTGGATCCGGGTGACTGCAGTGACCCTCTGATCTGGATACAGACTGGATCTGGTTGCTACGGTGACCTCGGAATAAGAGAGAAACAGACAAATATTAGCGTAGATGCCATTCTTCTAATGATGTAGCAAGTACATAGGGTGTTATGGGAAGTGTTCCCGGTTCAAGGTTTACCTAATTTATGCAGCCTAAAAATCCTTTAACGGATTTGGATATTAAAGCATATTAGTATGTTATGTGTAAGCCAGGTTAAAGAGATGGGTCTTTAATCTAAATTTAAACTGCAAGAGTGTGTCTGCCTCCCGAACAATGTTAGGTAGGTTATTCCAGAGTTTAGGTGCCAAATAGGAAAAGGATCTGGCAGATTATAATGTAAAAGGAGCTCATTCAAATACTAAGATGCTAAACCATTCAGGGCTTTATAAGTAATTAGCAATATTTTAAAATCTATACGATGTTTGATAGGGAGCCAGTGCAGTGTTGACAGGACCGGGCTAATATGGTCATACTTCCTGGTTCTAGTAAGAACTCTTGCTGCTGCATTTTGGACTAGCTGTAGTTTGTTTACTAAGCATGCAGAAAACCACCCAATAAAGCATTACAATAATCTGACCTTGAGGTCATACATGCATGGATTAACATTTCTGCATTTGACATTGAGATCATAGGCCGTAATTTAGAAATATTTTTGAGATGGAAAAATGCAGTTCTACAAATGCTAGAAACGTGGCTGTCTAAGGAAAGATTGTGATCAAATAGTACACCTAGGTTCCTAACTGATGACGAAGAATTGACAGAGCAACCATCAAGTCTTAGACAGTGTTCTGGGTTATTACAAGCACAGTTTTAGGTCCTATAATTAGCAATATAATTATAGGACCTATAATCTGTTTTCGTCATCCAGTTTTTTATAATCGACTATGTATTCCAATAGTTTTTCAAATTGGTGTGTTTCACTGGGCCGCAAAGAAATATAGAGCTGAGTATCATCAGCATAACAGTGAAAGCTAACACCATGTTTCCTGATGATATCTCCCAAGGGTAACATATAAAGCGTGAAGAGTAGCGGCCCTAGTACTGAGCCTTGAGGTACTCCATACTGCACTTGTGATCGATATGATATATCTTCTTTCACTGCTACGAACTGATGGCGGTCATATGAGTACGATTTAAACCATGCTAATGCACTTCCATTAATGCCAACAAAGTGTTCAGGTCTATGCAAAAGAATGTTGTGGTCAATTGTGTCAAACGCAGCACTAAGATTCAATAAAACTAATAGAGAGATACACCCACGATCAGATGATAAGAGCAGATAATTTATAACTCTAAGGAGAGCAGTCTAAGTACTATGATACGGTCTAAATCCAGACTGGAATTCCTCACATATACAATTTTTTCTCTAAGAAGGAATATAATTGTGAGGATACCACCTTTTCTAGTATCTTGGACAGAAAAGGGAGATTCGAGATTGGTCTATAATTAACTAGTTCTTTGGGGTCAAATTGTGGAGAGGCTTAATAACAGCCAGTTTGAATGTTTTGGGGACATATCCTAATGACAATGAAGAATTTATAATAGTCAGAAGAGGATCTATGACTTCTGGAAGCACCTCTTTTAGGAGCTTAGATGGTATAGGGTCTAACATACATGTTGTTGGTTTAGATGATTTAACAAGTTTATACAATTCTTCCTCTCCTATAGTAGAGAATGAGTGGAACTGTTCCTCAGGGGGTCTATAGTGTATTGTCTGATGCGATACTGTAGCTGACGGCTGAATGGTTGCAATTTTAACTTTAATAGTATCGATTTTATAAGTAAAGTTGTTCATAAAGTCATTACTGCTGTGGTGTTGGGAAATATCAACACTTGTTGAGGCTTTATTTTTCGTTAATTTGGCCACTGTATTGAATAAATACCTGGGGTTATGTTTGTTTTCTTCTAAAAGAGAAGAAAAGTAATCAGATCTAGCAGTTTTTAATGCTTTTCTGTAGGATATGTTACTTTCCCGCCAAGCAATACGAAATACCTCTAGTTTAGTTTTCCTCCAGTTACGCTCCATTTTTCGGGCTGCTCTCTTTAGGGTCGAGTATGCTCATTATAACATGGTGTCAAACTGTTTTCCTTAACCTTCCTTAAGCGTAAAGGAGCAACTGTATTTAAAGTTCTAGAAAAGAGAGAGTCCATAGTTTTTGTTACATCATCAAGTTGTTCTGAGGTTTTGGATATGCTACGGAATTTGGATGCATCAGGAAGGTAACTTAAAAAGCAGTCTTTTGTAGTAGAAATGATGGTTCTACCATACTTGTAACAAGAAGTAAAATTTACAATTTTGGCTATATGAAGTTTGCACAAAACTAAATAATGATCTGAGATATCATCACTTGGCTGCATAATTTCAACACTATCAACATCAATTCCATGTGACAGTATTAAATCTAGAGTATGATTTTGACAATGAGTGGGTCCTGAAACTTGTTGTCTAACCCCAATAGAGTTCTGAATGTCTATAAATGCTGATTCCAATGCATCTTTTTCATTATCAACATGGATATTAAAATCACCAACTATTAAAACTTTATCTGCAGCCAGAACTAACTCGGATGTAAATTCACCAAACTCTTTATAAATTCTGTATGGTGCCCTGGTGGCCTGTATACAGTAGCCAGTACAAACATAACAGGGGATTTATCATCAACATTTGTTTTTCTGGATAATGTTATATGAAGCAACATTACTTCAAACGAGTTATACTTGAAGCCTGCCCTCTGAGAAATCCTGAAAACGTTGTTATCAATTGAAGCAACACCTCCCCCTTTGCCTTTTAGACGCGGCTCATGTTTATAACAGTAATCTTGGGTGGTGGACTCATTTAAAATAATGTAATCATCAGGTTTTAGCCAGGTTTTTGTCAAACAGAGCACATCTATATTATGATCAGTGATCATATTATTTTAAAAAAGTGTTTTCGTAGAAAGGGATCTGATATTCAATAAGCCAAGCTTTATCATTTGTTTATCCATATTGCATCTGTTTTTAATTTGTTGAACCTCAATTAAATTGTTAATATTAACTTGGTTTGGACGTTTTTTGTATTTTCTAGTTCGGGGAACAGACACAGTCTCTATAGTGTGATATCTAGGTGAAAGAATCTCTATGTGCTGAGAATTAGCTGACCTCTGTGACATGAGGCAGCTAGCAGACGGTTGGTTTAGCCAGTCTGTCTGCTTCCTGACCTGGGCCCCAGTTAGTCAAGTTCCATACAGTAGAATCACTGATAATTAGAGCACTTTCATCAGGTTTCTCAGTGGGTGCATCACTGAGTTAGGAGAACCTGTTTAATGTTTTGATCGGAACACAAGAGCGGTGTTTTGACCCATGACTACGCTGCCTCACTGTCACCCAGTTGCCCTGCTGCAGGGGCTCTGTTGCCGGAACTGGACAATGTACAGGAATCCCTGAGCTAGACTCATCCAAAGCCTATCTAGAGCCCTAACATTCTTACTGTCCTCAATTAAAGTTTGGATGCATGTCTCTAATTCTGAAATCTTCACTGTCAGCCTATTTCCCTTTATTTATCGCATGTGAATCCCTCATCTGCGACAGAGATAGATAAACTGCTAATGACAAGCTAATGAGTGCTAACGCTTTGCAGGTGTACTACACTCACAGATATAAAATAAAAGTGAACGATCAAAATTAATCTGATAAGATTGATCGATAATATCAGAAATATGGTGTGAATTAAGTTATATTTTATCACTTTAAAAAACAGAGAGTGACAGTAGATGGTTACTGTCGGGGCTCGGGGCTAAGCACCTGCCTTTGGGGTTGTGAATGTGTTTGTGTGTGTTTGGATGGTTTGACAGTTTGATTTGAGTTTTTCCCCACCCTCCTTGTTTCTCCGTTGTTAACCTTAATTGTTCGCCACCTGTTCTCAATACTCATACGATACTCATCTGCCTTGTCTCCTCTGCTTACAATAAAGCTCAGTGTCAACCCGCAACTGAAACCATCCTGTTTCTCCAGACAGAACAGTTTGACCAATTATGGATTCAGCGGGATTTGATCCACTTCGCTCGGCTCTATTACAGCAGGGAATTTTGTTGGGTCAGCTTGCCATCCAGCTCAACACCATTGCGCAGCATGGAGATGCTCTTAGTGCCCAAGTCTCCGAACTCCTCACACGGGTGGATAGCCTTCAGCGAGAGGCGACGAACCGGGGGTCCGTTCTTCACACCGGTATGTCCCACTATTCCGAACTCCATGCCAACAATCTGCCGGTTTACGATGGCGAGTGCCCCGTGGTCACTCCTGTTTTCTTTACAGATGTTGTCAAGTCCCCAAAGATCACTTCTCTCATGTCCACAGATGTTGTCAAGTACCCAGAGATCACTCCTGTCATGTCCACAGATGTTCTCAAGTGTCCAGTGATCACTCCTGTCATATCCACAGATATTACCAAGTGTCCAGAGATCACACCTTCAGAGGTTGCCCCTACCTACTTTGACTTTTTGGCCATAGAGATGGTTCCTGTCTTGTCAAGTCTTCAAGTGTTCCTACCCGTCACATCTGGGCCATGCAAAGTGTTCCTGCCTGTCCTGTCAGACCTACAGAGGTCATTCCTGCCAGTTAGGTCATGGCCTTAGACGGTGTTCCTGCCTGTCAAGTTATGGTCATGTAAAATGTTCCTGTCGGTCCGGTTATGTCCTCTGAGGTCATCTTTGCCAGTTGGGTCATGGCCATGGAGATGTGTTCCTGTTTGTCTTGTCAAGACCAAGGAGGTTGTTCCTAATAGAAGTTACGATCACTGAGATCATACCAGACCAGCTATCTGCTGTTTCTGACGAGTTCCTCGGAGGATGCTCCTACTAGTTGTCAGCCATCTCAAAAGGCTATCCTGTCTGTTTTGTCCTGTCCTTGAAGATTGTTTCTGTTTGTCTTGTCAAACCCATGGAGGTAGGCCCCTTCCTGGAGTGTCAGGTGACGCTCCTGGGAGGGGGGTACTGTCAGGGCTAATCTCCTGCCTTTTGGGGTTGTGAATTTGTTTGCGTGTGTTTGGATGGTTTGACAGCTCACCGCATCTGCCTGTTTGATTTGAGTTTTTCCCCACCCTCCTTGTTTCTCCGTTGTTAGCCTTAAGTGTTCGCCACCTGTTCTCAATGTTATTCTAATTTTTTTCCTCTTTATAATTCCCTGTGTTTCTCTGTCCCTTGTCAGACTGTTGTTCCTCGTACCAATAGCTCCGATCTACTAGCTGGTCTGTGTACTCACCTTGTCGTGTCTCCTCAGGCTCCAGTGTCTTTTGCTGTTTTGCTCTGCCTTTTGTTCTCACAAATGCAGTACTCTTAGAAGATTCCAGCTCTCATGTCTCTGGTACTCGGCTGTCGAATGAGCTAAACTGTGGAATGATACTCATCTGCCTTGACTCATCTGCTTTCAATAAAGCTCAGTGTAAACCCGAAACTGAAACCAGCCCGTTTCTCCTGACAGTTACACTCCTTCATTAATAATGAATCTTCATTTTGGTTTTGAGATACCTACAGCTATATTAAAAATAAAATTATGGCATTAGTTTTTTATTACAATGTGATTTTGAATTGTCTAAACTTCCCATAAAATGTTTTACTTTTCATCAACAATTATTATTATATTGGTGTAAGGGAAACAGGTCAATTTAGCTCAAAGGGAATCATTTAAGATTTTAAAGGGAATTTGAACAGAATCACTGTTTCACGGTTGGTCACGGAGACGCCCTGCGATTCAGTGAACTAGCCGTTTAACATCAAATCTGCGTTGGATACTAATATCCAAACTATAGTGAAACACTATCAATTAGCACAGTAACAAGATCGGCAGCTTAAGACATTAACTTGTAAGCACAAAACACAAGATACTTCTCTTTTCAATATGAATAAGGCTTTATTAGATAAATCTAAGACATAAACTAATCTAACACATAAACGCACGCACACACACATTCACACAAGTTGCAGGAAGATCGAAAGTTAGGGAAAGATGAGTTTAAGAGAATGGAAATATGGAATCCCAAGTTTACAGCAATACGTTAAATTGCATAGACATGAACAACCATCAATCACGTAATTAGCCCTTGCATTGAGTTCCTCAATGTGACTAAAATTATATTAGATACACCAGCACAACAAATATCTGGGGATACGTTGCCTTAGTTTCCTGTGAAAGGGACTCCCGTTGAAAGGGGTATCCCGGTGTCGCTGATTGGCTGGAAGTTCAGTAGTGAAGTGACGTCTTGGGAAGCCCGTGGTTGTTGGGCGTTGGCTGAAAGTGCAGAGTCGTGTGCGCTGGTTGAAGTTGAACGGGCATCCGAGGTCAGGCGTCGGAGACTCGACGTTACAAAACTTAACTCAAAACACGAAACTCTCAAACGGAAAAGAAAAGAAATAAAGTTTGACGAGACTAGGTTGTGTTCCTTCTCATCGTGGCTTAGTAGCAGCAGGCAGGCACGCTGGAACCGCGCTCAAAGAACAATGATGACTAACCGCATGGCTAGATGCTACAAGCTAAAGCTAGGTAGCAAAGCTACAAGCTAAAAGCTAAGAGCAGGCATGACTAATAGCATGACTGATAGCACGAGCAAGTCTGGAACTAAAAGCAGACATGGCTAATAGCAGCAGCTAGGGACTAAAAGCAGACTAAAAGCAAGGCATGACTGATAGCACAAGCAATGCTAGAACTAAAAGCCGACATGGCTAATAGCAGCAGCTAGACTAGAACTAAAAGCAGACTAAAAGCAAGGCATGACTGATAGCGCAAGCAATGCTAGAACTAGAAGCCGACATGGCTAATAGCAGCAGCTAGACTAGAACTAAAAGCCGACTAAAAGCAAAATTACATTGTGTCCAACGTATTTAAACTTCCTTGTTGGCCACCTCTCAAATGTTGCCTTGACCAATCAGATATGGTCTTGAGTCTGGGGTCATAAATCATTTGTTTATCTTACCAAGCATGTGGTTCCTGCCTCGCAGGATCTAATTTTGGACATGATTCCTATAACACAATTATGATATATTTAACAAATAAATGATTGTCAGGACAATATCAAGCAAGAAAATTCGATTATATCAATACTAGTCATGACTATGTATCCTATAGTTATCAAAAGACATACACAATAAGTGATTATACATGATAGTCAAATGTGTGGGTTACACATAAATGAATATGGAGTTAAGCAATGGAACGATTCTTTTATAAGTCTTTTTGAGTTCATTCTGGTCCATATATAATGTACAACAAGCAGTTTCTTTGCCATTCTCTGGCAAAGGGACTTTTCTGTGAAGACAAAGGTTTAAAGCCCTTCCCCCTTAGGAATTTCAGTCTGGCTCTGCTGGATGGGGGAAGTCAATGCAAGTATTTAACTTGATCTCCTGGGTTTACATGTGATGTCCAGCATTGCATCTCAATCATGAACAATAAATTTGACAATCTCTTCTTCGAAATAAAATTGTCAATAATTGTTCTATTGGTGTTAATGTTGAAAGCTGTTGTGTGAACAAGTTGGTTGGTTGGTTATCTTGCTTGGTTCCTGTGGCACTAGAACTGATTTATGACTTCCTGAGGAGTTCGGCTCTCGTTTCAATGCACACAGCTCTGATAGACTCTTTCATTTGTCTGATTCGACTCATTTCTGCTACATTGGAAACAGATTTTTAAACATCATTTTAGCCCATAACATGTATATCTCAAATAACAGGTGTATTTTGGTGAATAGAAAATCTGTGTTTATTGATGAGTGGTGGAAGAAAGGCATATGGTCACTTATACATGTTATAGACAACTTAGGGCAGGGGTGCCCATACCTGCTCCTGGCGATCGACTGTCCTATAAAGTTTAGCTCCAATCCTAATCAAACACACCTGAAGCAACTAATTAAGGTTTTCTGTCTCACTTACAAATAAAAGGCAGGTGTGTTTGATTAGGGTAGGAGCCAAATTTTGCAGGAGAGTCGATCCTCAGGAGCAGGGCTGGGCACCCCTGACTTAGGGAATATATTGAGCTATGATGATATTTGTGACAAATATAATGTAAGTTGCTCCTCTAAAATGTATGATAAAGTAATAAAGAATATACCATTGCAGATGATTAAATTAGTCAAGGAACAAAAAAAAATACCTGATCTTATGATAAAAAATGTTAACTTTGCTGATAAACAAAATGTTTTAACAGATTTTTGAGGAATTGTCTGTTACAACGTTGTTTTCCAGGACCAGTAAAGAGATCTTATATATTTTGTCATTATGGTAGGAAAAGAGTGTCTTAAGTTAGAACTAATTTCCTGTCAACCCTAAATGTAAAGAGGTGCATTTTAAAATTATGAATCATATTTATCCTGCAAAATAATTTTTAAGAGTAAGATTTAATGTTGGGGACTCTGATATGTGCCAATTATGCAATTTGGAGATAGAAAGAGTTGAACATCTGTATTTTCAGTATAATTTGGTACAACCATTCTGGAATAATGCATTCTGTAGGCTACACCAAAGATTACCTTTAAGACTGATCCTCTCATGGGAAAGTGTTAAGTTTGGCTTGTTATTTAAGGATAAAAAGATTGATTTTGCAAATTTACATTTATCAAAACTCCCCCATGATTAGTGGTGTTTAAAGAGGAATTTGTAATGTATTTGGAGATGTTAAAAGGAATGAAAAGTCCCAAAGATTTTTGTATACTTCATTATAGGACTTTGGTTTCTTAATGTGAAAACCTATTACTCCCCTACTTTTTCTTTTTATTTATTTAATTAATTTTCTTCATTGTTGTTAATTTATTTTATTTTACATTTATTTTGTTTTATGATGTAAAGAGTGTGAATGAAAATTTACTGTAATCTCAGTCAGTATTTGTAAATCTCCCAGTTAACACCTTTCTGTTAATGTTCGAAGCATTGAATAAAATAAAAAAAGTTCACCTGTTTCAGTCAATGCAGTCTGAGCCAGAAAGAGAATTGATTAGTTCATCTCACGATGTGGGTTTTTTCGAGTCCTGCCCATAAATATTGAATAAAAGTGTGTATCCAATGTGTATTAGAGAAAAAAAAAACATTTATTTCATAATGATATTTCCCACCATTTTGAATTCTTATTCTCAGATGAAAGGTTAGATTTTTGTGATTTAAAAAAATAATAATAATAATAGCTTAAAAGGATTAGCAATGCAGATTTATTTCCACAACATTCTTTGATCATATTTACCAAGGGTATCAACAATTCTGACCATGTGTGTACATTAACATTTACATGGGAACATATATGTTACATATATAATGAACCAAATCTAACAAATATATTTTGCAGTATATATCCACATACAGTATGTATGTATACATCCCGTAATGTATCACTCTATTTGTGTGTATTGTGATGAGTCGGCGGCCCCTAACTATTTTTCATCGTCACCCCATCTCTTAATCACTACCCTTCACCAGGCTCCTGACAGGAGGGGGTGTGTGAGAGAGGAGGGGCACTGGCTGGTGAGAGCTGGCTGGTGGCGTGTGATGGGGTACACCAGATGGAGCCTCATCACCACCACTGTTTAAATGCCGAGTGTGCCTCTCTTTGGGAGACCGGTGTCTTCCCCGTGCATGCACCTGGTGTCCTTGTGGGTCCAGGAAGGGTAAGTAGAGGGACTCCTGGGCTGCCAGAGACGTGAGCTCTGAGAGGGGTGGTGTTGGCACAGTGAATTAGACACATGCCTTTGGTGTGAGAGACCAGGGTTCGTATCCACTGTGAGACACCAATGTGTCCCTGAGCAAGACACTTAACCCCTAGTTATAAATAAAATGTATTATTATTATTATTATTATTATTAGTTGCTCCAGAGGCGTGCGACCTCTGATATATATAGCAATTGTAAGTCGCTTTGGATAAAAGCATCAGCTAAATGAATAAATGTAAGCTGCCGGACCCGCGGTCTGGGGACCCGTGGTCTGGATGAGAACTGCACCTGTTACACAGCCATCAGGCCAGGATGCCGGGCCCTGTAGTCCCTTCAAGTACAGCGGCCAGCCAGAGGGATGCAGCCGCTGGAAGAAGCCGCTGTCCCTTACCTTGACCCTTACTTCCTCATCACTGCTCTACCTACCTGAACCCCACAGCACGATGAGGACCTGTTTATTTTGGACACTTTTTGTGAATTTCCTTACAGCAAATGGGAGTTTTACTTATTCAAACTTTTTCTGAGGGCAGAAAGGAAAGTTATTGGTTTACAGATTCATCTAATGAAAATAAGGCAGAGGCGGAGTCAGGAAATTTGAACATGTGGAAGGAATACTTCAGACAGATATATTACTTACTAATTGTGGGAGGCATTTATTGAAAGGTAAGCTAATTTACTGTGTATTCTCATGAAAAAATTAACATCTCTAACATTTTAAAAGATAATTAGCGAACAAAGATGGTTATGAGGTAACTGGAGTAAAACATGCTTTTCCAGTGCTTCCACGCTGTCTGTGAAACCAATATTAACGGAAAAAACTTGTTCATATCTCCTTGACATTACATCAGTCAGTTAATGTTATTCATAGTACTGTTATTTTACTAAACTATTTGCTGCTCTCAGGGCAGGAGTACTCCATATTCCTATTACTGTTATTTTTACTGTTCTATGTGCTGCTCTCAGTCCAGGAGTACTTAATATTCATGTCACTTTGATTTTTACTGTTCCATGAGCTGCTTTCAGTGCTGCAGTACTCAATAATCATATCACAGTTGTGTTTATTGTTATATGAGCTGCTCTCAGGGCAGGAGTACTCAATATTCACATTGCTGTTATTTAGTGATCTATGTGCTGCTCTCAGTGTAGGAGTATACTCTATATTCATATTAGTTATTTTTAGTGTATTATGTGCTGCTCTCAGGGCAGGAGTACTCAATATTCATATAACTATTAATTTTATTATCTATGTGCTGCTCTCAGGGCAGAAGTACTCAATATTCAAATTACTAATATTATACTAAATGATTTGCTGCTCTCAGGGCAGGAGTACTCCATATTCATTTTACTATTATTTTACTAAGCTATGTGCTGCTCTCAGGGCAGGAGTACTCAATATTCATGTTACTAATATTTTACTAAACTATGTGCTGCTTTCAGGGCAGGAGCACTCAATATTCATATAACTATTATTTTACTAAACTATTTGCTGCTCTCAGGGCAGGAGTACTCAATATTCATATTACTATTATTTTATTAAACTATGTGCTGCTTTCAGGGCAGGAGTACTCAATATTCATATTACTGTTATTTTTACTGTTCTATAAGCTTCTCTAGGGGAAAGATTACTCAATATTCATATCACTGTAATTTTTACTTTTCCATGAGCTGCTCTTAGTGCTGGAGCACTCAATACTCATATCACTGTTATTGTTAGTGTACTGTGTGTTACTCTCAGGGCAGGAGTACTCAATTCATGTCACAATTATGTTTACTGATCTATTAGATGTTCTCAAGGCAGGATTACTAGTCATATTAAAGTTATTTTTTGTAATATGCTCTGCTCTGGGGGCAGAAGTACTCAATATTCATATTACTGATATTTTTACTTTACTATGAGTTGCTCTCAGGACAGGAGTAATCAATATTCATATTACTGTTATTTTTTATGTATTATGTGCTGCTCTCAGAGCAGAAGCACTCAATATTTATATTACTGTTATTTTTAGTGCACTATGTGCTGATCTCAGGGCAGGAGTACTTAATTTACATATTACAATTATTTTTTACTGTTCTTTTAGCTGCTCTCAGGGCAGGAGTACTCTATATTCATACTACTGTTATTTTACTGTTGATTTTGAATTGAATTTACACTGATGATTATGAAAAAATAAGTAAAAATATAAAAACAAAAACATTATTTTACATAAAGTCTTTAATTTTGGACATTGAATCATGAACATCCTCATTTTCTTATATTTCCTGGACCACTTTCTTTTGTGGAGCAAACTTGCAAACCAGGAACATTACATATATGAACAGCTCACTGCCCAGCATCTGAAATATATCAATGTAAGCAAACGTAATTACTAGTAAAATCATAAAAATAACGTTTCAAAACCCTGAAAAAAATTGACAATTTCTTAATGACACATAATATATCCTTAAACCCTACAATTTCTAAAGACTACTGTACTCTGTTTGGCCTCAGCTACAACTACAGTGATTGAGGGCAAATTAGAGTAGTAAACATTTGAAGGACAGCCGATGACATCCATAGCCTTGCATTATGCAAACAAACAGGTAACTGGTAACATTGGAGTTTCTGACACTCATTTCAGCACAGTAGTTCAGAATCAATTTTCTTACTTTTACGAGACAAAACTTTATTTGTCGTGCAATTTGATCTGTAAACAGTTGCAGACCTATTTACATTTACAAACAGCTATTTTGCAATTCATGAAAGATAATATTTAAGGGTAAAATAATAGGGGATTGAATTAAAGTGAATAAACACCGAATTAGTATGCAAATTATTCAGAATTAATATTTAACAGTTTATCAACTATTCTTCAACCGATAAATTGAGATTAGGGTATTTGATCAATTCTGGACAAAATATTATCCCGTGGCCTATGGTAATAATATCATAAAATTAGGATAACTGATTATGAGCAAGGTAACAGAATCTGCAGTTTAAGGCAGTAACTTGTAAGCACACAGCACAAGACACTGGTATGTAAAATCAAACAAGGTTTTATTGAACTACTCTAATACACACAAACTAAACTAACGAAAACACACAAACATTCATTCAAACAATGACAGAGAAAAGTGATGTTATTAACGGAGGGTGAATGGAGTCCCAAGATTTGCACCAGTTTCAGCCAGAATTATGAGATATTGTGTACTTGCATTTGGATGCTCCTCTGGGCGAGAGGTTGGAAGTTGCTGGAGACAGAATCTCTGGTGTTGATTGTCTGGCAGTCAGTCGATGACGCATTCTGAGGGACGCCAATCGTTGGTGATGGTTGGTCGGCTTTGCCAGGTGGCGCTTCGTTTGCGAGACTTCCTGGATTGCGGGTTGTTATGCAACGGAGTTGGCTCTTTGACTCTGAGAAGGTTTTCTTTGACGAAGTTCAGCGAAGGATGTTACGATAGAGTTGATGAGTTTTGAGTGAGCCCTTGGTAGTTTGAAGATTACACGCTGGACGATGGAAAGGTCAGCACAAAACATTGGCAAGAGCCAAAGTCACTGCAAGCATGGCAAAAAGCAAAGGCAAAAAGCAACGCATAGCTGCTTGTCATTGGGTTATAAGCGTGTCCATCTGACCCATCCTTCTTAGGGCGACAGCCAATCAGATATTGTCTTGGCCGGCTCTTGCATATAATTAGCGTAATGTCCACATGTCCCCGTGTGTTCAAACTCCTGGGAGTTTAGTTTAAACGCTTTAATAAGCAAACTTAATAGTTTATATCAAAATTCTAGAAATCATTTACCCATCAAGTAGGTACCAAAATACATATACTTCCCATAGTTGAGGTGGAAGTAAATAAGTATTTAGCCTTGAGAAGTGTTTAACACACAAAATTATCTTGAGTAATATAAAGCATGCATAATACAGATGCAACTTCTGGTGATAAGTTCCTATAACTGAGGTAGAAAACCCTACGGATAGGCTGTAATGAAAGTTAAAGACACAGAAATAATCCCACAAGTCATGTAAAACATACATGATACTTAAGATATATGTGAGGTAAATACTGGGAATCAAATCAGCTTATTGGAAGCAATTTTGAGACCGTTGTTTGTATTAAACCACAAGTGGGTTAAATTTCAGTCTATTGGTTTTGGAGACAAAGTCTCTAGAATTTACAGCTGCAGAAAGGAGGAGTTCCCTGGTTTAAGGTTTGTGGTGATCCTGGGCCAAAGGAATGCCTTAGCATCTGATCTTTTCTGATAAGGCTGGGGATTTATGTACTGGAATCACCACAGGGTTTCTTGGCCATTCGGTATGGGGAACAAAGAGTCTTTGTCCTGACAAATCTTGTCCTCCTGTCCTGGCGTCTCTGGTATGAAATTAGACAGGCACAAAAAGGGAAAGGGGGGTGACTCCTTTATCTCCTTTAGGCATCTTGGCACCATGACTGTGTTTTATGACGCACTAATGGTTCGATGGGGAATCGTGCCGAACTTAGGAATGCGGTGTTGATTTCTTTACTGAAATGGGCTGTTCAAGGATAATCCTACACTTATATCAGCAATAATATGGGCACAAATATCAGCAAGATTCTCAACTTAAACTAGAGGAGCTTACAAAGAAAGTCCAGAAATTTCCTTTCTCCAAGAAGTGACCACTGATGGCTTCTGCCTTTTCCAAGAATGTTATTCTGCAAAGAGAAGAAAAACTACATGAAACAGTCAGAGCTGTAATAAAAACGTGTAAAAAAATGTATAGGCCCTGAGAGCAGCACATAGTTTAGTAAAATAACAGTAATAAAGTATTAAAAACTCCCACCCTGAGAGCAGCACATGATACACTAAAAATAACAGTCATATGAATATTGAGTACTCCTGCCCTGAGAGCAGCACATAATTTAGTAAAATAAAAGTAATATGAATAATGAGTACCCCTGCCCTGAAAACAGCACCTATTCAAAAAAAATAGTAATATCAATATTGAGTATTCCTGCCCTGAGAGCAGCACATAGATAATTAAAATAATAGTAGTATGAATATTGAGGACTTCTGCCCTGAGAGCAGTCAAGTCAAGTCAAGTCACCTTTATTTATATAGCGCTTTAAACAAAATACATTGCGTCAAAGCAACTGAACAACATTCATTAGGAAAACAGTGTGTCAATAATGCAAAATAATAGTTAAAGGCAGTTCATCATTGACTTCAGTGATGTCATCTCTGTTCAGTTAAATAGTGTCTGTGCATTTATTTGCAATCAAGTCATCGATATCGCTGTAGATGAAGTGACCCCAACTAAGCAAGCCAGAGGCGACAGCGGCAAGGAACCGAAACTCCATCGGTGACAGAAAGGAGAAAAAAACCTTTGGAGAAACCAGGCTCAGTTGGGGAGCCAGTTCTCCTCTGACCAGACAAAATCAGTTGTTCAATTCCAGGCTGCGGCAAAGTCAGTTTGTGCAGAAGAATCATCCGTTTCCTGTGGTCTTGTCCTGGTGGTCCTCTGAGATAAGGTCTTTACAGGGGATCTGTATCTGGGGCTCTAGTTGTCCTGGTCTCTGCTGTCTTTCAGGGCAGTTGAGGTCCTTTCTAGGTGCTGACCCACCATCTGGTCTGAATACGTACTGGATCCGGGTGACTGCAGTGACCCTCTGATCTGGATACAGACTGGATCTGGTGGCTACGGAGACCTCGGAATAAAAGAGAAACAGACAAATATTATTGTAGATGCCATTCTTCTAATGATGTAGCAAGTACATAGGGTGTTATGTGAAGTGTTCCCGGTTCCGGTTTACCTAATTAATGCAGCCTAAAAATCCTTTAACGGATTTGGATATTAAAAGCATATTAGTATGTTATGTGTAAAGTGATGGGTCTTTAATCTAGATTTAAACTGCAAGAGTCTATCTGCCTCCCAAACAATGTTAGGTAGGTTATTGCAGAGTTTAGGCGCCAAATAGGAAAAGTGCAGTGTTTACAGGACCGTGATTATATGGTTATACATCCTGGTTCTAGTAAGAACTCTTGCTGCTGCATTTTGGACTAGCTGTAGTTTGTTTACTAAGCCTGGAAAACAACGACCCAATAAAGCATTACAATAATCTAAACTTGAGTTCATAAATGCATAGATTAACATTTCTGCATTTGACATTGAGAGCATAGGCCATAATTTAGATATATTTTTGAGATGGAAAAATGTGGCTTTCTAAGGAAAGATTGCGATCAAATAGCACACCAAGGTTCCTAACTGAAATGAAGAAAGGTCCTATAATTAACACCTCTGCTTTTTCAGAATTTAGCAGTAAGAAATTACTCGTCATCCAGTTTTTTATATCGACTATGCATTCCATTCGTTTTTCAAAATGGTGTGTTTCACCGGGCCGTGAAGAAATATAGAGCTGAGTATCATCAGCATAACAGTGAAAGCTAACACCATGTTTCCTGATGATATCTCCCAAGGGTAACATATAAAGCGTGAAGAGTAGCGGCCCTAGTACTAAGCCTTGAAGTACTCCATACTGCACTTGTGATCGATATGATATATCTTCATTCACTGCTACGAACTGATGGTGGTCATATAAGTACGATTTAAACCATGCTAATGCACTTTCATTAATGCCAACAAAGTGTTCAAGTCTACGCAAAAGAATGTTGTGGTCAATTGTGTCAAACGCAGCACTAAGATCCAATAAAACTAATAGAGAAATACACCCACGATCAGATAAGAGCAGAACATTGGTAACTCTAAGGAGAGCAGTCTCAGTACTATGATACAGTCTAAATCCTGACTGGAAATCCTCACATATACAATTTTTCTCTAAGAAGGAATATAATTATGAGGATACCACCTTTTCTAGTATCTTGGACAGAAAAGGTAGATTCGAGATTGGTCTATAATTAACTAGTTCTTTGGGGTCAAGTTGTGGTTTTTTGATGAGAGGCTTAATAACAGCCAGTTTGAAGGTTTTGGTGACATATCCTAATGACAATGAGGAATTAATAATAGTCAGAAGAGGATCTATGACTTCTGGAAGCACATCTTTTAGGAGCTTAGATGGTATAGGGTCTAACATACATGTTGTTGGTTTAGATGATTTAACAAGTTTATACAATTCTTCCTCTCCTATAGTAGATAATGAGTTGAACTGTTCCTCAGGGGGTCTATAGTGCACTGTCTGATGCGATACTGTCGCTGACGGCTGAATGGTTGCAATTTTATCTCTAATAGTATTGATTTTAGAAGTAAAGTAGTTCATAAAGTCATTACTGATCTGGTGTTGGTAAATGTCAACACTTGTTGAGGCTTTATTTTTAATAAATACCTGGGGTTATGTTTGTTTTCTTCTAAAAGAGAAGAAAAGTAATCGGATCTAGCAGTTTTTAATGATTTTCTGTAGGATAGGTTACTTTCAAGCAGGGCCGTGCAGAGACCTTTGTAGGGGCAGGTGCTCAAAGTATAAAAGGGGCACATGGAACAAGGCTTTAAATAGCGCGGTTCAAAATAGCAATACAGCAATTTATTGTGATGCATTCCTTGCTGATTTGCGTATCGATATGGATGATTATGTATTGATGCGGTAGCAAATGCTGTGATGCAGTTTTGAAAAAGAAAAAGATTAGAAGAGACAATTTTAAGTTTAAAAGTAAAAAAAGAAAAATTATTTCCACCTAATAATAGCTCTGGGATTAGAAACTGAAATGTCTTAAATTGTCCCAACCTGATGGCTTTTTCTTCTCTGTTCTACAGAATAATTAAGAACAGCTGTTATAGTAAAAACTACAGAAAACACTCTTTCCTCTTTCTCACCAGCTTCTGTCTCCTGGCTTGCTTACCTGCTCTTTCTGTCACTTGTGCGTCTACATTTGCCTCTTTTTCTTCCTCTATCTCCATCTCCTCCTCTGATCTATTACTTTACAGTCTCTATCCATCTAGGAATAAGGCACAATCTACTATTTCATTATCAATCTATTATTTTAACCATCACTACTATTCTTGCACCTAATCAATAAGTCCACCTTAAATATTGATACAAAACAATAAACAACTGAGTCATGCTATGAAAGCACTGTATAACTTATATGGGCTTATGTTTTATTTATTTTTCCTTTTTGTTCAAAACAATTCCAAACATGCTTAATATATCAGGAAATATCTCGATTCTCAAACGTGTAAGTAAACGCGTTTTGCACCTTTATAGATTGTTATTTGATCAATAAATGGAAAGGTAGTGTAATCTATTAACTACACATAAAACCCCAACTTTTTACTTAAGTGCCATATCATGCCATAACATATTTTTAATACGACTGAATTTGTATTTAATGTAAATTTTAATAACAATATTGTAAGTTACTTATTTTAACACTTTCATTTTACAGAGAGTAAAGAACATTTACATTATCAAATAACATTTTCATTCAGTCTAGCCAGAGTTCAGGCACTCTCAAAAACTACCATTACAATCACTGAAGCACTTTACATTACATTATGCACATCAGGATTTTTTTGTTTTTTCTCTCTCTCTCTCTGAAGAAAGAATTCGCTAAATAATTTAGTCAGCGAGCAAGTGAACAAAAACACCGCGTTTCATGATGACTCTTCTGCACGTCTCCGATTGGCCATTGCATTCGCGCAACAGAACCGTTGATTGGTTATCATGAAGCATTGTACGAATGTCTCTGGCTCAGCGCCAGCCAGCGAACACAGATTTGAATTTAGCAGCTGATGCTGTGCACTGAACGATCTAATCACAACAGTGTGATTATATCAAATATATAAAAAATATTATTCTGCTGTTTTTTTTTTTGGTCGTTTGGAAGCTGCATTTAAAATCAACTTGGCTCAGAAATCTTTGAATGGGCATGACGCCTCTGCCCTCGATGCCTGTGAAACGTTTCTCCCTCAAACAGCACGCTAACGTTACTACACTACAGGCTACACACCGCAATATAAACAACTGCAGCAACAATCACTTTCTGGGGAATAATTAATTCAAATGAAGTGAATATTCATGAGTCTATGAATATAACGTGCTTATTGCTTACAAATATTAAATTACCCAAAGAGGGAATATTTAATCATTTAAAGGTAACCTTTACTAGAATTAATTTAAGTTAATCTAGACAATCTGTTCGTCCAGTGAACTGGAAACTAGACTTCCTTATCAAAATTCAATAAAAATACCCTTCTTACAAACTCCAAGAAATATTAATCTTCTGATCAGGAAAAACAATATTTTCTGTGTCTGTACTACTAAAATTACTGAAATTAATTCATATAAAACAAAGCTCGTAGCGTAGATCACACGATTCAGGGACTTCGATCTCAATGAGCAATAAAACAATTCAATTCAAGCAAATTATAGGATTTAATAAAAACAGACTAAAGAGTACATAACTACAATTCACACGGAGTAAATATGAGTATATAGCAAAACGGAAATACAATTAAAACAAGGTAAACGAACAAGAATAATAATGAGATAAATGAGAGAGAGAGAAAAAGAGAGAGAGAGAGGGAGAGAAAGTGTCAGCGTGACAATTTCAAACAGTTAACTTTGCAAGAGACCCCAAGTCATTGAATAATTTCACAAACATGGAATAGCCTAGACAACCTTAAACAGCAATTTTAGTTGCGATATAAGAAAGTACTTGTTTTGATCTGGCTCTTGTGTGTAGCTGCACTCAAATTGTCCGTCCGTGCGGCCTCACCGCGGTTCTTTCCAGAGCAGATGATGCATGAGCTCGATGGTTAACGCGAAGGTAAACTTTGCCAAAAGATGATTAGACTTAAGTTCGTTTGGCTCGTGAAGACAATTGAACGAAGTCAAATATCCGAAGACAATAAAGAAAAACTGGAATGAAACGAAAAGTAAAGAAGAATAAACGGAGAACTTCTTGAAGTCCGGTTTCAAAGCTGGGAACCCCCTTTTCTCTCTGGCGGAATGCACAGAATACAGGTTTCCCTGAGCTTTTACGTAAAACCAGGTTTACACCTATTTTTCAGTATGAGCCAATGAAGTGTAAACAAACTGAGGCGGGAAAAATCTTCTTTGTTTGCTGATCTCCGCCCACTGGTCTAATTTATGGCAATGACAAAATTAAACATTTTTTTTAAGCAAGATCGTTCCTCTGAAACAATGCATCTTTTTGTAATTTGCTATCAAGATTCGTTACAGTCGTGTTTTTACGATTATACAGACACCAAGAACTATGATTTTACCAATCCCGTATACAAAGATACAGAGTTATTCTTAACTAAATGCATATAAAGTTTGCATTAAACACACAGTAACATTCATATATTCCACTATGCCACATACATACATTTGAGCACAAAAAGGGAGACATTAAAATACATTTAGAGGTAGTTTAAGTAGGAAAAGGTCCATGGGCTAGCCAAAAATGCTTGTGCCTGTTTTTGAATTTGTGTGCGTCTGTTTCACTGGAATGTGTGATCGCTGCGAGTAAAAAGGGCGGGTGTTGGTCGGATGATGCCCTGTGGTCATTATCGGACAACACCCACCACCATGGTCGGATGGCAGGTGAATCCTGACAGTCGGATAGCAGGTGTTTGTTAGGGCTGAGGACTCAACTCGATGAGGTCCTTATCCGTCTCTGGTGTGGTACCTTCCCTTCGGGGTTTCCATCGGAGACCTCCAATCCTAGTTGTCTTGAGTTTAGCTGCAGAGATTCGCATCTCGTTGAGTTTCCTGTATAGGACTAAGGCCACGCCAAGGGTCAGTGTGTGGCCGACGACCATGGAGATACACAGTGCTGTGTCAGCTGCAGTCAAGGCTTGGACAACAGGTGAGGTGTTCAGGATGGGCAATCGAGACAAGACTTGGAGGGCTGCGTCGACGGGAGCAATGTCAATGAGCTGAGGCCCGCCTTTTTCAATCCACAGTTCCAACTGCGGACCTAGGGTGAAGTTGTAGTTCTTGAAGAAGGATGGGATTTCTAGTTCTGATTGGTACTCTTCACTCGGAAGATGGTAAAAGGCCAGATCGTCGAGGTGGAGGATGGCCCCTCGCGTGACTTGAATCCACATGCTCTGGTCAAGCAGGTTGACACGGGTGGCTGTGTCATGCTGGTCGTAGGTCGGTGTAGCGGTACGTACTGGAGTGTTAACGATCCATCTATCACCTACAATCTCAGCTTGCGTCTCGTGACGTGGCTGCGAGGCTGGGCATCGGCAGGGCAACGCGTGTCGCTGATCATGGGCTGCAACCCGCAGATTCCATCAGTATTGTCTCTGAGAAACGGTTTGCTGGGGCAGAGGTAGTGAATGTCTTTAGTTAGGGTGCACATGTGCAGGTTTGGGGCTAAGTACAGCTGGGTGTTGCTGTCATGGTACGCCACCACCTCAGGGGTACGTATCTTGATATGAGTGTTATCCTTCCAGAACCCCACATTAACAATGTCTTTGAGTCTGTAGATTCGGCTTGACTCTATGATGGGTAAGTTCAGGAGGAAACTCATCTCCTTCTGCTCAGGATCCACGTAAAGGGGAATAGCACTACCTAGAGAGTAGGCAAGGTGGATTTGCATAGGATCAGTGGGTGTGGTGATGGCGGAAGCCAGCACATTTTGCACCAGGCTTAGGGGTATCAGGTATGGTGGAATTCTTCCCATGGCTAGACTGTCGATGGAAGAACTCACTTCCCGTAGCATGTCAGTCATTAATGCTGTGACCAGCTGCGTTTGGGCAAAGTCATTCTGGAACACAGTGAACAGCTGTTTCATTGAGTTCATGGTCTGGTTCAAAAGCACACTGTGGGTGTTGAGAATGACCACCGTTCCTTTCAAAGTCTTTCCAATGGTTTGCAAGGATGCACTCTGTGTAGTGAGTTGCTCTTTTAGCTGTGGAAGTTCAGTCTGAATTTCAGCCACATGCCGTCTCACAGTGGCTATATTTACTGCATTGACACTGGACATACCAATGTTGAACAGAGTTCCAATAGCAGCGGCGGCTCCGAGCAGCGCTCCCAGGAAACGTTTGGGGGCGGCGGTTGTGTCCACCTAGTTCCGACTGGGTAACAGTCATCTTCTCAAGTTGGTTGAGCATGTGCTTGACATCGGCCTCGGCGTGCTGGAGGGAGTCCTCTGTCCAACGGGCACCAGCCTAGCTGTACTGGGCTACAGCGTGGGGGTAGTGTGCTCTGTAGACGTTGCGGGGGTCGAATCGAACGTATACTTTCTGGGTGTACGTCCGACAATTCGTGATCAGGAGTCCTGGTTGCTCTCTCAATACAATGCCCGAGGCAGGACCCGGTGTGATGATGTCTGATGACGTCTGGCCTCTGGTTGACTGGAGGCACAGGATGAGAATCCACAGCAGCATCCTGTTACCGGCCAGAGAGAGAGAGAGAGATGGGGAGGAAAAGGGAAAAGAGAGAGAGGGAACAGGTCAGTGAGGTTTGTCCCGGGTTGGATGGGACAGTCTTTTCGCTTCGATGGCGGCAGTTGGTGTTTAGCTTGCATTGGCCCCTCCCTGTCTTTCTCTGCTAGTGGCCACATGTCTCTTAATCTGGTTACGGTGGACCCATTTGAGAACTGGTTCTCTCGATCCCCGGCTTGATTTGGTACGCAACTGGGGAGAGTTTGTTCATAATCTCATGAGGTCCCGTCCAGTGTGGCAGGAATTTCTTTGACAGCCGCTGGGGGCCTGTCTGAGTTGGCGGGGTGAAGCGGTAATACAAGACCCTGTCGCCCACATTCAGTTCCTGGGGTGACGCTTTCCGGTCATAGTATGCTTTCTGGCCTTCAGCGCTTTTTTGCAGGTGTTGCTGGGCAAAAGCAAACGTTGTTTTCAAGTTTCTATGGAGCTCGTCAAGGTACTGGAATGTGGTGTAAGCGGTGACAAGGTTGGAGTCTCCTGGTTGATACAGCAAGTGTAGTGGCAGGGTCATCTGCCGCCCAGTCATGAGTTCAAAAGGGGACACCCGTGTTGATTCCTGTGGGGTGGCTCTGATGGCCATCAACACAAGGGTTAGTTTCACATCCCAGTCTTTCTGATTAGGAGACACATACTTTTTCAGCATGGCGACCACCGCTCGGTTCGATCTCTCTACCTGGCCGGATGCAATTGGATGGTGGCTGATGTGTAGTTTAGCTTGTACCCCTAGGCATTTCCAGATCTGTTGCATGATCTCGGCCGTGAAGTGGGTACCTCTGTCTGAGTTGGGCGTTGCAGTGGGGCTCTGTGGTTTGGGTTTGCTGGTGTGAACTGGCAGCACACAAGACATTCTCTGACGTACTCTGCCACATCTTGTTGCATGCCGGGCCAAAATGCCACCTGTCTCAGTGTGTCATACGTGGCTCTGGCACCGTGGTGTCCAGCACATGGTGTGTCGAGGGCGTACATTAGCATTACCCCTTTTGGCATCGTGGCACCACGAGCCGTGGCGATGTGCTGTCATCAGGTGCAAACCACAGAATGTCATCTTGTACACGTAGCATGTGTCTGGTGTTATACAGGTGTCGGAGGCACGAGTCATCATTGAGCTCAGCTTCAGTGATAGGGTGGTTGGAGGGGTCAGAGAGGTGGTTAAGAATTGTCTTTATGGCAGTGTCAGAGGCTTGCATATCCGCAATGTCGTTGTTGGAGATCTGCAGAGTTAGCCATAGCGACTGTGAGGCGGGCACTGCCACAGGTGAAGGTCGTTTGCTGTGGGTTAACACTGCAACATCGGGGCTGGGTGTGGGTTCTGGGGGTGACCACACCTCCCCGTGTAGTGTGCCTGTTTTGGCGAGGGCGTCGGTTTTATCATTTAAGTCTTTGTCCAGCCCTGGTAGCTTAGAGTGTCCTTTTACCTTCTTCCAGTACACAGTCATATTGTGCATTTCGGTGATGTTATCACATTCCTGGAACAGGTGTTGGTGTTTGACTGACTTGTTGTTTGCCGTTTTGAAACCATTCTGTTTCCAGCCTGTAAGGTGGCACACAAAACTGAGTCTGGCATAGTTAGAGTCTGTACAGATGAGGATTTCTCTGATGTCATGGGCTGATGCGATCTGCAGAGTTATGAGAATGGCTGCTATATCTGCATATTGTGATGACTGGGGACCTAACTTGAAGTGTTGTGGGGAACACGGCTGGTCGTTGACCCACAGCACTCCTGCACCTGCCTTAAGGATGCCATCGTGGTTGTAGGAGCATCCATCGACGTAGGCTGTGAGCATGCCCTGACACGCATTCTCTTCAAAGTACCTGTGACAGGTCGGTTGTTGCTGTTGGGGTTCTTGCACACCCATTTCTTCTGCAGATGTGTTATCACAACAGTTTTGGCATGCGGCCAGGCCATTGCCCAGTGCAGACTTTTGATTTTGTGCATACCGTGCCTCAACATTGTGTCCTTGGAGAGCCATTAACGATGTGGCTATGCGTGAATTGGTGACCACGCCATCTCGGATTCGCTGGCTGTTGAGGAACATTACTGGCTGGTGGCAAGTCTCTATGATAACTTTCTGTGCTCCAATGTAATTGGAGAATCGCTGAATGGCCCATACAGTGCAGAGCAGAGCTTTTTCACAGTCTGAGAACTTACATTTTGGTGGAAGCAGTGTCTTGCTGGCATAGGCAACTACTTTCTTGCCTTGGTCAGGCCGTTGGTACAGGCCAGCACTGCGACATTGGTTGGAAAACCCAGCTTCCAGGTAGACTTCCTTTTGGGGATCGGGGTAAGCAAGACACGGAGCTGTGCATAAATGTCTTTTTAGTTCTTTCATGGCGTGTTCTTGAGCCTCTGACCAGACGAAAGGGCAGTCTTTTTTTAGCAGAGCTGTCAGAGGTCTGGCAATGTCTGAGTAGTTTTTGATGAACTGTCGAGAGTAATTGCATACCCCTAGAAAACTCCGCAGCTCAGAGACGTTGGTGGGAGGCTTGATGTTTTGAATGGCATGAATGCGGTTTGACTGAGGTTCAATGCCTTGGGATCCGATGAGCAGGCCCACGTAGTTAACCTTAGTTCGGCACCACTGTCCTTTGTGGAGGGCGATCTTGGCTCTGGCGGTGGATAATTGGTTCAAAACATAGTCTATTTCTTTCAGGTGGTCGGCCACCGTTGTGCTCTTGATGAGAACATCGTCTACATAGATCAGGTTGCCTCTCATTCTAGCGTCTGGGCAGGCTTTGTTCAGAAAGATGTTGAATTCGGCTGGTGAGTTTGCGTAGCCGAACGGACACCTGTTGAAGGTGAACTGTCTGTTGCCAAATGTGAATGCCAACTAGTGTTGGTCTTCCGGGTGCACCGGAATGGTCCAGAATCCAGAGGCCACAACAAGTGTAGATAAGATTGTGGCTACTCTGATTTGGGGTAGTTCTTGTTCTAGCTGGGTCATGGGCCATCGTGACAGCGGCACCTGTTGATTTAGTTTCCTGTAGTCAATGGTGGGTCGCCATTAGTCGTTAGGTTTGAGGACGGGCCAGATGGGGGCTGAGTAGGTGCTGTTGCATGGACGTATGACCCCCTTTTCAAGCATAGATTCGATGATCTCCTGCACTGGTTCGTGTGAGGCGATGGGAATCTTGTACTGTCTGTCAAAAGTGGGAGGAGCATCAGGGTGCGTAGGGATGCGCACCGTGTGGAGGTTGGAGAGACCACAGTCAATCAATCACCTTTATTTATATAGTGCTTTAAACAAAATACATTGCGCCAAAGCACTGAACAACATTCATTTGGAAAACAGTGTCTCAATAATGCAAAATGATAGTTAAAGGCAGTTCATCATTGAATTCAGTTATGTCATCTCTGTTCAGTTGAAATAGTGTCTGTTTTAATTTGCAATCAAGTCAATGATATCGCTGTAGATGAAGTGACCCCAACTAAGCAAGCCAGAGGCGACAGCGGCAAGGAACCGAAACTCCATCGGTGACAGAATGGAGAAAAAAACCTTGGGAGAAACCAGGCTCAGTTGGGGGGCCAGTTCTCCTCTGACCAGACGGAACCAGTAGTTCAATTCCAGACTGCAGCAAAGTCAGATTGTGCAGAAGAATCATCTGTTTCCTGTGGTCTTGTCCTGGTGCTCCTCTGAGACAAGGTCTTTACAGGGGATCTGTATCTGGGGCTCTAGTTGTCCTGGTCTCCGCTGTCTTTCAGGGCAGTAGAGGTCCTTTCTAGGTGCTGATCCACCATCTGGTCTGGATACGTACTGGATCCGGGTGACTGCAGTGACCCTCTGATCTGGACACAGACTGGATCTGGTGGCCACGGTGACCTCGGAACAAGAGAGAAACAGACAAATATTAGCGTAGATGCCATTCTTCTAATGATGTAGAAAGTACGGTGTTATGTGAAGTGTTCCGGTTCCAGTTTACCTAATTAATGCAGCCTAAAAATCCTTTAACGGATTTGGATATTAAAAGCATATTAGTATGTTATGTGTATGCCAGGTTAAAGAGATGGGTCTTTAATCTAGATTTAAACTGCAAGAGTGTGTCTGCCTCCCGAACAATGTTAGGTAGGTTATTCCAGAGTTTAGGCGCCAAATAGGAAAAGGATCTGCCGCCCGCAGTTGATTTTGATATTCTAGGTATTATCAAATTGCCTGAGTTTTGAGAACGTAGCAGACGTAGAGGAGTATAATGTAAAAGGAGCTCATTCAAATACTGAGGTGCTAAACCATTCAGGGCTTTATAAGTAATAAGCAATATTTTAAAATCTATACGATGTTTGATGGGGAGCCAGTGCAGTGTGGACAGGACCGGGCTAATATGGTCATACTTCCTGGTTCTAGTAAGAACTCTTGCTGCTGCATTTTGGACTAGCTGTAGTTTGTTTACCAAGCGTGCAGAACAACCACCCAATAAAGCATTACAATAGTCTAACCTTGAAGTCATAAATGCATGGATTAACATTTCTGCATTTGACATTGAGAGCATAGGCCGTAATTTAGATATATTTTTGAGATGAAAAAATGCAGTTTTACAAATGCTAGAAACGTGGCTTTCTAAGAAAAGATTGCGATCAAGTAGCACACCTAGGTTCCTAACTGATGACGAAGAATTGACAGAGCAACCATCAAGTCTTAGACAGTGTTCTAGGTTATTACAAGTAGAGTTTTTAGGCCCTATGATTAACACCTCTGTTTTTTCTGAATTTAGCAGTAAGAAATTACTCGTCATCCAATTTTTTATATCGACTATGCATTCCATTAGTTTTTCAAATTGGTGTGTTTCACCGGGCTGCGAGGAAATATAGAGCTGCGTATCATCAGCATAACAGTGAAAGCTAACACCATGTTTCCTGATGATATCTCCCAAGGGTAACATATAAAGCGTGAAGAGTAGCGGCCCTAGAACTGAGCCTTGAGGTACTCCATACTGCACTTGTGATCGATATGATACATCTTCATTCACTGCTACGAACTGATGGCGGTCATAGAGAGTCTTTGGCAAAGGATTCTTTGAACTTATACAGAACTTGTCTGAGTCCTTGACGATCCGTATCGCTCTGAAGTGCATTTGCGTCTTGTAGAATTTGCTGCACTTGAGATTCAAAACCTGGGTAAGGCTCCTCCATCGGTGTGTCATCAGTCGGGTTGGTATTGAGAGGTGTAGTAGATTCATTAGCCTCACCAACGTTCTGGTGGGAGATTGTGTATATTGTGAGGTGTTGGTCCTCGGTCAGCTCCGTTCTGCACACTTGGTCTTTACACACCGACATAACAGATGTGATGGCAATGAGTTTGAAGGGTGCAGTGAACAATGTATTGTCTGTATTCCCTTCGGGTATCAGTGCAGGTGGAATGGGACCAATGACAGGTAGTACAAGTTCAAAATCATGAAAGTCATTGCTCACTAGCCATCCCAGCCGGTAGGCCTTGGGAATGTTGATGTCAGTTGCCGTGCAGTTGTTGAACAGGATGTAGACTACACGAGATGACACTTCAATGAGGGGTGTGGCTTCCAGTGTGAGTCCGAGTTCCACACATTCAGGTGAGGGTTGGAAGAAACCCAGCGTGTGGTTTAAGGTTTGACCCCATCGCATGTTGAGCCGAATAGCGACCCCTTTGGTGTAGGCTGGTACCACCATTTCCTGTTCGTTGACTAAAGTGCAGACTTCTGGGATGGTCTGCCCTGATATGAGGTTGTCATGGTTGATGGAAACGTGTGGCTGCAAAGTCAATGGGGCCCATACAACTTCATTAAAAGTGTCCACATGAGCCTTGAGGCAAATCAAGAGGTCTGCTCCAATGTAAACATCGTGGGGCAGGTCCGGAAGGACCAGGAAATAATGAGTCAGGCACCGGTAATTCCATTTCACATGCAAAGCGCAGATTCCTCCAGCAGACACCATTGAGGATGGGTGTGAGTTCAAAGGGAAACGAGTGCGCTTGCTGGCATAAGGGAGGTCAGGTGTCTTCTCAGTGATTGCATTGTATAGTGAGAGACTAATGGCTGAGTTGTCTGCCCATATGGCCAGAATACTGTCCGTTGTTGTTATATCATGCAGCTGCAGTTCGGTTTTGACCTTGGGGCAGTAGGTATCAGAGTCTTTAGTGGCCTTGAAGGTACAGAGGATCGAACTTGAGCCTTGGTTCGTTGTTGAGGCTGGATACCTATGGCTGGCTGCTGGGGTTCCCGTGACCTCTGTGACCCGACAGTCTGGCTCTGTGGGAATTGTCGTGACCTCTGTGACCTGACAGTCTGGTACCGTGGGAATTGTCGTGACCTCTGTGACCTGACCGTCTGGCACCGGTGAACTGTGTGGCTGGAGGGGAAGAGGTTCTCGCACTTGAGCCCAGACTTTCAGCTGTTTGAAATCCAGTAAAGGCTCAAAGCGATTTAGCAGGTCTTTCCCGATGAGAAATGAATAATTGTCCATTGGTGAGACATAAATAGGATGTACTAGACTCATAGGACCAATCGTCAGGTCGATGGGAGCTACGTTTCTGAGCTGGATGTCATTTTGGCTGTATGACTGCACATTCAGCTTGCAAGTGTGAAAATTTAGAGTTCGATTCTGTCTCTGAGCTTCAAATTTGAGCTTATCAAATAGTTGAGCTGAAATCAACGTGAGGTCTGAGCCTGTGTCCACAAGGGCTTCGAGTCTCATTTCCTTTTCTAAAGTGATGGTTACGTAGAGTTTCCGAGCCACTCCCTTCTCGATCAGGTTCCCCAGGAGTTTTGGTGTTGGGGCTTGTGTGTTGATCGATAAGCAGTTAGGGTATGTTTTGTGTGTTTCGTTGTGGGTACAGATAACCAAAACAGCACTTTCTGGCACCTCAGTGTGTGGGATGATGCTTTCTTGGTCAGGAGGTGCAGACGTCAGCTGGACTGAGTGGGTGTTGCTATCGTTTGTTGATGCAACAGGTAGTTCAATAGTTCGTGGTTGAAAAACAGTGTTCTGTGTGCTTGGTTCAGTTGTGGAGACGTCGGGAGTGGTGCTGGTTTCAGGCATAAGGTTTAGTCATGCGGTGTCTGGTTTATCCTTCTTGTCCTCCTTGTGAGGTTTCTTTTGAAGGAACTCTCTCAGTATTCTCAGAAGTTCTGCAGCTTCGGATGTGGCTGCACTTTCCTTGTTAGATGTGGGCTCAGCCTTGAGTTTCCAAGCATCACGTTGGCTATTTCTGGGTCTCCGGCCGGCTTCCAAGGTGGCCCCCCCCTTTTGGTTATGGGAGGGGTTTTGACTCTCGGTTGCTGGGTGTATAACTGGGGTGCTGTTGGGCGCCCTCTAGGGTCAACTCTGAATAGGGCTCAGAGACAGAGCAAATAGTTGGGTGTTTTACAGTCTTTTCTGACACAGTCTTTTGTTTGGTGTAGGCCTTATGTGCTAACTCACATAACTGTTGCGTTGACATTCTACGTGGGCACGCTAACACTCCCAAATGGTGGCTGACAGTAGGATGGAGGTTTCGCAGAAACAAAGTTCGGAAGTTGACGTCTTCCTTCATGCCTGGTTCATTCCTTGCTCCGAAGTAGGCACGTCGCAGTCGGTTGTAAAAATTTGGTGGGGTTTCAAGTCGACCTTGCTTGAGGTCCATTGCGGTTACTAGCCCTTGGTCTGATTCTGGATCAGAGAATTCACGCACCAAAGCTTTTCGCAGTTGCTGGTAGTCCATTTTGACAGTCTCTGGTTGACGGTCTAAGAAACTGCGTACCTCACGAATGGACGTAATTCTGAGCAGGTACAATTTGTCCCAAGTGGTTACGTTGGTGACAGTTTCCAAGTGAAAGTCTATATCTTGTAAATAAGCGTGAATGTCATGGCCTCCTGCAGGATCTGGGTTGAACGTAGGGATGTTTCTAGCCAGCTTGTCCAGTTCTTTTGGAGTTATGTGTCCGTGGCTGGTGACCCGGACTTTCTGGAAGGGTTTTCCTTCCCCCACTGCAGACAGGGGTTCGTGGAGGCTGGCTGGTGACATTTTGAAAAGCAGGCTTTCACCCCCTTTTTCAGCTCGAAGTTCTTGGCTGAAAGGCTGGGGTTCACTGGCCAGGGGAAACTCTGTGGAGTGTGTTTCCTCTTTCTGTTCACGTTGCAGGCTATAAGAATGTTTCAGTTCTCTGTGAACCATGTCAAGTTCATCTATTAGAAAGTCTTTACGCTGTGTAAGGTTGTGGATTTCAGCTCGGGCCATTTTCAGGTGATTTTCATAGGCCTTAACTTTAGCATCTCTTTCTTTCAGTTCGATTTCAGCCCTTTCAAGGAGAGCGTCACCTTGTCGGAGCTTTGCCTCGAGTCTCTCTCGGGTTTCTCTCTCCAAATGTTCTCTTTGGTCTGTGTCCAGACGAAGATTCTCCAGAGCATTTTGAAGTCTTTCCACTTCTTTCTGTAGCTCTGGATCTGTAGCGTTCTCTTTCTCGTGCTGGTCTTGGGTCCCGAGAAGTAGCTTATCTAGACGACTCTGAGTGTGGGCCTGATGCTGTAGGGCTTCCTCCACTCGAAGTCTCAGAGCCGCGGCTTCCTGCTCCAAGTTGTGGTTGCTCTTTTCGCTGATCCGTGCCTAGGCGATGAGGAGGTGAGCTAGGGTCCCTGTGATCCTGGCGAGTTCTTTATGGGTGTAACTCTGCGTCGGATCGTTTGCCATCAGCTGGTCACTCTCAGTGTCCAGTTGTCTCTGGCTGAAGTGCTGCAGGTCACTGGTGTCCTTTGGCAGGAAGGAGGTCGTCATCGTCTCCAGCCATGTCGCTAGCTGATCCCAAGGGACTGCGGGACTGGATGCATGCGACATCCCTGGCTCACTGCGGACGAGAGAAGCACAACACACACACAAAGAGGCCAACTGAAGGTGAACTGCAAGAAACAGAATCACAACAGCATGCAAAAAGGTGAAGATAGGAAAGAGCACAGTGAAAACAAAACACTAAATAAATTAGTCTGCAATGAAATGCAATGAATAAGAACACTAGAATGTTAGGTAGAGAATAAAGGGGCTAAGCCTGCTACTTTTCACAAGAGTTTCTGCTAGGGCCTAAAGCATGTGCGGCTAGGGGAGTAAGAGATCTAGGAAAAGGGTGTGGCTTAGAGAGGAAATGGACCAAACACTTAACATAAACAGGAACAGGAATCCCTGAGCTAGACTTCTTAGCTAATCTTCTCTGTCAGCCTAACTATTTCCCTGCATTTATCGCATGTGAATCCCTCATCTGTGACAGAGATAGATAAACTGTACATGTGGCAAGAGGTGCACATAACAATAGCAGGAGAAGCCATTAATCACCATGCTTGATTAAATATTCTTACTGCGGTTGTTTGATGAACTTGGAAAACTGGAGCGAGAGTGAGGAGAGGAGAAAAGCAAACAGCGATAGGTTCGAATGAAAACGCTAATGACAAGCTAATGAGTGCTAACGCTTTGCAGGTGTACTGCACTCACGGATATAAAATAAAAGTAACGATCAAAATTAATCTGATAAGATTCATCGATAATATCAGAAATATGGTGTGAATTAAGTTATATTTTATCACTTTAAAAAACAGAGAGTGATAGTAAGATAAAGGTTCTAGAGAAAAAAAAAATAAAAACAAAAACAGCTACACAGAGCTACGATTAGCTACAGAAGGCCAACAGGAAGTAGAGAAAACACTGTCCAACAGCGACACCCGCAGTCAGGGAGAGAGGGGATTACTGTCCACAGTAATCAGAACACAACCAGCAGCACATAGTTTAGTAAAATAATAGTAACATGAATATTGAGTTCTCCTCCCCTGAGAGTCGCACATAGTTTAGTAAAATAATAGTAACATGAATATTGAGTACTCCTGCCCTGAGAGCAGCACATAGCTTATGAATATTGAATACTCCTGCCCTGAGAGCAGCTCATAGAAAAGTAAAAATAATAGTAATATGAATACTGAGTACTCCTTCCCTGAGAGCAGCACATAATACACAAAAAATTACAGTAATATGAACACTGAGTACTCCTGCCTTGAGAGCACCGCATGGATTATTAAAATAATGGTAATATGAATATTGAGTACCCCGGCCCTGAGAGCAGCACATAATACTAAAAAAATACAGGTCCTTCTCAAAAAATTTGCATATTGTGATAACAGTTCATTATTTTCCATAATGTAATGATAAAAATGAAACTTTCATATAGTTTAGATTCATTGCACACCAACTGAAATATTTCAGGTCTTTTATTGCTTTAATACTGATGATTTTGGCATACAGCTCATGAAAACCCAAAATTCCTATCTCAAAAAATTAGCATATCATGAAAAGTTTCTCTAAACGAGCTATTAACCTAATCATCTGAATCAACTAATTAACTCTAAACACCTGCAAAAGATTCCTGAGGCTTTTAAAAACTCCCAGCCTGTTCATTACTCAAAACTGCAATAATGGGTAAGACTGCCGACCTGACGCTGTCCAGAAGGCCATCATTGACACCCTCAAGCGAGAGGGTAAGACACAGAAAGAAATTTCTGAACAAATAGGCTGTTCCTAGAGTGCTGTATCAAGGCACCTCAGTGGGAAGTCTGTGGGAAGGAAAAAGTGTGGCAAAAAACGCTGCACAACAAGAAGCGGTGACCGGACCCTGAGGAAGATTGTGGAGAAGGATCGATTCCAGACCTTGGGGGACCTGCGGAAGCAGTGGACTGAGTCTGGAGTAGAAACATCCAGAGCCACCGTGCACAGGCTTGTGCAGGAAATGGGCTACAGAGAAGCAGCACTCGACTGTTGCTCAGTGGTCCAAAGTACTTTTTTCGGATGAAAGCAAATTTTGCATGTCATTCAGAAATCAAGGTGCCAGAGTCTGGAGGAAGACTGGGGAGAAGGAAATGCCAAAATGCCTGAAGTCCAGTGTCAAGTACCCACAGTCAGTGATGGTCTGGGGTGCCATGTCAGCTGCTGGTGTTGGTCCACTGTGTTTTATCAAGGGCAGGGTCAATGCAGCTAGCTATCAGGAGATTTTGGAGCACTTCATGCTTCCATCTGCTGAAAAGCTTTATGGAGATGAAGATTTCGTCTTTCAGCATGACCTGGCACCTGCTCACAGTGCCAAAACCACTGGTAAGTGGTTTACTGACCATGGTATTACTGTGTTCAATTGGCCAGCCAACTCTCCTGACCTTAACCCCATAGAGAATCTGTTGGATATTGTGAAGAGAAAACTGAGAGACGCAAGACCCAACACTCTGGATGAGCTTAAGGCCGCTATCAAAGAATCCTGGGCCTCCATAACACCTCAGCAGTGCCACAGGCTGATTGCCTCCATCCCACGCCGCATTGAAGCAGTCATTTCTGCAAAAGGATTCCCGACCAAGTATTGAGTGCATAACTGAACATAATTATTTGAAGGCTGACTTTTTTTGTATTAAAACACTTTTCTTTTATTGGTCGGATGAAATATGCTAATTTTTTGAGATTGGAATTTTGGGTTTTCATGAGCTGTATGCCAAAATCATCAGTATTAAAACAATAAAAGACCTGAAATATTTCATTTGGTGTGCAATTAATCTAAAATATATGAAAGTTACATTTTTATCATTACATTATGGAAAATAATGAACTGTTATCACAATATGCAATTTTTTTAGAAGGACCCATATTAGTTATATGAATACTGAGTATTCCTTTCCTGAGAGCAGCACACAGTTTATTAAAATATCCTGCTGCATCTGTTAAATGTAAGAATTGCAATAAGACTGGACATTTTGCACGACTCTGCCATTCTGCTCCTATGCATTCGGTGCATTCAGTTGAATTACCAGAGGTTTGCATTCTCTGTCTACCTGGAGCAACTGACCGTTTGACGTGTGATGTGATCATAAATGCCACACCTGCTGCCATCCCTGTTTCTCTTTAACTCACAGTGGACATTGTTTCATCAGTGTCCATCCTGCCAAAGCAATTGTATGAGCCGCATTTCTACTGTGCCGCTACATTCTCATACTGCCCGTTTAGTTACTTAACTTAAAAGAACCAATTTCAGTACTAGGATGTTTATCTGCAACAGTATCTAAATATGACCATACCTATCCTGCACACTTCTTCATCATCGACAATGGCTCAGCTTTGTCAGGCATGGACCTTATTAAGGGACTCCAGTTTCGATTTGATGGACACACTGTCTGCTTGAGCCTGTACCTTCTCCACTCCTCCATAACAGCGTGCTACATTGGGCTGATAGCTACCCATTGCCACACATGGAGGAGATGATGACAATACTGCAAGGTGCATCTGTATCTTCAACTATTGACTTAGAAAGTACATTCAATTACGTACCTCTTCACAAAGACAGCTGGGACCTCACTGCATTCATTACACACGGAGGCCTCTTCAGGTTCCGCAGGGTAGCTTATGGCTTGGCATCTGCTCCCTCTGCATTCCAAAAGATGATGGTTGCCATACTAAAAGGACTCCAGAATGTTGCAAATTATCTGGACGACATAATCAGTTGGGAACGCTCGCTGCAAGACCATAATCAAGCGCTAGAGAATGTGCTGCAACGTCTCAAAGATGCCGTGTTGGTGCTGAATGAGTCTAAATGTCAATTCAGAAAGCAGAGCTTGAAGTTTTTAGACACATGGTGACGCCACAGGGTATTCAGCTGTATCAGGAACATCCCTCTGCAGCAATCAATGCACCTGCACCATCGGATGCTATTCAGTTGTGTTGTCTGCTAGGCCTCTCATTGTACAACAAATTTATTCCCAATTTCGCTTTCCTGGTGATGCCTCTGCGTGCATGCCTGAGAGATGAGAGTGGATTTTGCTGGTCTGATGAAGCTGATGAAAAAAGCCAGTGGTCATTTCTACTGATGCATCTGCTTACGGACTAGGTGCTGTCTTCGCATAAATATGCACGGATGGTCAAGAATGTACTGTTGCTTTCTCATCCAGAACACTCACCTCAGCTGAACAGAAATATTCTTAATGACGCTGCTGACCACAAAATGGATTGATAGAGCTGGTATGCGCATAGCCCGGTGGGCTGTTCGGTTGCTCTTTTTCAACTATATTGTTGAGTACCATGCTGGATCTGAAAACCACACTGCAGATTGTTTGTCCCACTCGCCCCTGCCTCTTACTTCGGATGCTGACTCGGACACAGAGCCTGAGTTTGTTGCTTTACTGTTCACTGGTCCGACTGCCATGTCCAGTTATGAGTTTGCTCCAGCCTCTGCTCGCTGCCCTGAACACTCACAAATTGTGAGTGGATAGCCTCCATCTTCTGCTGCTTTGATTTAGTATTTAGAGGGTCTCGATCGGTGATACCTGGGGAACTACATGGGTCATTGGTCCGGATTGCACATGAGGACCATCAGGGGATTGTAAAAACAAAGAAACGCCTGCGTAAAATGTATTGGTGGCCCAAAATTGACATACTAGTAGCAGAGAAAATTACTGCATGTCAGTTATGCCTTTCTTTGGATAAAACTGCAAAAGCCTCTGCTGTTCCACTCCAGCTTGTTCCTTTACCTTCTGCACCTTGTGAAAAACTGGTGATGGACATCATGGGCCCTTTTGAGACTGCTGCCTGGGACTGTCGATATGCTCTGACACTCACTGACTATTATTGTAAATGGCCCAAGGTAGCCTGCGTCTGTACTGTGTGTGTTGCAACAAAACAGTTAACTGCATTTCTTACCTGTGTCTTCAGTAGATACGGCAACCTGGCCACTCGTTTTTCCCTTCAAATTACTTCATGGAAGGAAAATGTGTACCCGCCTCAATGTCCTGAAACCCTCATCTTCTGGTCATGAGCCTAAATAATTGCAGAATTATTATCACATCAGGATGTCATGAAATCTCGCTATGACCACAAGCATCATGTGTGTCACTTTTCTTTCCAAGAAGGGGATAAAGTGCGTGTTAAAAAGTCAGCACATGTACCAAAAGCTCATCCAAAATTCACTCCTCCAGTTGAGGTTAGAAAAAAAGTTGGCCCTTACTCTTACCTTTTGGATGATAGAAAAAAAAATGGCATGTATCGTGTCTCGCACCTGTGCTGACTAATGTGCTGGATAATGGACTGACCACCAATCCTGAAAACTTGATTCCCTCTCAGTTTCCATTGTCTGGAAATTCACTGTCTTCTGATGCTTGTCCATGGGAGAAACGTCAAAGACATGAGCCAGGTTGGCTAAAAGACTATGTTTGTTAGTCACAGAAACTGACATGGACTTTTGCAACATATATTACACAAACTCATATGACAATTCTACTACTGAACAGTAGTTGAGTAGTTTAGTTCATGTTGCTCATTATTTCAAAACACTCTTTTGGATTTAGTTAATATGTTTCGTAATGTGTAATCGTGGTGTTATCTCCTTATTAGTGCTATTGGATCTTAGTGCTGTGTTCGACACTATTGACCTCAACATTCTTTTGCCTAGACTAGAACACTTTATTGGCATTAATGGAAGTGCATTAGTATGGTTTAAATCATTCTTATATGACCGCCATCAATTCGTAGCAGTGAATGAAGAGGTATAGTATAGATCGTAAGTGCATTATGGAGTACCTCAAGGCTCAGTACCAGGGCCATTACTCTTCACACTATACATCTTACCCTTGGGAGATATCATCAGGGAACACTGTGTTTTCACTGTTATGCTGACGATACTCAGCTCTATATTTCTTTGCGGCCTGGTGAAAAATACCAATTAGAAAAACTAATGGAATGCATAGTCAATATAAAAAACTGGAAGACGAGAAATTTCTTACTGCTAAATTCTGAAAAATCAGAGCTGTTAATTATAGCACCTAAAAACTCTGCATGTAATAACCTAGAACGCTGTCTTGATGGCTGCTCCGTCAATTGTTCATCATCAGTTAGGAGCCTATGTGTGCTATTTGAAAGAAATCTTTCCTTAGAAAGACACATTTCTAGCATTTTTAAAACTGCATTTTTCCATCTCAAAAATATATCTAAATTACGGCCTAAGCTCTCAATGTCAAATGCAGAAATGGTAATACATGCATTTATGGCTTCAAGGTTAGATTATTGTAATGCTTTATTGGGTGGTTGTTCTGCACGCTTGGTAAACAAACTCCACTGCACTGGCTCCCTATCAAACATCGTATAGATTTTAAAAGATTTGTTTATTACTTATAAAGCCCTGAATGGTTTAGCTCCTCAGTATTTGTATTTTCTACCTAACATTGTTCAGGAGCCAGACACACTATTGCAGTTTAAATCTAGATTAAACACCCATCTCTTTAACCTGGCTTACACATAACACTCTAATATGCTTCTAATATCCAACCCAGGATTTTTAGGCTGTATTAATTAGGTAAACCGGAACTGGGAACACTTCCCATAACACCTGATGTACTTGCTACGTCATTAGAAGAATGGCATCTACACTAATATTTTTTTTTTTTTAATCAAATTTTTATTTATTTTTTCCTTTAGGGAAAAACATACAGACATGCTTCACAGAAATAGAATATAAATGTATATATACATCCATTTACAAACATGTCTATACATAAGCATATATAATGAAGCATAATTAACATAAAAAAATAAAAATAAAAAAAATAAATAAATAAATAAATAAATAAAATCCCATGTTGAACCCACCCACCCCTTGGATCCCGATCCCCATATCTCACTCGCAGATTAAATCTAAAGCCCACGGAGAGTGGTCAGCAAAGAGTGCCAAGCCTCTATTGCTGACTCTTTGGCACCATGGACTCTAGCTATTGACAACTCCAAGTAAACAATATCCAAATACATTAAAAGCCAAACTCGAAAGCAGAGTGAGTGTGGAGGTTTCCAGCGTGTGGCAAGTAGTTTTTTAGCAGCTGTAAGTCCAGCCAACAATACCCTTCTCTTGTCCAGTGTCAATCCCAACTTTGACAAATCATTCAAAATGAGTGTAGCAGGCGTACAAGGCAGTCTAATCTTAAACAACTTAGAGAGGTTAAAGGCAACCATCTTCCAAAATTCAGCCACTGGGGAACATTCCCAGAACATGTGAAAGTAACTGCCAATCACTTTAGCAGAACAGAAAGTACATGTAGGATCGTCAATAACCTTCATTAAATGAAGCTTTCTAGGGGTAAAATAAACCCTATGTACAAAATTATAATGAATTTGCTGGTGATCAGGGTTTCTGGATGATAAACCTATATTGATCCACACTTTATCCCAATCAAATGTGGGTGACAAATCTGGAACATCTCTCCTCCACACTGTGTCCAACGCCAGAGGTCTATAAGCATATCGCAGCAAGAGCCAGTAGAGTCTTGATACAAAACCCCTTGTGCTCCCGACAGAGTAAAACAGTTTTCGAATTGGATGTGATGTGAGCGGAGCTTGTAAGGGGGCACCGTTGCTTTTTAGAGTCGATCTCAACTGCAAATAAAAGAAAAAGGAGGTACGTGGTATACCATGCTTGATGCAAATATTTTGAAAAGTAAGTAACCCCGCCTCCCCATAAATATCCCCAAGTGTACAAATGTTTTTTTTTTCCCAATCAGGAAATCGAATATGACAACCGCCAATCAGCAATCTCTCATTGTTAAATATTGGAAAGTGTGGGTCCCAGATAGAAAAACAACCAGCCAATTTCTCCACCCTCCTCCATACCAAAAGTAAATATGAAATCATAGGACCAAATTTCAAACGACATTGATGGGGTGAGATTTTTGCATACAAAATATTAGTAAAAGAATATGGAGCTATCATCCGTTCCTCTAAAGTTCGCCAAGAGACTTGAGCATCAGGGTGAAACCAGGATAGGAGAGGTCTAAGTGTGAAGGCCCACTCATAGAACTTAAAATTTGGGAGAGACAGGCCACCGGCCTGCCTTTCTCGCTGCATGGTGGTGAGCTTAATACGAGGTCGTTTGCCATGCCACAGAAATTTACTTATTGCTGAGTGCAATTTGCCCCAATATTTAGGGGGTGGGGGAAGGGGGAGCATTGAGCTGACAAAATTGATTCTGGGCAGAATATTCATTTTAATTATGGCTACCCTGCCACGGAGCGAATTTGGAAGGTTAAACCACCTGTCCAAATCCGCCACCACTTTGTTAAGTGTTTTAGAAAAATTGTTTTTAATAATTGTCTGTATGGAGGAATAGATGTCTATCCCCAGATAAGTGAAGTTATTAGTAACTGGAATAGATGCAGGGATGGGAGCATTGCACATTGCCTGATTTAAAGGTAGTAAAGCTGATTTCTGCCAGTTAATTTTGAAGCCAGAAAGCTTGCCATAAAGATCGAAGGTAGACAAAATATGTGGGATACATTGCACTGGGTTATTTATATACAATAAAATATCATCAGCATAAAGTGAAACATGGTGGTGTGTACCTCTAATGGAAATTGGAGAGATTGTGGGAGAACCGCGGATAGCTTGTGCCAGTGGCTCAAGAGAAAGGGCGAATAACAGAGGGCTAAGAGGACAGCCTTGTCTTGATCCTCTCAAGACAGCAAATGGGGAGGAGCTAATTTTGCCCGTAAGTACTACGGCTGTTGGGTTTTTATACAGGACCTTAATCATATTAATAAACGGCAAACCAACCCCCATAACCTTTAGCACTGCCCACAGAAATGGCCACTCCAGGCGGTCAAAGGCCTTCATTGCATCTAGTGAAAGGACAGCAGCAGGGGAATTTAAATCTTGAGCATCATGTATAATGTGTAATAGTCTTCTAACATTATCTGTAGCAAGTCTAGACTTTATAAACCCAGTTTGATCGCTATGTACCAGTTCTGTCATATGGCCTTGAAGCCGACGGGCCAGTAATTTTGCGTAAATCTTCAAATCTGCATTTAAAAGCGAAAGAGGCCTGTAGCTGGCGCAATCAGCTGGATCCTTTCCTTTTTTAAGAAGCAGTGAAATTAATGCAGAATTAACATCCCTAGAAAATGATCCCTCTCTGACAGAATATAAAATCATATCCAGTAAAAGCGGGCCAATCTGGGGCCAAAAAGTAAGATAAAATTCGGGTGGTATTCCGTCTGGACCTGGTGATCTACCTTTACGCATGTCCCTAGCAGCTGTCTCGCACTCCTGTAATGTGATTGGTTGATCTAATTTTATGGCGTCATCATTACTGAGATGAGATAGTTTAACATCTTTCAGGAAATTATTGCAGACATCTTTATCGAAATTATTTTCCGAACTATATAACTCCTGATAGAAGGAGGCGAAAACAGCATTTACTTTCTTTGGGTCACATTGTATAGTGTTATTTTTGTCTTTAATGCAAAAGATATCAGCAAAGTGCTCATCCGTCCGAAGTTTCATTGCCAGTAAGCGACTGGGTTTTGAGGAGTTAAAATAATAAGTTTGTCTGGTTTTGTGCATGAGGAATTCTGAACGACGCCTCAGAAGAGAGTTAATCTCTTTTTTGATCAATTCCTTTTGTAGGGCTGTGTAATCATTAAAATTATGTTGCAGGGAAGCATCAAGGGACGTATATTTTAATTCTAAAGCTTCCAATTTAGCTGCACGAGCTTTGTTTTGTGTTGAGGCATATAAAGTGGTATTACTCCTTATAAAGCCTTTTACGGCCTCCCAAAGAATCCTTGGATCGAGAACAGAGCCAACATTAAAATCCAAAAATTCACTAAAATTTGTTTCAAACTGAGCTTTGAAAGACTCATCTCGCAGTAAAGAAGTATTAAGACGCCATCTGGGGGCTTTAGTGGAAAATGGGCGAACCGTGACTGAACAACATATGGGTTTGTGATCAGACCAGGTCACCGGAATGTAATGCGCATTTTGAATATTTTGAAATAAATCTTTTGAGGCAAAGATAAAATCTAGTCTCGAAAAGGATTTATGTCTCCCTGAGTAAAAAGAATAGTCTTTTAAAGAAGGGTTTAACAAACGCCAGATATCGACCATGCCCGTTTCGGATGCCCAGTGGCGCAACGCCTCAGATGCAAGATGTTGGTCTTTAGTCTCGCTGCCGCCTGTTCTGTCCATGCTGCTGTCCCACACCGCATTGAAATCAGCCCCAAGAACTAAGTGAAATCCTGTAAGATCAAGCAAGGATTTAGTTAATAGATGGAAAAAGGTACGATCAAATACATTAGGGGCATAAGCAGAAATAAGTGCAATGTTTTTCCCATCCATACAGATCTTTGCTATAGCTATCCGACCTGCATCATCTGCCCAAGAGTCAATCATATCAAATTTTAGTTTACGTTTACACAATACCATTACCCCTTTAGATTTTGTTGCTGCAGATGAAGTTGCAATAGAATGATAAAACTTATTGGCTAATCGACCCACATCTTTGCCCAATAAATGTGATTCCTGAATCATAGCAAAGTCTATATTTTTCTTACGAAAAAATTCTAGTACAGTGGTTCTTTTGTGCGGAACGTTCAGACCCCTGGCGTTGACTGAAATAAGGTTAAGAGCTGTCATATGCTAGAAGGCTTTGTGAAAAACAAAGAAAGAGAGAAAAAAGAAAAGAAAGAGTTGTCCCAACAACAGCACGAGAGAGAACCGGATCCATAAAAGAGAAACACCCAAATAAATAATAAAAAATAAAAAAATAAAGAATAAAAAAAAAATAAAAAAAAAACGAAGAGGAAGGTGAGGAAGCTGAAACTATCGAACCTTCCTGAAAATCCACAACTGGATAACTAACTCAGAGAACTTTCTGACCACTCAAGTGCGGCAGCGGCGCCACCCATCAGCAAACAACTGAACAGCAGTAGTGTGAACACATCAAAAACATCCGCCATATAACAGCGGTGCTATATCGTTAACGGACACGAAATCCACAGACCCCCCACCCAACATAACCTGCACACATGACTTATAACTCGGGCAGACAAAGAAGGAGAGAGAGGAGAAAAAAAAAAAAAAAAAAAAAAAAAAATTACTGTTAACAATATGCCCAGTCTACAAATTGTGATAAAGAATACCACTGCAAAAATAATATTAAAGGCAATAAATAAAGATAGTGATGCGAGACAAAAATCAAAAATAGTTAATATTAATAGTAAAAAATAATAAAATAAAATAAAAACTCCAGCTTTATAAAATTCGGAATGCTAGTTTAAATGAACATCAGAGGAGAAACAGGAATAACGGACATATATTGTATATAATCATACCCGAATCAGTCTTAAGGTTTCAAAAGAAGAAAAAATATATGTATGCCTATATGTAACAAAAAAATAAAATAAAAATAAATAAATAAATAAAGAACGGGGAGGAATATCACCGCTAACGTCAATGGCCGGGGATAAGAATGATTGTTCTGTTTAACGTTTTAGAGGTTTTTGATGCATATCAAGGCCTTCTTATGATCTTCAAAACGATGCTTAACTCCACCCGGCGTTGTAAATGAAAGCACTGCAGGATAGCCGATGCCAAACGGGATTTTGGCTGAGTGAAGCAGGCGTTTACACTCCAGGAAGGAATGTCTTCGCTCCTGCGTGGCCTTCGAGAAATCTTGATAGAAGCTTATCTTGTTGTTCTGCCAACGGACATCCCCGATTTCTCTAGCGAGTTGTCTCACCCGTTCCTTCTGTTGAAACCTCAAGAACCGCACGATGAATGGCCTTGGAGGGGCACCGGGCTTGGCAGGTAGTAACGACCGGTGAGCACGCTCCAGATCTAAGCCCCCTTGAAAGTCAGCATGAAGGATTTCGGGGAGAGTGGCCTTCAAAAACGATACAGCATCTTTATCCTCCACACGTTCCGGAAACCCATAAATGCGTAGATTAACTCGCCTGTCCCGATCCTCGAATTCAGTTAGTTTGGCGTTCAATTTTTCAACCTCCGAAGCAGAAGCCGGGGGGGCGACGCTGCGCTGCTTCTCCGCCTCCTCTAACATATCGAGACGCACCTCCGCGCTATTTATCCTGGTTAGCATGTCGGCCAGCTTACCCTCCATCGCCTCAACGTCTCTTCTCGTTTCTGTGACGTCCTTGCGAATATCTGCAAAGTGTTTAGCTTGCTCATCTGATAGTTTTTGAAGAAGCTCGTGAATTTTAGCAGTCGAGATGGACTCATCCGCATCTTCACGTGCTGGCGATACAGGAGAGGCGTAGGCAGCTTTTGAGCTAGCGGTAGCCCTAGCACTTTGCTGATGTTGAGACGCATTTTCGTTTTTCCGGGGATTTGGCATATCGAAAGTGGTTGACGCTTATTAAGGCAACTTGCGGGGGAAAAAAACAATGCAATAAACCGCGGATGCCTATATAATCACACAAAATGTTTTCTCGTGGCGCCGCAGCCCTCAACCTAAGCAGCCATCTTGCTCGGCGTCATCACGTGACCCCGCATCTACACTAATATTAGTCTGTTTCTCTCTTATTCCGAGGTCACCGTAGCCACCAGATCCAGTCTGTATCCAAGTCAGAGGGACACTGCAGTCACCGGAATCCAGAACGTATCCAGATCAGATGGTGGATCAGCACCTAGAAAGGACCTCTACAGCCCTGAAAGACAGCAGAGACCAGGCAAACTAGAGCCCCAGATAAAGATCCCCTGTAAAGACCTTGTCTCAGACCACCACTGGGACAAGACCACAGGAAAAAGATGATTCTTCTGCACTATCTGACTTTGCTGCAACCTGGAATTGAACTGCTGGTTTCGTCTGGTCAGAGGAGTACTGGCCCCCAGACTGAGCCTGGTTCCTCCCTAGGTTTTTTCTCCATTCTGTCACCGACAGAGTTTAGGTTCCTTTACGCTGTCGCCTCTGGCTTGCTTAATAAGGGTCACTTCATTTACAGCAATATCATTGACTCGATTGCAAATGATTGCACAGATACTATTTCATTAACAATGTTATAATAACATTCATCAAGTACAAAAACACCCCAAAGATGTTCAGAGAACGTTGTGCTAAGAACATTATTTATGTGACGTTGTGTTAGGGAAAACACAAGGAGAGGGTAAAATCCAATTTCTGGTATTTATTGCACAAAAAGGGAATTCAAAATAAACAGTCCAAGGAGACAAACAAAACTAACAAAGGAGGGAACCCGGATGAAACGGAATGGAACTCGGAGGAACGAGAAGGTAAGGGTAAGTCTCGGGAGACGAGAACATAGTACACAGATGGTAAGGACTCCATACAAACAACAGAGAAGGACAGCTATTTATAAGGAGACTAATGACAAAGGATTGTCAGCACCTGTGTGATTTAATTGGAGTGCAATTACTGTGAAAACAGGACCAGACTAGAGGAATTAAAGTGCCTATGGTGAAGTGCCTAAGGAGAAGTGAGCTCACTAGGGAACACCCAGGAAAACAGAGACTGACAGCGTGACAATTTATCGACCTTAGAAGAACATTCATCAAGTACGGATAACGTCCTAAAGACGTTCCGAGAACGTTGTTCTAAGAACGTTAACTGTAAACCTCATAAGAACATTCTTCGAGTACAGATAACATCCTGAAGACATTCCGAGAATGCTGTTCTAAGAATGTTTTCTAGCGACCTTATAAGAACATTCTTCAAGTACAGACAACATCCTAAAGACGTTCCGAGGATGTTGTTCTAAGAACGTTAACTGTCAACCTTATAAGAACATTCATTGAGTACAGATAACATCCTGAAGACGTTCCGAGAATGCTGTTCTAAGAATGTTTTCTAGGGACCTTATAAGAACATCCATCAAATACAGACAACGTCCTAAAGACATTCCAAAAACGTTGTTCTAAGAACGTTTTCTATTGACCTTAGAAGAACATTCATCAAGTACAGATAACGTCCTAAAGACGTTCCAAGAACGTTGTTCTAAGAACGTTTTCTGTCAACCTTATAAGAACATTCATCAAGTACAGATAACGTCCTAATGACGTTCCGAGAACGTTGTTCTAAGAACGTTTTCTATCGACCTGACAAGAACATTAATAACGCTATAAGAACGTTCCAAAAACATTATTTTAATAACGTTTTGTACTAACATTTACACAGATTTGAAAGAACGTTAGTGAATGTTGTGGGAACGTTCCCTGTTAGCTGGGTTTGGCATCATAAAAGTGACCATGCTTCAGTTTTTGACGCATTTGGAGTGAGAATGGGTTGTGTCTGTCCATGAAGGAGTAGCTAATCCACCTTTCTCAGTTGTTGGAATCAGCTCAGCATTCATTTTCAACATCTTGCAAAGTATACCTGACACAATAGGACATTTCTAACACTTCCCTGGCAAGCAGATGATACTCTTGTTAACACATAAAAACTGTTAACTTTCCTAGGCAAAGCAGAGGATACACCAATATGTTAACACGCACTGTAACTGCTGTTAACCTTCTCTGAGTGAACAGATGGTGAACTTTCCTCACTGGCAAAGCAAATGATAACTAGTCTTTTAACCAAATCCTACAGCTTTTGGTTAACACTTCTCTGATGGCACAGAGGATAACCACATTGTAACGATAAAACTTCCTAATCATCCGGAAGAAGGAGGCGGGAACCGGCGCACAATCAAATAAAGACTTTAATGGCAAAAATAAACTCAAAACAGCGCGTCAGCCCTTCACGGCGACTGACGCGCACAAATAAAAAGCAAACACATAAAATAATGTCCCAGGCCTGGTCCTCTCTTGTCCTTCACGGTCGTCGCTCCAGTTTTATATCCTTCCATCTCCTACGTGGGACTCGATACTGGCGGTGGGGCGCAGGTGCAGCTCATCTCCAATCACTACACCTGGCCTCACTCCTCGTTCCCACGCCTCTCGGCCCCGCCCCACTCGCCACACACATTATACGTAGTGGTTTTTTGGATAGAGTAACACTCACCAAATCGTTTTTGAGCTGAAAAAGGGTTTCTGGAATTCAGTCTGGAACGATGTGAGGTGAGAAGCTCTATTGGGGTCACAGCACCAAAACAGTTGGAAGCTCAGAAGTGAAGACCAGGAGACTCTTGTGTATATTCAGTAGGACTCTTTATTGAGAATGTGCCGCGTGGCTCTGCAGTCAACAAAAATCTAGCTAAGTTAGTGATACATTGTAGTTTATATACATTTGTTTTAAAGGATGTTAACATTGATAACAAGGGACAGAATGCACATGAAAAAGCACAATACACACACACACACACACACTATGTTGCCTAGGACTTTTGTAATGCTTTCCTGACGGGCCTTCCTGCATGTACTATCAAGCCTCTACAACTAATGCTTTGTGCTGTTTTTACATTTAACCAGGTGACTGTGTCGTGACAAACTGATTGTTTAAAATGGACTCTGAGTGTGTTTGTAGTTTGACACACTGATGAAGGCTTGTTAGTCACAATGCTTCAGTGTATGTAAATACATGAGAATAAAGGATTTTTATTTTTCACAATACTTCTGAATGCCTTGGAGTTAAGTGTTTTGGAGTTGTGTTTTTTTATTTAGTTTGTTTGCTTGCTTGCTTTTTTTTATGATGATGAATTAAGAAATTCTGCACCCAAATATAACCTATTTATGGACTGTATATCCTAGTAGCATATTTTTTTTTTTTTTTTTTTTTTTTTTATTCTTCATAATAACTTTTGTGCTCCGCAGAAGACAAAATAAAACGGACAGACAGAAAAACAACATTGCAACATTGCTTTTTTTTCTAAGAAAAATATTTGTTAGTTTCCTCTTCAGATTTGCTAACATGTAAGAAATGAGTTGTGAAACCAGATCTGTTCTGCTTTCCTTCATTTTAAGTGTCACAAACTGCTCTATTAAAAATTAATAGATTTTATACATTTTGAAATTAGGGATATATTCTTTAATATTTGTAAGAAATTTTTACATATTACACTTTTCATCAAAGACAATTACAAACTCAGAACATTAGAACGTATATAGTTGTAAGACCTCGTTTTCTCTTGGAGAGTTAACAGACTTTGTGAAACTGTTGATGAAACTGTTGCAAGATCCTTTCTTAATTTATACAGAGGAAGTGTTATCCAGTAGTAGCTTGGGTTGACTGCAGATAGTTTTTTCCACTAATACATTTCTTTGCCTTTGTTTTTGGATAGAAGTCCTTTATCATGAACAGGACCCCTGCACTCTGTCCACGGACAATGATGGTAACCAATAGTCCTCTTTATCATCATATCTTATCCAGGTAAGGTCACAGCACATATTAAAATTAAAATACATGATTAAATTACACTTAAGTAGTACATAAAGATTATGTACAATGAATAACTGTCAAAAGTGGAGTTCTGTTTTCCTTAGTTTCTTTCTTTTTCTTTTTTTTATTTGATTCCAACTATAGTGAAAATGGGACATTGGATGATGAGCCGGATACTGATACACCATATGACTATTATGACTACTACGCTGGATATGTCGATTTGTCTGGATTTTCCTGTGTTTATGAAGATCATGGAGCTAGCATTCTTCCTGTGCTATACTCCCTGTTTTTTGTGATGGGCCTTCTGAGTAACACAATGGTGATCTGGGTGGTATTGATGGGTGTGAAGCTGAGAAGTATGACTGACATCTGTCTTCTGAACCTGGCTTTAGCTGACATGCTCTTGGTCTGCTCCCTCCCCTTCCTGGCACACTATGCCAGAGACCAGTGGATTTTTGGAGATGTTATGTGCACTATGGTCCTCAGTGTCTACCACATTGGATTCTATAGTGGAATATTCTTTATCGTACTGATGAGTGTTGATCAGTACTTAGCTGTAGTTCATGCTGTGTTTGCCCTGAGAGTCAGAACAAGGACATATGGGATCTCAGCAAGTGTGGTCACATGGATTGTTGCTGTTTCTGCATCCTTTCCCGAATTGATGCACCTAAAAACCACAGAAAACAATCAAAAAAAATATTGCATATCTTGCCCAACAAATGATCAAAATTCTTACCTTTCTTCAAGGACTTTTGGTATCTTGAAAATGAATGTCTTGGGTTTAATTCTACCTCTTATTGTGATTGGATTTTGTTACTCAATGATTTTAAAGAGACTCTTGACAGCTCATTCTACCAGGAGGCAGTCCATGCTCCTTGTCATCATGGTGATGGTGGTCTTCTTATGCTGTTGGGCTCCATACAATATCACAGCTTTTGTGAAAGCCTTAGAACTGAATGAGCTCATAACTCAATCTTGTGACAGGAGTAAGGCAATCAATCTAAGTCTGCAAATTACAGAAGCTTTGGCTTATTCACACAGTTGCCTAAACCCCATTTTTTATGTGTTTGTGAGAGAGAAATTTAGAAGGCATCTTTTCAAACTCCTGTACAGGACACCTTGGACTAGACTACCATTTGTAAAGAAATACATTACACAGGCCACTGTATCTGTTTATTCACATGGCACCAATGATGAGAGAACTAGTACAACAGTTTAAATTTGAAAAAGACAGTCAAAAATATTTTTTTTAAGCAGGGTAGTCCTGCAACTGTGCAACTGGTGCGCCCAAAACATAATTCCTTATAATGCATATAGGCGGGGGCCAAGATGGCGTCTTGCTGAGTAGATCTGTTATTTGCACCTGTTCTAGTTAGGGGAGGATTTTTTTGGTCAACGGGTCATTATTTTGCCCCTATGGCGGATGATTTTATTCATTAAAAGCTGCAAAACAAAAGCTAGATCCCGCCTTTGAATTTAATGGGCAAAAAAAAAAACAGTTAATAGGAACCTGCTTGCCACGTGGAATTTGGACAGTCTGATGTCTTGTGAATCTCTTGAACAAAACATGGATGTCTCCATGCCTGAATCCGGAGAAACCTCCCTAAGATCACAAGATAAGTTTGAAAAGGATTTTGACGGATGTGCTACACCCAGCAAAAGTCCTCCTGGAAAAAAGAAAAAAGCTGATAGTGCTGTATCACTTACCAAGATATTCGACGCAATTCAGTCCCTGAACTCCAAGCAAGACGCGGTTTTTCAAAAGATAACTCACATCGAGAACTCCATTGAGATCACAACTGCGGCTGTTAACTCTTTATCTGACACCGTCAATCGACTCCTTTCAGATGTTGCCACTCACGGCGAAAGGATCGGTAAGGCCGAAACTTCGATACAACACATGCAACAGGAGAATGTATCTCTCAAGTCTAGAGTCGAAGAGCTAGAAAGATACAGCTGCAGATGGTGTTTGAAATTGCTTGGAGTGAAAGAACGTGACGAAGAAAATGTCTGAACGATCACCATCAATCATCTTGCCAGGGTGGTCCCGCGAATCAAAGATAAGCTGGAGGAGGCTATGGATGTGGTCCATCGTGTAGGCAAACAACGACCAGATGGCTCGCCGAGACACATCATCATTAGATTCGCCACACGGAGGTACTGCGACATCTTATGGATGGAAGCTAAGAATTCTCTCTATCTGAGAGAGAGCACACTCTCTATGTAAAGGAATCCAAAGCGGACATTGACAGTCGGAATAAACTTTGGCCCCTTGTCCTGGCGGCACAGAAGGAGGGAAAGAAGGCCGGCTTCAGCAGTCCCTTTGATGTTATCAATAACAAGAGAATCGCTGCCAATTAAGCACAGCATCCGTAAACTGACTACAGTTTTCCGGTCACGTTCGATTAATTTTTTTTCTGCACGTTTGCCCAGTTATATCGTTTACTTTCTTCTAAGGGCTTTTCGACCTTAATATACTACTAATTTCCAGATCCTTCTTAAAGGAAACAGCGTTAGTTACAGAACTTTCATGTTAGGTGTTCAATAGCTACACTTTGTGGTTGTCATTTTCGTTTTCTTTCTTTTTCCCTCTCATAATTTATCACACCTTTATTTTTTAATAGACAATTTCAAGTTTAAACAGCTGAACATTGTTTCTTTAAATGTGCGGGGCTTAAGAGATGACATTAAAATGGGGTGATATGGTTTATTTTAGTCATGGGTCAAATAATTCAGCTGGTGTTCTTATTTTAATTCATACATTTAAAGGAGATATTGTTAATTCTATGTCCTCCCCTGAAGGCAGATGGGTTATTCTAACTGTTAAATTAGATAATGCCATCTTTATTATCTGTAATACAGGTCCTTCTCAAAAAATTTGCATATTGTGATAAAGTTAATTATTTTCCATAATGTAATGATAAAAATTAAACTTTCATATATTTTAGATTCATTGCACACTAACTTAAATATTTCAGGTCTTTTATTGTTTTAATACTGATGATTTTGGCATACAGCTCATGAAAACCCAAAATTCCTATCTCAAAAAATTAGCATATCATGAAAAGGTTCTCTAAACATGCTATTAACCTAATCATCTGAATCAACTAATTAACTCTAAACACCTGCAAAAGATTCCTGAGGCTTTTAAAAACTCCCAGCCTGGTTCATTACTCAAAACCGCAATCATGGGTAAGACTGCCGACCTGACTGCTGTCCAGAAGGCCATCATTGACACCCTCAAGCGAGAGGGTAAGACACAGAAAGAAATTTCTGAACGAATAGGCTGTTCCCAGAGTGCTGTATCAAGGCACCTCAGTGGGAAGTCTGTGGGAAGGAAAAAGTGTGGCAAAAAACGCTGCACACCTAGAAGTGTTGACCGGACCCTGAGGAAGATTGTGGAGAAGGACCGATTCCAGACCTTGGGGGACCTGCGGAAGCAGTGGACTGAGTCTGGAGTAGAAACATCCAGAGCCACCGTGCACAGGCGTGTGCAGGAAATGGGCTACAGAGAAGCAGCACTGGACTGTTGCTCAGTGGTCCAAAGTACTTTTTTCGGATGAAAGCAAATTTTGCATGTCATTCGGAAATCAAGGTGCCAGAGTCTGGAGGAAGACTGGGGAGAAGGAAATGCCAAAATGCCTGAAGTCCAGTGTCAAGTACCCACAGTCAGTGATGGTCCGGGGTGCCATGTCAGCTGCTGGTGTTGGTCCACTGTGTTTTATCAAGGGCAAGGTCAATGCAGCTAGTTATCAGGAGATTTTGGAGCACTTCATCTGCTTCCATCTGCTGAAAAGATTTATGGAGATGAAGATTTCGTTTTTCAGCACGACCTGGCACCTGCTCACAGTGCCAAAACCACTGGTAAATGGTTTACTGACCATGGTATAACTGTGCTCAATTGGCCTGCCAACTCTCCTGATCTGAACCCCATAGAGAATCTGTGGGATACCGTGAAGAGAAAGTTGAGAGACACAAGACCCAACACTCTGGATGAGCTTAAGGGCGCTATCCAAGCATCCTGGGCCTCCATAACACCTCAGCAGTGCCACAGACTGAATGCCTCCATGCCACGCCTCATTTAAGCAGTCATTTCTGCAAAAGGATTCCTGACCAAGTATTGAGTGCATAACTGAACATAATTATTTGAAAGTTGACTTTTTTGTATTAAAAACAATTTTCTTTTATTGGTCTGATGAAATATGCTAATTTTTTGAGATAGGAATATTGGGTTTTCATGAGCTGTATGCCAAAATCATCAGTATTGAAACAATAAAAGACTTGAAATATTTCAGTTGGTGTGCAATGAATCTAAAATATATGAAAGTTAAATTTTTATCATTACATTATGGAAAATAATGAACTTAATCACAATATGCTAAAAGGACCTGTATTTATGGGTTTAACTCACACTCTATGAATAACACCTTTTTCACTGACATTTCTCTTATTCTATCTCAATTGTTGAAAACCTCCCCAAATGCCAAGTTTATAATCGTGGGAGATTTTAATGAAGTCCCCGATGATTTAATAGATAGATTTCCAACGAAAGTAAGACCTCACTCTCAATGCTTTAATATAATTGATTCCTTGTACAAAGATCTATCTTCTATTCGTGGTGCTACTTTAATACTAATTAATTTGAATATACATGGAGTAATGTGTCGAAGTCCTTAAAATCGAGAATTGACCTATTTCTTATTTCATTCATTCTGCTACAACATGTTCAAGATATCTCCTATCATTATGCTCCATTTTCAGATCGCCTTCTGATTGTGTTGTCTTTACAGACTGTTCATAAACCCAGCTGCCTCCGTAGATATTGGAAACTTAACAACTCTTTATTAGAAGATAACATATTTACAAAAAATATTGAAACGTTAGCCACCAACATCTTTAAGTCAGAGAAATCAGATTATGCATCTCAATGGGAGTTATTTAAATTCAAATCCAGAGAATTAGCTATTAGGAGAAGTATAGAATTGAAAAAAGACAGAGATTGCATGGAAACAGAACTATTAAACAAAACTGATACATTTTGGAAAGTTCAGACACTCTCTCAAACACAGCAAAGTGAACTCCAGTCCTCAAAATTAAAACTTGATGACTTGTATATTAGCAAGGCCACAGGAGCTTTTGTGCATTCAAAAGCTAGATGGATAGAAAAGGGAGAGAGGAATATAGCCTATTTTTTGCCCTTGAAAAAATAAATTTTAAGAGAAATTCTTAGTCTGCATTATAAATTAAAGAAACCATATGCAAGGATCCTAAACTAATTTCAGATTTTGTCAGCTCCTTTAATGAAAAACTTCATCAGTCTAACTTTAATTATGACCTTTGTAAATCATTTACTAATGACATTCAGGATTTTATTCCATTAATCAGTAATGACTTCAAAAAACGTGACTCTGACCTTAAGAAGGAGCAATTACTGTCAGTTCTCCAATATATGAAAAAGGGTAGGAGTCCTGGTCCAGATGGTCTTTCAATTGAATTTTACCAACACTTTTGGAAGGTATTGGAAGAAACCCTTTTCTTATTGTTCAATGAATGTATTAAAAAAAGGATATGGTCACAACTATGAAACAAGGATTAATCTCCTTGATTCCTAAACCAGATAAAGTGCTAAAATGGCCAAAATATAGATAATTGGAGACCTATCACTCTATTAATTATAGACTATAAATTGTTTGCACTAGTATATGCAAAAAGATTAAAATCCGGAATAGATGAACTCATTAATGCGACTTTTCGTTTCATGAAAAATAGGCACATTAGTAATAACATCTGCCTTATAATTGACCTTCTAGACTATTCTGATCAAATTGATTCAGGGCCTCTTATTGTCTTATTAGATTTTTGTAAAGCCTTTGACACCATCGAACACTCCTTCTTACTCCACTCACTGAAAGATTTTGGTTTTGGCAATAATTTCATTGATGTCATAAAAATGCTTTTTAAAGATATTAATAGCTCTATTATTCTTAATATGGGAACCTCTAAAAGATTTGGGATTCATCATGGCATACGACAAGGCTGTCCAATCTCTCCTTTTTTGTTTTTTATTAGTGGCTGAACTTCTTTCTATTCACATTTGGAATAATCATAACATTCTGGGACTGAAAATATTTGATAGAAAAATAAAAATTTCTCAATTGGCAGATGGCACTGCTTTATTTCTGAAAGATAAAGAGCAAGTTAAAACAGCCCTGGAATGTATATTTAAATTTTCCAGAACTCTGTTAAATACCTTGGCATTCATATTTCTAAAAATAAACTTACACGTGAACAACTGAATTTTATGTATATATATATTGTCAAGGATTTGTTTGATGAAAATGGAAATGTTTTGTCTTATGAAGATTTTATGTTTATTTACAATTTCCCCATTCCATTTAAAGAGTTTCAGCAAGTTGTTAAAGCTATTCCCAATGGGTTAAACATTTGATGAAAAGTCACCTTACTTTTGGAAGTAGCAAAAGGAAACTTCCTGAGTTAATAGTTGATGGTTTTAAACTATTTTCTCATTCCTGTAAGAATAAAAATGTCAGATTAATTGTTTAATCCAAACATAAAATTTCTCATAGAGGGAATTTTTTTTGGAATGCACAAATTGCTGATATTCATTTGAAAGAAGCATGGTTAAATCCCAATAAATTTCGTATGCTAAATAAAGTTGAAGAGGTACACTTTAAAATACTTCACAAAATCTACCCATTATTATCAAAATTCATGGACATTGAAAACAAAGGACCCACTTTATATTAAGTGGCCTTAACTACTATGTACTTACATTTTAATTAACAATTTTGTACAATATACTTATTGTGTACATATGTTTTTACATTGTACTTATATTTTAAAAAAACTAAATGTAATTACATATGTATTTAATTTCTGTAATTACATTTATAATTACACTGTTGACCCACACTTTACACCTTAACCCACCCTTAAACTTACCCATACCTCCAACCCTCTCCCTAACCTTACCCCTATCCCACCTCAATAGCAGCAAAAGTGTTTTACAATACAATATGAACACAATAAGTACATTGTACTATTTTTTTTATGTAAGTACATAGTAGTTAAGGCCACCTAATATAAAGTGGGACCAAAACAAATTTATTTTTTTGTACTGTACATGAGGACATGAGGAAGACTTGGCTCATTTATTTTACAACTGTGATGTTTCTTTAAAACTTTGGTCTGATGTTAGTTCTTTTCTTTTTGCCCCAAGAAAGGTGGATTATGAATTATCTCTTAAAGATGTTATATGTTCTTTCACACACAGAAGCAAAATGTTTGAATATTGTTTTATGGTGTCTCCTTTATCTATACACCTTTTACCTATTTCTTTATTATTCTCAGGTAGGTACCCTGGACAAAACTATAAGCATTTCAAAAATACTTACAACTTGCTCAGTAGACTTCCCTGTGGTCAGTTCTTGCTTACGGCTATTAAATTACTACTCTTGCAGACCATAACTTGTCATTAATAAAATACAAGTTTTATTAAAGTTAACAAAAGTTATATCAAAGTACAGTAGTAAAGTTACAAAATCAAGGTATAATCAGCTGGTATCAGGCGTTGAGGGATACTGTGCTTGTTCAGTATCCGTCGGTCGAGTCTCTCTCTCAGTCTTTTATACACAGACGTCGAACGCTGGGTCTTCTGATGTCATCACCTGGAGTGCTGCCAACTCCTCTGCCGAGGCTTTCAGTTGTTTACTACGCATTGCTTTAGTTCTTTTCCTCTTCTTTTTCCTCTTAACCATCTGTGAAACACACCTTAACTACTATATTGTCCATTTATCATAAAAACTATTTCTAATACATAAGTGTTTCTGCTCTAAATCAGTCACTACATACATTTCATGCAAGTAAGCAGTTTTCTTAAATGTTGGTGAAGTTACACAATACATTTTCCATATAGCATTGATCACAGGGTTACATCTTTGTACTTAAGCAAAAGCATTATTACTACTTAGGTTACAGTACATCTGTTTATAGTAAATTAAGCATTAATCAAGACAGTACAATTGCAAAATCATCATCTCCATTAACACCCACTGCTTTGCAATTTTGCTGGCTGATTTCATCCTAACATCTTCATCTAAAGTACTGTTCAACATGTTTTTTAAACATATTATATTTTGCAAGCATCATATACACAGTTCCATCATGGATCAGTAAGCTGGTATGAAACACATCCATATAGTTTTCAACCCAAACTCGAGCATTCTTTCTTTCCCTTTGCACTCTTTTTTTTCTCATTTCCAGATACAGAAGAATCAGGTGACCAAATCGTTGTGCTCTGCTTGCCACTGCTAAGATAGTGTCCCAATCTTGCCCTCAACAATCGTCCTTTCGTAATTTCATGTACACAGGCCCCAATAAGACGCCCCCAGGGGTCCTCACTCAGAAACGCGCGGCTCTTCCCCTCTCTCTGAAATCATCTTCAGAAGCCAAGAGAGGGGATCTGGCATTCCAGGCATACCTTTTGGTGTGCGAGCCGCTTGTTTGATTCTTAGAACCTTGGGACATGAAGGCGGGCTGAGTCGGAGTTGCATCCTCCTTCTCCAGGAATTCCACAAATTTCTCTGCCTATAATAAAAAGCAGTCATCAAATTTGACCACTTTTACAACTTCAGCTGTAAATTTATTATGCAAGCAGTGCACAAGAATCTAATCCCCCGATCTCCAATCTGTACCAGTCTTTACGTTTAAAAAGATTGTAAATTTATTTTTTTCCCAAAATGTCTACATGAACTCCAGTCATCAATTCCTAAGATTCAACATTATATTCTGCCTCATCATAGTCATTTATCCACATAATGAATGTATTCTTGCAGAAACATTCCTAGCATAAATCCCCCATTACAAAGTTCACTCTTAAATCAGTCAGAAATTGACGGCATGTCATTCAATTATCTTGCCCAATAACAATCCAGTAATAAAATTTTCTAGTCAATAATTCTCCACCTGGGGCTCTCCTTAATTCCTATATAAGTATTAAAAGACTTTTTTTTTCTCTCAAATTTTGGTCCTTTGTATTTGTTCTTAATTTACTCAAAGTTACCTATCATATTAGGTTTCCATAATAAATCATGCATACATTTTCAGAACCAATAACCCACAAGTTCAAAAATAATACAAATAGAAAATAAAAACTTAAAAAACATATGTATGTAACCCCCCTTTTTTATTTTAATTTATATTATTATTATTTTCTAATTCACTGTAATAAAAATAAAATTGTTTACCAGAATTTCCAAAAGGTTGTCACCGTTTCCTAACAAAACAGCAATGCTGATAGAATCCTTCTTACAGTTATCCATGGAATATTACTCAACTGTTCACCCTTCGTGTCACTCTGTTGAAATGCCATGTATTTCAGAAGTAAAGTCTCAGACCTTATGCACCAAAGGAGTGCTACGTTCGGTCAAGGTCTTTCGATGAATCCCTCTTTCAATTAGCACTTGTTTGTCCTCTTTGTCTCTACTCCTACTAAGCCCAACCACCTGCATGATAATATTAACAACTGTAGAATAACAGATTTTTAATAAACTTCTTATCAGTCCTCCAAGGCCCTTTAGTTCTCACAAAATCAAAATCCCAATGAAAGCTCCTACTAGTAAAATAACATACAGTATCAATTATCCATTGTCTGTATCCTGCATGTAATTTAATATATTTTGGTCTAACTACTGTCCAATACAATGGGTTCGGAGTCATTCATTTCCCTTTATCTTCTTCAGCATAATTCTCTCTATTATCCATATATATGGGCTTCTTAAGCCAACATCCCATTAATTCCTTAATTAATTTCCAATCTTCTAAAATAACTATCTAAAGGCATATTTAAATAAGCCTTGTTTTCCTGTAAAGTAATAAACAGTCCATATGCGTCTGTCAATGGTCAAAATCTCTTTGACACCTAGAATGCCACTGATATTAACTGACATTGTATAATTAGGTTTTGATATAGTCATAACATTATCAGGGTTCTAAATTAACACCCGCCAACCCGCCAAATGCGGGTTAAAATTCATTTTGGCGGATGTTAATTAAAACTTACTAGCCAGTTTGGCTGGTGATGCATGCCATGAGGTTCTGTTCTCGGTCATTTATCCCCCTGGCAGCACTTCCTACATTTCCCACGAACACTGTGCTGTAATGCTACGTGATGACGTTTCATATGCTCATTGGCTGCACGCAGTTTGCAGTGAAACCAGCGCGAAAAAACATGGAAACGAATAGCGTCCATCAGAAAACACAAGGAAGAACAATGAATGGAGCCAGAGCAGGTAGCATAGACTGAAAAAGGAGGGAGTTAGCTATTAAAGAAAAAAAATTAAGATTTAACTAAATGTGGCGGTGGTTGGGACAGATTTCTGGGGGCGAAAAGAGGAACGAGGCAGGGGATGAGGATATTACGGAGAGCCCCGCACGTCACCTGTAGGAGAAAAAAAATCAATCCGTGACGACGGTTTTGCAATCCGTCCCCTCAGTTTATAAACCGTACTCACAAATTCATAAACTGTTCCCTCGGTTTAACAACCCACAAATTCATAATCCGTGCGCACACTTTCACAATCCGTTCCCTCGGATTTGTATTTGTAAACTGACACGCATTTGTAGCTCCGCCCCCACCCGCAGATTCATTTCTGTTTATTAAACATTATTTTTCATAGTATCCAATGAGTCCATGATCAGAATTCACAAATAGTCTTCTTTTTAGCGTTTATTTTAATAGTGATTATTATATTAATCACCAATAGGATAAGACACAGCCGCCTGTGTTTTATGACCAAAAAAAAAAAAACGCTAAAAAGAAAAAGAAAATAAGGGTAAAAAGCAATACAAAACAAATAATATGCTGGTTATGTTTTCATTCCTTTTCTCTCTAACTGAATGCAATGTTATTTTCGGCCTCATTATTTATTAATAACATTAACAGTGAAACATGCATCTAACTCCAGCAGGTGGGGTGGATGGAGCTTAGTATAATAAAATCAGAAAAATAAGTCTTCATGCATGTTAAGAAAGAATTGTAGACAAGCATTTACAAAACTTTCAAAGTTTATTTAAAAATAAAGCAATTCATGAATTATTTTCTTGTAATCATTTCTTTAGCCTACAAATTAAAATGATAAAAATAACTTTATTTTTATTTTTATCATTATTATATATTATTATACCGGTTATGCATAAGAATCTTTTATCCAAAACAATTTACAACAGGAACAGGAAAAAACAGGAAAAATTTACTCCAGAGTTAGTCACAATGCCAGGTTTATTGTACAATAATAATCAGTTGCTATTATAAGATTATTCCTTTATTATTATTAAACCTATTCCACATAATAATAGTCAATAAAACTGTATGTTAACAGGAGCTTGCTGCATGAATCCGTGAGTACGGTTTACAGATCCCTGGGAACGTATTGCGAAAGTGTGCGCACGGATTATGAATTTGTGGGTACAGATTCACAAACCGAGGGTACGGTTTACAAAAACTGAGCGCACGGATTGGAAATTCGTGGGCACAATTTGTTAAACAAAGGTAACAGTTTATGAATTCGTGAGTACGGTTTATAAACGGAAGTTTTTCATGCCAACAATGTTAATAAAATGATCAAATGCATTTAGTGGCACTCATAATTTGTTATTTTTACCGAAAAAAAAAAATGGCTAGTGGAAATTCTGATTGGCTGGTAACTTTAGAAAGTTACCAGCCACATTGGCTGGTGATCAAAAAAGTTAATTTAGAACCCTGAACATTATGGTATTCTGGGATTTCCTTAGAAATAGCCCAAAGTATTCTGCTATCCTTTACCTGAAATCTCACCCAAACTACAGGAAAAGGATAGTAAGCGCTTAGCCAGGTATTTTTATATTTATTATTTACATTTTTATCTTTTATACTCATTCCATCATGAGAGTCTCTGTTTTTCATCTAAATGTTTTGAGCTTTAATGCTTTTCACAGTAATGTTCTCCAAAATATTAGTTCCTGTATCACCAAATAAATAAAAAATAACTAATAAAAATTAATTGTATTATCATTTGATCCCTTTCAGTTCCATTATCAGTAAGCACGTTTTCCCACAAGTTCTCAATCCTTTGGAATATACACTAATTCATTCAGTAGTTTCACCTAACCAACATTAATATATAATAATATATTAATATTAACCTATGTCAATATATAAACCAATGTATCCATGCAAATGGATCCCATAATTTTTTTTGTAGTTTCATACATTGTATGTTTATTGTCATTATAATATTTTTCACAGTTTCTTTGGAATGCACGTTTATTATCATAAAATCCATATTTTACACATTGGGTACCTCTATCTATCGGAAATGAGCGAAGTTTGGATAATCTGGGTTTCTTTATTTAGCATAATTATTTCTTCTATGTTGCCCATGTACCACCCTAATATCTCTCTAGGTCCAATATAGAGTATGTCCTGCAGGCAGTGCCAAATCCAAATTTTCTTTATTTGTGTAATGTTACATGGGCTTGACCTTATTCTACATTTCACTAATGTATCTTTCCCCACTGTATATTTTTTTAATTATTTCCTCACATTGGCTATATTCTTCCAATGTTTTTAAGTGAATTAGGTGTGAAACTATCAGGGAGCATTTAGTCTCCAGCGCCAACATTTTACAGAACTGCCACTTTCCTGGAGTCTCAGAATTACAATGTGTCAGGTTCTGAGAGATCTAAGATTCCAAAAAATTATTTAATTAGAATACCATGAAGTATTGTGAAATACTATATATTAAGACTTTATATATAGGCTTTCTGAACTTTATATATAGGCTTACCTGATGCCACCGGGATGGCGATGGCATTGGTGGCTTGAGCCCGCCATCGCTGTTTGCAGCTATATTTAGGGCTCAAGCCCAAAGGGCGGGAGGCCTATTGTTTTCCTTAGGATTATTTTTTATTCTTCTTCTTCTTCTTCTTCTTCTTCTTATTATTATTATTAGGGCTCAAGCCCAAAGGGCGAGAGGCCTATTGTTTTCCTTAGGATTATTTTTTATTATTATTATTATTATTATTATTTTTTTTTTTTTTTTTTTTTTTTTTCAACGTCTCGGGGGCTTTTGGGGCCCTTAACGTGCTTAAAAAGTCTTGAAAATTGGCACACAGATTGGAACCTGCGGCCATTAGGGCCGGGCAGAGACTGATACACGGGCGTGGCACAGGGGCTCTACAGCGCCCCCTGGAATATGGAGGGCCATATATCATACATTCTTGCTCGTAGACGTATGAAACTCGGTACACATATAAATCTCATCAATCCAAACAACTTTTGTATTGCATATCATAGGCTCCGCCCAACAGGAAGTTGGCTATTTAGGGTTTAGTATTCAAATTTTTCGTCAAAGTTGTGGGGGCTTTGGGGGTCCTTAACATACTCAGAAACTCTTGAAAATTTGCGCACACTTTGGAATCCGTGGCCTTTAGGAGCCTGCAGAGGCTGGGACCCGGGCGTGGCACAGGGGCTCTACGGCGCCCCCTGGAACACAGTCAGAAATGTTGATGTATAGCTCACACATACTTGCACATATTCATATGAAACTCAGTACACATATAGATCTCATCGTGCCGAACAACTTTCGTATTGCATGTCATAGGCTCCACCCAACAGGAAGTCAGCTATTTAGAGTTATGTAAAAAGCGCATGCTCTGGAATTTGAAATACTTGTCATAGGTTTTTTTCTCGATTGCCGCCAAACTCGGTCAACATGGTCTCAAGACACTGGGGATGAAAAATTGCCAGGGGATTTTTGATATCTCGAACGGTTTGCTCGTGGCGAGGCGTTGAAATTATGGCGAGAAATTAGAAACAGGAAGTGTCTAATACCATCCACATACATTTCCTGATTTTAATCAAACTTCATCAGATTATTCGTTGTATGATGTCGATCACATATATGTGACTATTAGGAGTCAAAGTTATAGCGCCACCAACTGGCAGAAGGAAGTGTGTCATTTTCAAAATGATTTGAATTCAGCATCTTATTTTTACTCGATTTGCTTCAAACTTCATCAGAATAATGTTAAAACACAGCTGATATAAATCTGCAAGGGGGATATTGATATCTAAAAAATTGTTGCCGTGGCAACATGTCAAACTGGAATACTTCTCAAGTGATTTTGAGGCAAATAACATACTTAGAATTTCACAAAACTCTGAACACACATCAGTATTTCTGATAGGAACTTAAATTGTGAATGGATTTTGGATAGCTTGAATGGTTTTGCCGTGGTGATTTTTTTAAATGACCTTACAAAGGGAATCATTATTGTATTTTTAAATTGCAGCTTCCAAACACGTCAAATAATTTTTTCATACAGATGAAAAAGTCATTCTGAGGAAATATGCATAGTTTCACGACTTTACAACACTGTATGGATAACAGAAAATTAAAAAACTCTCAGACATCTCATCTCACTTTGTCCCTCTGTTTGAGTATATGTGCTTCAGACTTCCATTGTCTGAGAGAAATAGCGCCCCTACAGGTTCAATTCCCGGACTTTTACTTTCACTTTTAAATCGGTTAAAAATACAAACAAATACTTAGATTTAATTCACACTGACAAGCTAAACCAACATATCTGATTATTACCGGTTCAGGGCTCATGGATAAATTATTTCTGGCCAGAGATACGTGAGAAATAGGAGAGATGAATCACCGCTGTGATCACGAGCGTCTGGAGTAAAGAGCTCAGAGAAAACGAATTTATTCCTGTTTTAAAGCTTTTAAAAATAAATTATTACAGCGATATCACACAATCAACCAATTAGAACACACCAAGAGCTAAATTCAGATGTTTTTGAACTGTTTGTGTGAAAATGAAATATTTGTGGCTGCCTATCTGAAATCACGCCTCCGATCAGCGCTTACAGTGTCGAGCTCAAAACAAACGAATTTATTCTTGTTTAAGAGCTTTTTTAAATAAAACATTACCACAAATGCACACAATAAACCCATTGTAACACATCAAGAGGTAAATGCAGGTGTTTGTGACCCGTTTAAGTGCGCAAGACTATTTGAAAGCGAGACTGGCAGAATAACATGTATCTCTCGAGCTGCAGGATTCTGGCTTTCGTCGTACGAACGAACACATCACGGACAAGATTATTTCAAAACACATAATAGCTTGGCGACTATAAACGAAAACAGCCACGTGAACATAAACTGTTGAGAAATATATCTGAAGTGGATCTACTGGATTTTAATATTAAGTGACCGCATATACCAGCTGCTTCTGTCTTCAATTTTAATCTATATAAAAAATGAAATTCATTCATCTTGGCTGCTTTTTTAATGTGTGTGCGTATTTATTTATTTATTTATTATTTTGCTCTAACAAGAATTAATCTATATTTAATTAAATCAATTACATTTTATTTTACATTTGATTTGTCCATATCTGCATCTAAACGCCTAAAAACCTAAAACATGCTCTATTATACTATTGTTAGCAATTTCTTTATCGTCCAATTTATCTGGTGTACACACTTTTATTTTCATAATAAACTTGTTTGTTAGATTATACACAGTTACAGTGGTCTATAATAAATATTAACAGGTTTTATTCAAGCTGTTTAGAATGATTGCAGTAGGCTAATTTTTGTTAATGTAAATCCAAAAAAAAAAAAAAAAAAAACATTGGAAAACAATGACTGTTGTACTTTTTTATACATTTTGTATAATTTCATAGTTTATGCATTATAGTTATAAAACAAATAAATGTAGCCACTCACATAGAAATCTTAGGCCTTATCCTTTTCTGACAGTTTTAGGGATTTTTAAAAATCCTAAAAAACCCTAATTTGTGCTGCAAATAATAATTTCAAACTCAAAAAGTAAATAGTCAGTTCATGCTTTATAAAGCCTTGTCCCAATATTAATAGTCAGTAGTAAGCAGTTTATAAATACAGCTATAAATAGCTTGTTTTTGGTTTATAAGCACATTTATTAAAAAGGAGAGTAAAGGATCAGTTATCTTCCTATGAAAAATAAAAGATAAAAATAAACAAACAACAACACAGATTGATACAGAACAGAAAAATAAATTTTATTGTGGATTTATGATAAAATCAGCCTGTAAATGAATTCATACTCCTCCTCATACTACTCCATACTCCTTTTTCAACATGATGCCAATATACTGAGATGTTAAATTGTGAATGGGTTTAGGATAGCTTAAATGGTGTTGCCATAGAGATTTATTAAAGTAACATAAAAAATACAATAGTTATTTTACTATATCTTTAAAATTTTTCATTCTAACTCTTCATAATTTTTTATATAAGTAGAAGTCCTCATTTGAAGGAAGCACAGTAAGTTTCATAGCTTTATCATTTTCAAGAGCCAGCATAAAATTAAAACTATCATAACTTATAAATCAAGCTTGCAATTCTTAGTACCTATAATGGCCACCAGAGGGAGCTATAGGATTACTTTTAAATAATTATTGGAGAAACGAGTATGATTTAAATAATTTATAGAAATCTTTCAAATAAAATAATATGTATTTTATGTATTTTACTGATAAAATGACCCTCACTTAATTAGAATAACAAGCTGAAGTATTGTGAACTGTATATTAAGAATAATTCTTTATAGGCTTTATGGACAGATACGTTTTAAGTGACTCTTGAAGGTTCAGCACCACATCCTCTTTTACCACTGTTTAAAGAATTAATCTTACAGAACAGGTGTGAATGAATTTTGGATAGCTTGAATGGTTTTGTCGTGGTGATTTTTTGAAATAATAGTAAAAAAGGAACCAGTAAAAAAAAGTGCAGCTTCTAAACACTTCAAAAAAATGTACACATAGAAGACAAGTCATTCTGAAGAAATATGCATAGTTTCATGACTATACAACATTATATGGATGACAGAAAATTAAAAAACATACATCTGATGTCACTCTGTCCCTCTGTCACTGTGTGTGTGTGTGTGTGTTTGTGTGTGTTTTAAGTGAATTAGGTGTGAAACTATCAGTGAGCATTTAGTCTCCAGCGCCAACATTTTACAGAACTGCCACTTTCCTGGAGTCTCAGAATTACAATGTGTCAGGTTCTGAGAGATCTAAGATTCCAAAAAATGATTTAATTAGAATACCATGAAGTATTGTGAAATACTATATATTAAGACTTTATATATAGGCTTAATGAACAGATTAGAGTGACTCGTGAAGGACCAGCACCACCTTCTCTTGTCCGATGGTTTGAGGAATATATCTTCCAGAATCTGGGATTAAGATTTAGGAGCTCATTTTTATTCCACCTCCTTTCCTGAAAGTCTGTCTTGCAGAATTGACTAGAATTAATCTTCACATTAATTCCTAATTCTTTTGCAATTCTTTTGTCAGTTCTTCTTGACCTGTTTTTCTCTTCCAGCTTTCCTGGACTATTGTATAGCAGTCATAAATGATTAAATAAAAAATAATGGTAGTTATTAAGATTGATATGGTTTGGAATTGGTAAAATGTGCTTGGAAAAAAATCACAATAAAACAATGTTTTAATGTTTAAGTTTGGAATATTAACTGACATGAATGAATGCTATATAAATATTGTTCATGTTAACATAATGTTTATAAATGAAATCTTATTGTAAAGTGTTACTAAAGTTATATATATATATATATATATATATATATATTGTTCTGTGAATGTGATTTTAAAGTCTAGATGATTCGGATTAACCCTTTAACTGCCATATCAAGTTCAAGTTCTAGTTCAAGTTCAATTTATTTGTATAGCGCATTTACAACAGCCTCCTGGCTGACCAAAGTGCTTTAACATAAGAGCAAGAATATTACACATACATAAAAATAGACCAGACAAAAAATTTAAAACCACCCATTTCAAAATGTAGCATAACACAGTAGTCAGTACACTAAGGAAAATACAAAAGTTTTTAGCAAAGATTTAAAAATAGACAAGGAAGGGGCCAGTCTGATCTCTAAAGGCAGGGTATTCCAGAGTCGTGGCCCAGCCACTGCAAATGCACGCTCCCCTCTACGCTCCCCTCTATCCTTTAAAACCTCACTGCCAGAGGGATATTGTGAATGCATGTGCCCGCTGGGCACAGTTTACCTGATGCCACCGGGGTGGTGATGGCATTGGTGGCTTGAGCCCGCCATCGCTGCTTGCAGCTATATTTATTATTATTATTATTATTTTTCTTCAAGGTTTCGGGGGCTTTTGAGGCCCTTAACATGCTCAAAAACTCTTGAAAATTGCCACACACCTTGGAACCTGCGGCCATTAGGGCCGGGCAGAGTCTGATACACGGGCGTGGCACAGAGGCTCTACAGCGCCCCCTGTAGTACTGAGGGCCATATATCATGCATACTTGCACGTATACATATGAAACTTGGTACATATATATAACTCATCAAACCAAACAACTTTCACACTGCATGTCATAAGCTCCGCCCAACAGGAAGTTGGCTATTTAGGGTTTTATGAAAAACACATGCTCTGGAATTTGATATACTCCTCTGAGGAACTCCACCCGTTCACCACCAAACTCGGTGAACACGATCTCAAGACATTGGGGATGCTAAATTGCGAAGAGATTTTTGATATCTCGAACGGTTTGCCCGTGGCGAGGCGTTGAAATTATGGCGAGAAATGAGAAACAGGAAATGTCTAATAACATCCACATACATTTCCTGAATTTGATCAAACTTAATTGGTTTGTTCATTGTATGATACCGATCATATATATGTGACTATTAGGAGTCAAAGTTATAGCGCCACCAACTGGCAGCAGGAAGTGAATCATTTTCAAAACGCTTTGAATTCAGCATCTTATTTTTACTTGATTTGCTTCAAACTTCATCAGAATAATGACAAAACACGGCCGAAGAAAATCTGTTGTGGGGATATTTATATCTAATATAGTGTTGCTATGGCAACGTGTCAAACTTGAATGTTCTGTTCTGGTGATTTTTAGGCAGATAACTAGCTCAGATTTACATGAAACTCAAAACACATATCAGTATTAGTGATAGCTAGACAATGGCAAAAGCTTTTAAAAGGGCGTGAAGGAGGCACTCTATAGCGCCACCTTTTGTCAAAAGTGGGGGGGTTAGTTTTAGCTACAGACACCAAACTTGGTACATAAATTGTTCTTTTCAAGACGGACAACTTTCTAATTCACAGTCATCAGCTACGACCAACAGGAAGTCGGCTATTTTGATTTGAATGTGTATTTTTGAGATTTTACAGTTGTGAATTAATGCATACTCCTCACAGGGGAAGTACACTATACACACCAAACTTTGTCAACATGAAGAAAAAACATTGAGGAACTTAAATTGCGAACGGATTTTGGTTAGCTTGAACGGTTTTGTCGTGGTGATTTTTTGAAATGACAGTAAAAAGGGAAACATTAATTGTCTTGTATGTTTAAATTGCAGCTTCCAAACACTTCAAAGCATTTTTTCATACAAATATCAAATCATTCTGAGGAAATATGCATAGTTTCACGACTTTACAACACTGTATGGATAACAGAAAATTAAAAAACTGTCAGACTTCTCAACTGACATGATCTCACTCTGGCCACTCTGTCTGTGTGAGGAAAGGGAGGGGGAGAGGGAGGGGGAGTGTGAGGGGGTTGGTGACTGTGAATGTTTGGTGACTGACAGTGTGTGTGGATTGTAGGGAGGGGCTGTCTGGCAGAGAGAGAGAGAGAGAGAGAGAGAGAGAGAGAGAGAGAGAGAGAGAGAGAGACCTAATCATCCCTTTAATAATCAGGAAAAAAAATCTGTATTTTAAATTGTTATTGTTTTTGTTGTTGCTAATGGTGGTGTTTTTTCCTTTCATTACAGGTTAAGAAATCTCTTAGGCCTTATCCTTTTCTGACAGTTTTAGGGATTTAAAAACATCCTAAGAATCCTTATTTGTGCTGCAAATAATAATTTCAAACTCATTTGATACTGACCTATGACAACCTGTGACGTGACATGACATTTATTAATCTCATGGATGTAACAGTAAAACTCTTCAACTGACAGATAAAGCTGCAATGCAAGCAAAACTATTTCACAAATGCTTATAGGTCATTAAAATCATTACAAAACACTAATAAATTATTTAAGGATTTGGTAACACTGTAAAATAATGTCTAATTTGTTAACATTAGTAAATGCATTGGTAACACTTTATAATAACTGCACTCATTAGCTAAGCATTAGTAAATAGTTCATGATTATAAAGCCTTTTCCCTTAATAATAGTCATTATTAAGCAGTAATACATCTATAAATAAATTGTTCTTGGTTTAAAAGCACATATATTACAAAATAGATTAAAGTCTCAGTTGTCTTATAAAATAAATGAATAAACACAACCCAGCTTGATTCAGAATTCAGAAATATTTATTTCAAGATGCAATAAAAGGAAACTGTACACTTGAATAGCTTTTGAGCGATTCTTGAAGGATTAGCATCACCTTCTCTTGTACGATGGTTTGAGGAATATATCTTCCAGATAGTACTGCCGCTCCCTATATGCAGAGTATGCAGTCTTCGTAGGGCACCAACTCCCAGAGGGGGCACCATCCCAGTTGCTCAAAAAAAACAAAAAAAACATGCGCCATTCTCCAATATGTGCTCGCGACCGCTCACACCTCATGTTTGCGGCTGAATGTTCGTAATTGATGGATAGACATCTATGCCTGGGTATAGCACATCAGCAATCCGGCACAGAGAAAAGAAAACTAAAGAAAAAAAAACAGGCATAAAGTTGTCTTGACATTGGACATTCGAGAGTCTCAAATTTAGGGCCGGTCTCTAAAGTTACATGTGATATTGTTATACACTTTTCTAACGTCAGTAGCATTTGAAGAGAATGACTTACAGTCATAAAAACAACTGTAATTGTTCATCTAGGTGACAGCTATAATGCACAATTAATTTGAATGTTTGATATTTATTACAACAAACTGTAAGTCATATGTAAATTATGCTACTTTTTCACATGGGCTCAAATGCAAATTTGAAGCTCAATAGCATTTGAGAAGAAAGACTTGCAGTCACAAAACAATTGTAATGTGTTCATATAGGTGTCAGCTACAATGCACACCTTATAAATTTTTTATAAATATAAAAATAAAGTATTACTAAAGTTATATATATATTGTTCTGTGTATGTGATTTCAAAGTCTAGATTGGTCGGATTAACCCTTTAACTGCCGCATCCCTTAAAACTTGATTGTCAGAGGGTTACTGTAAATGCTTATGCCCGCTGGGCACAGTTTTCCCGATGCCACCGGGGTGGCGTTGCACTGATGGCTTGAGCCCGACATTGCTGCTTGCAGCTATATTTATTATTATTATTTTCCAATGTCTCGGGGGCTTTTGGGACCCTTAACATGCTTAAAAAGTCTTGAAAATTGGCACACAGATTGGAACCTGCGGCCATTAGGGCCTGGCAGAGACTGATACACGGGCGTGGCACAGGGGCTCTACAGCGCCCCCTGGAATATAGAGGGTCATATATCATACATACTTGGTCGTAGACGTATGAAACTCGGTACACATATAAATCTCATCAATCCAAACAACTTTCCTATTGCATGTCATAGGCTACGCCCAACAGGAAGTTGGCTATTTTGGGTTTAGTATTCAAATTTTTCGCCAAAGTTGTGGGGGCTTTTGGGGTCCTTAACATACTCAAAAACTCTTGAAAATTTGCGCACACTTTGGAATCTGTGGCCTTTAGGAGCCTGCAGAGGCTGGGACCCGGGCGTGGCACAGGGGCTCTACGGCGCCCCCTGGATCACAGTCAGAAAATGTTGATGTATAGCTCACACATACTTGCACATATTCATATGAAACTCAGTACACATATAGATCTCATCGTGCCGAACAACTTTCGTATTGCATGTCATAGGCTCCGCCCAAAAGGAAGTTAGCTATTTAGAGTTATGTAAAAAGCGCATGCTCTGGAATTTGAAATACTTGTCATAGGTTTTTTACTCGATTGCCGCCAAACTCGGTCAACATGATCTCAAGACACTGGGGATGAAAAATTGCCTCGTGGCGAGGCATTGAAATTATAGCGAGAAATGAGAAACAGGAAGTGTCTAATACCATCCACATACATTTCCTGATTTTAATCAAACTTCATCAGATTATTCGTTGTATGATGTTGATCGCATATATGTGACTATTAGGAGTAAAAGTTATAGCGCCACCAACTGGCAGAAGGAAGTGTGTCATTTTCAAAATGATTTGAATTCAGCATCTTATTATTAGTCGATTTGCTTCAAACTTCATCAGAGTAATGTTAAAAGACAGCCGATATAAATCTGATGGGCGGATATCGATATCTAAAAATATTGTTGCCGTGGCAAAATGTCAAACTGGAATACTTCTCAGGTGATTTTGAGGCTTAGAATTTCATCAAACTCAGAACACATATCAGTATTAGTGACAGCTAGACACTGGCAAAAGTTCATAAGAGGGCATGGAAGAGGCACTCTATAGCGCCACCTTTTGTCAAAAGTGGGGGGTTAGTTTTAGCTACAGACACCAAGCTCGGTACAAAAATTGTTCTTATCAAGACGGACAACTTTCTAATTCACAGTCATCAGCTACGACCAACAGGAAGTCGGCTATTTTGATTTGAATGTGGATTTTTTTTACATTTAGCTGTGAATTAATGCATACTGCTCAGAGGAGAGTAACACTATACACACCAAACTTTGTCTACATGTTGAAAAAACATTGAGGAACTTAAATTGTGAATGGGTTTTGGATAGCTTGGATGGTTTTGTCGTGGTGATTTTTTTATAATTTCATAGTTTATGCATTATAGTTATAAAAACAAATAAATTTAGCCACTCACATACACTCAAAAAAATATTTAACCCCAAAAGCTAAAACTTATTTAATTCAATTAGATGTCAATTTTCCATCCAATGTAATCACATAAATCCAACGCAAAAGTTAATATTTGTTTAAGCTTCACCTTTTCATGTTCAGTTAACGTAAATGAATTAAATACAATATATGAAAACTGATGAACTGTGATTTAAGCTTGTATAATACATAAACTTTACTCATTTTCAATAACTTATTGTTACTTGCTTTATATAAGCACCTTACATTTTCTTAATTCTATTGAATAAATGGACAAAACATGTTACATTTTCAAACCTTTATTGTTGTAATTGAAAGTGACAAAAGTGAAAGTGACGTGACATTCAGCCAAGTATGGTGACCCATACTCAGAATTTGCGCTCTGCATTTAACCCATCCGAAGTGCACACACACAGAGCAGTGAACACACACACACACACTGTGAGCACACACCCGGAGCAGTGGGCAGCCATTTATGCTGCGGTACCCGGGGTGGCAGTTGGGGGTTCGATGCCTTGCTCAAGGGCACCTAAGTCGTGGTATTGAAGGTGGAGAGAGAACTGTACATGCCCTCCCCCCACCCACAATTCCTGCAGGCCCAGGACTCGAACTCACAACTTTTCGATTGCCAGTTCAACTCTAACCATTGGGCCGCAACTTCTCTATTTTTATAATTTTAGCTAACTTGGCAGGTCCTCAACCCAACCACAAGCTCCACACTTCACCACAACGGTAACTCGCACAAAATACACTAATATAAAGTCTTTTAAAATGCCCATATAATAGAGCATTAGTCATGAAAAAGTCTCCTTATTATCACATTTTACTAAAAACTGCATAAAATAACACTTTATTTCAACATTTTCTCTCCCCATATCCAGTCCTGTGCAAAGCATGATGGGAAGTGTAAAACTTATTTTGAGGTACTTGATTGAAACATGTTCTTTCAAAATGAAAACTTTATGTTAAACCAATGAGTCACAGTTTTAAGTCAGTTTAACATGACACAATCATGTTGAACTGAAAAATAGCCAAAATGGCATTAATTCAACATGAATTGTTCAGGTAAAGTGAACAAATGTGAAAAATCATTTTTTTGAGTGTAGAAATCTTAGGACTTATCCTTTTCTGACAGTTTTAGGGATTTTTAAAAATCCTAAAAAACCTTATTTGTGCTGCAAATAATCATTTCTAATTAATTTGATACTGACCTCTGACATCCTGTGACATGATATTTATTTGAGTTGACAATCTCATGGATGTAACAGTAAATCTGTTCAGCTCACAGATCAAGACTAAGCTGTAATGCAAGCAGAACTTTCACAAATGCTTGTAGGTCAATAAAATCATTACAAAACACTTACAAATCATTTAAGGGATTTGATAACACTGTAAAATAATGTCTAATTTGTTAACATTAGCAAACGCATTGATAACACTTTATAATAACTGCACTCATTAGTAAATAGTCAGTTCATGCTTTATAAAGCCTTGTCCCAATATTAATAGTCAGTAGTAAGCAGTTTATAAATACAGCTATAAATAGCTAGTTCTTGGTTTATAAGCACATTCATTAAAAAGGAGAGTAAAGGGTCAGTTATCTTCCTATGAAAAATAAAAAAATAAAAATAAACAAACAACAACACAGATTGATACAGAACTCAGAAATGTTATTGTGGATTTATGATAAAATCAGCCTGTAAATGAATTCATACTCCTCCAAGAAGACACAAGTAGTTCACACCAAACTAACATGAAGCCTATGTACTGAAGATGTTAAATTTCAAATGGGTTTAGGATACCTTAAATGGTGTGGCCGTAGCGATTTATTAATGTAACATAAAAAAATACAATAATTATTTTACTATATCTTTAAAAATTTTAATTCCAACTCTTCATAATTTTTTATATACGTAGAAGTCATCATTTGAAGGAAGCACAGTAAGAGTCATAGCTTTATCATTTTCAAGAGCCAGCATAAAATTAAAACTATCATAACATATAAATCAAGCTTGCAATTCTTAGTACCAATAATGGCCACCAGATGGAGCTATAGGATTACTTTTAAATAATTATTGTAGAAACAAGTATGATTTAAATCATTTATAGAAATCTTTCAAAGAAAAATAATATGAATTTTATGTATTTTACTGATAAAATGACCCTCACTTAATTAGAATAACAAGCTGAAGTATTGTGAAGTGTATATTAAGAATAATTCTTCATAGGCTTTATGGAAAGATAAGTTTTGAGTGACTCTTGAAGGATCAGCTCCACATCCTCTTTTACCACTGTTTAAAGAATGTATCTTACAGAACAGGTGCCGATGAATTTTGGATAGCTTGAATGGTTTTGTCGTGGTGATTTTTTGAAATAACAGTAAAAAAGTAACCAGTAAATGTCTTTTTTTTTATGTGCAGCTTCTAAACACTTCAAAAAAATGTACACATAGAAGACAAGTCATTCTGAGGAAATAGTGCATAGTTAGGAAATATGCATAGTTTCATGACTATACAACACTATATGGATGATAGAAAATTAAAAAACTATCATACATCTGATGTCCCTCTGTCACCGTGGGTAATGTGTGTGTGTGTGAGTGTGTGAGTGTGTGTGTGTGTGTGTTACTGAATTAGGTGTGAAACTATCAGGGAGCATTTAGTCTCCAGCACCAACATTTTACAGAACTGCCACTTTCCTGGAGTCTCAGAATTACAATGTGTCAGGTTCTGAGAGATCTAAGATTCCAAAAAAATTATTTAATTAGAATACCATGAAGTATTGTGAAATACTATATATTAAGACTTTATATATAGGCTTTATGAACAGATTAGAGTGACTCGTGAAGGACCAGCACCACCTCCTCTTGTCCGATGGTTTGAAGAATATATCTTCCAGAATCCGGGATTAAGATTTAGGAGTTCATTTTTATTCCACCTCCTTTCCTGAAAGTCTGTCTTGCAGAATTGACTAAAAATTAATCTTCACATTAATTCCTAATTATTTTGCAATTCTTTTTGTCAGTTCTTCTCGACCTGTTTTTTTCTTCTTCTTTTCTGACCTCATGACCCAGTCAGCATTTTTGTACAATGGTCAAGTCTTAACTTATCCATTTCTGTATTGCATTTGTGTTTGATATTTCTCATGGGTATTTCATAATTTTCGACTTTGAGTTAAAACAGTTTGAGTTAAAACTTGTTTTTAGCGCATTTCATCTGTAAAAGAAAACATGCCTAATAATTCTGCACACATGAATATGAGTTTTTCTCTTCCAGCTTTCCTGGACTATTGTATAGCACTCATAAATGATTAAATAAAAAATTATGGTAGTTATTAAGATTGATATGGTTTGGAATTGGTAAAATGTGCTTGGAAAAAAATCACAATAAAACAATGTTTTAATGTTTAAGTTTGGAATATTAACTGACACGAATGAATGCTATATAAATATTGTTCATGTTAACATAATGTTTATAAATGAAATCTTATTGTAAAGTGTTACTAAATATATATATATATATATATATATATATATATATATATATATATATATATATATATATATATATATATATATATATTGTTCTGTGAATGTGATTTTAAAGTCTAGATGATTCGGGTTAACCCTTTAACTGCCATATCCTTTAAAACCTCACTGCCGGAGGGATCTTGTGAATGCATGTGCCCGCTGGGCACAGTTTACCTGATGCCACCGGGGTGGCGAAGGCATTGGTAGCTTGAGCCTGCCATCACTGCTTGCAGCTATATTTTAGTATTATTCTTATTATTATTTTTTTCCAACGTCTCGGGGGCTTTTGAGGCCCTTAACATGCTCGAAAACTCTTGAAAATTGGCACACACCTTGGACCCTGCGGCCATTAGGGCCGGGCAGAGACTGATACACGGGCGTGGCACAGGGGCTCTACAGCGCCCCCTAGAATATGGAGGGCAATATATCATACATACTTGCACTTAGACACACGAAACTCGGTACACATGTTGATCTCATCAAACCAAACAACTTTCGTACTGCATGTCATAGGCTACGCCCAACAGGAAGTTGGCTATTTAGGGTTTAGTATTCATATTTTTTGTCAAAGTTGTGGGGGCTTTTGGGGTCCTTAACATACTCAAAAACTCTTGAAAATTTGCACACCTTTGGAATCTGTGGCCTTTAGGAGCCTGCAGAGGTTGGGACCCGGGCGTGGCACAGGGGCTCTACGGCGCCCCCTGGAACACAGTCAGAAATGTTGATGTATAGCTCACACATACTTGCACGTATTAATATGAAACTCAGTACACATATAGATCTCATTGTGCAGAACAACTTTCGTATTGCATGTCATAGGCTCCGCCCAACAGGAAGTCAGCTATTTAGAGTTATGTAAAAAGTGCATGCTCTGGAACTTGAAATACTTGTCATAGGTTTTTTTTGCTGATTGCCACCAAACTCGGTCAATATGATCTCAAGACATTGGGGACGAAAAATTGCCAGGGGATTTTTGATATCTCAAACGGTTTGATAGTGGTGAGGTGTTGAAATTATGGCGAGAAATGAGAAACAGGAAGTGTCTAATACCATCCACATACATTTCCTGATTTTAATCAAACAATCAGATTATTCGGTGTATGATGTCGATCGCATATATGTTACTATAAGGAGTCAAAGTTATAGCGCCACCAACTGGCAGAAGGAAGTGTGTCATTTTCAAAATGATTTGAATTCAGCATCTTATTATTACTCGATTTGCTTCAAACTTGATCAGAATAATGTTAAAACACAGCCGATATAAATCTGCAAGGGGGATACTGATATCTAAAAATATTGTTGCCGTGGCAACATGTCAAACTGGAATACTTCTCAGGTGATTTTGAGGCATATTACATACTTAGAATTTCATGAAACTCGGAACACATATCAGTATTAGTGACAGCTAGACAATGGCAAAAGCTTATTAAAGGGCGTGGAAGAGGCACTCTAAAGTGCCACCTTTTGACAAAAGTGGGGGGGTTGGTTTTAGCTACAGACACCAAACTCGGTACATAAATTGTTCTTATCAAGACGGAAAACTTTCTAACTTTCTTTTCCAACAGGAAGTTGGCTATTTTGATTTGAATGTGGATTTTTTTTTTCATTAACTGTGAATTAATGCATACTGCTCAGAGGAGAGTAACACTATACACACCAAACTTTGTCTACATGATGCCAAAACATTGAGGAACTTAAATTGCCAATGGATTTTGGATAGCTTGAACGGTTTTGTCGTGGTGATTTTTTTAAATGACAGTAAAAATGGAATTATTAATTTTCCAGCATTTTTTAAATTCCAAACACTTCAAAACCTTTTTTCATACAGAAAAAAAGTCATTTTGTCGAAATATGCATAGTTTCATGACTTTACAAAACTGTATGGATAACAGAAAATGTAAATAACTGTCAGACATCTCTTCTCACTCTGTCCCTCTGTTTGTGTGTGTGCTTAGACTTCCATTGTCTGAGAGAAATAGTGCCCCTAGAGGTTCAATTCCCGGACTTTTAGTTTCACTTTTAAATCGGTTAAAATACAAATAAATACTTAGATTTAATTCACACTGACAAGCTAAACCAACATATATGATTATTACAGGGTCAGGGCTCATTAATAATTGATGTGTGGTGAGTGATACGTGAGAAACACAATCACAACTCTGAGAGTTCGGAGGGCAGCCGCAAATATTTCATTTTCACACAAACAGTTCAAAAACATCTTAATTTAGTTCTTGGTGTGTTCTAATTGGTGAATTGTGTGATATCGCTGCAATACTTTATTTTTAATAGCTATAAAACAAGAATAAACTCGTTTTTTTCTGAGCTCATCATTCCACACGCTCATGCTCAGAGGGGTGATTCATCTCTCCTGTTTCTCACGTATCACTGACCACACATCAATTATTAATGAGCCCTGGCCTGGTAATAATCATATATGTTGGTTTAGCTTGTCAGTGTGAATTAAATCCAAGTATTTATTTGTATTTTAACCGATTTAAAAGTGAAACCAAAAGAGAGTCTCCTCCCTTTTTTAGTCCGGGAATTGCACCTAGGGCCGTTATTTCTCTCAGACAATGGAAGTCTCAGCACATAATACTCAAACAGAGGGACAGAGTGAGATGAGATGTCTGACAGTTTTTTAATTTTCTGTTATCCATACAGTGTTGTAAAGTCATGAAACTATGCATATTTCCTCAGAATGACTTTTTTTTCTGTATGAAAAAAGGTTTTGAAGTGTTTGGAATTTAAAAATGCAGGAAAATTAATAATTCCATTTTTACTGTCATTTTAAAAAATCACCACAATAAAACCATCCAAGCTATCCAAAACCCATTCACAATTTAAGTTCCTCAATGTTTTTTCAACATGTAGACAAAGTTTGGTGTGTATAGTGTTACTTCTCCTCTGAGCAGCATGCATTAAATCACAGCTAAATGTAAAAAAAAATCCACATTCAAATCAAAATAGCCGACTTCCTGTTGGTCGTAGCTGATGACTGTGAATTAGAAAGTTTTCTGTCTTCATAAGAACAATTTTTGTACTGAGTTTGGTGTCTGTAGCTAAAACTAACCCCCCACTTTTGACAAAAGGTGGCGCTACAGAGAGCCTCTTCCACGCCCTCTTATGAACTTTTGCCAGTGTCTAGTTATCATTAATACTGATATGTGTTCTGAGTTTGATGAAATTCTAAGCATGTTATATGCCTCAAAATCACCTGAGAAGTATTCCAGTTTGACATGTTGCCACGGCAACAATATTTTTAGATATCAATATCCACCTTGCAGATTTATATCGGCTGTGTTTTAACATTATTCCGATGAAGTTTGAAGCAAATGGAGTAAAAATAAGATGCTGAATTCAAATCATTTTGAAAATGACACACTTCCTGCTGCCAGTTGGTGGCGCTATAACTTTGACTCCTAATAGTCACATATATGCGATCGACATCATACAATGAATAATCTGATGAAGTTTGATTAAAATTAGGAAATGTATGTGGATGGTATTAGACACTTCCTGTTTCTCAATTCTCGCCATAAATTCAACGCCTCGCTACGAGCAAACCGTTCGAGATATCAAAAATCCCCTGGCAATTTTTCATCCCCGATGTCTTGAGATCATGTTGACCAAGTTTGGTGGCAATCGAGTAAAAAACATATGACAAGTATATCAAATTCCAGAGCATGAGCTTTTTACATAACTCTAAACAGCTGACTTCCTGTTGGGCGGAGCCTATGACATGCAATACGCAAGTTGTTCCAGGGTTTATACAGAGATTCTTAAATTGAATTTACTACCTTTTTACCACCTATTTTACTACCATCACAATATTTTTACTACCAACACGGCTTCAAACTTCAACTGTAGCAGTGTTAAGTGTTAAGTAAAGTGACAGGTAAAGACATGAAATATCTTTCCAAAATGAATTAATAACATATTTAATCACAATTTAATGTGGCAATTATAACTTAATTTCAACACTGGGAGGGAGAGATAGAGAACCAGAGAGAGCGAGAAAGAGAAAGTCAGGAGAGGTTCTGGTGTATGTGAGTGTGCATGTGTGTTAGGGCAAGTGAGTGAGCTACATTCAAGTAGGAGGGAACTCTACCATAGGACTTGGATTAATCAAGATCACAACAGGCCTTGGTCCATAGGATTTCCTCAATATGTCAAAGAGTTACAATTACATAAAAATTAGAAGACAGACTGGACCTTTAGAATGAACAGCTACACAATGTGTAATAATAAAGTGCAATTGTACACTATAATAACAGTATTTCATTAATAAACAAATAACGTCAACACTGGACACAAGCCAAGCACTGTTCAACACACACACACACACACACACACACACAGAGAAAAGAGAGAAAACATCAAACAGAAAACACAAAGCCTATCTTTGAAACGAATTTCGTTTTGTATTTATTTTATCTTAATTTTAATCCATGTTTCATTATTTTGTATAATCACAACACGTTCAGACATGAACCGAAACTCAGCGTATAGGTAGCCTAGGCTACTCGCCTCACAGACCTAAACAAATTAGAAATATCCTATATCAATTATCTACAGAAAGGTTGCAATTTCTACTTTTAAACAGAACCATTCAAAACTAAATAAAAGTAGGCTAGGCAGTGGTGGACTGGGACAGTAAATCAGGGAATCTGACTCCACCCCAGGCCACCTCTGTTTCTGCAGTCACCACCCAATTCATGTGTCCACCAGACTGTTAAACTTTTTGGCTCTTTCAGTTGTTTGAATTGGGTTATACTTAAAAAAAAAATCAAAATCCTTAGACTGTGGACAGGCAAAATAATCAAATTAAGTATCAAGAAGTATCAAGGCATTCACTGTCTCTATCATCTTTCCCTGTATCCCCTCTCTCTCACTCTGCACATTGAGTTTCTCTGCAATATCAAATAATAACTTTCAATAATCTATATTAATTATGCAGCCATCAATTGTATGTCCCAATGATCACAGTCCTACTACTGATGACCTTATAAATCATAAAAGCACATATTTTTCTAAGAGTATAGCCAGCATGTTTAGTTTTGTTAATAGCTTAAACTTTACCTGAAGGTTTCCTGCTCTGACTCAAAAGCTGAACTGTCCACCCTCTCTTGTTCAACAGCAGGAGCACTAATAGCACTAGTGCTACTGTTGCTTTCTTCGTCATCTTCAAAATAAATAAGCATTGTACACTAGGCTATATATGGTAGGCTAGAAATAGAAAATCAGTTTCTGGTCAATTTTGGCACTAAAAAAAATACTGTATCTTCATATGCAAAACAGTGTGCTAGTTTGTCATTAAGATGCTCTTTTAAAACATCTATCATTATATACATTTGTAATATATATTTATTTTAAATTAATTTTATCTATTGTAAGTCGCTTTGAATGAAAGCTTCCGTCTGCTAAATGGTTATGTAAATATTAGGGTGGAACAGTTCAACTTTTTCACAGTTCGGTTTGTTTCACGTTTTAGAGTCACGGTTTCGGTATAGTTGTATATGCTGTTTATGGAAAAACTATACTTTCAAAAAATATATATTATCATATTATTAAGAATATTCTAAATACAAGCAACAGCACAAATAAATACAATAGAGTAAAGATACAAATAAAATAAACTGACTTTCAGGTTTTTTTTTTTAGGTAGGTCTTGCATTAGTTTTTAGGTACAGAAATTAAAGTAATCAAATGTAAAACAGCATTGCATTTTGGACTATAAATTTAAGATTATTCTTTATTTAAGTAAAAAAAAAAAAAGCTTTTTAATCAAGCGCAGTGAGTGATTAACAGAAACATAAATTATCTGAACCCTGTTTGTTTTACGTGTCATTTATTTAAACCATATTACAGATGCTTTGTCAGATTTAAGTTGAACAGCGGTCCCAGCGCGTGTCGAACTGTGTGTTCTAAACTGAACAGTTCGGTTTTTTTCAGTGAACCATAGTAAATATAAATGTAATTCTGACCGACCTGCTCCCTTAATGGCGAAAATGGCTGGGATTTTGCAGCAACTTGCTGCGTCTGTGGCCAGGGCTTTTCTCCTTTCCCTCTCTGCTCCTCCTTTGCGCTCCATTTTTTGCGCGATTTTCTAAGATAAAGCCTGCCTCTGGATATAGCCAATTAGGCAGTGCTTCGCTGATGTTTGGTCATGTGGTGGGTTCATATCACTCCGCGATCGCCTGATTCGTAGATTCAAGACCGTCAATTAATTCGCAGTTGCATAACAGCCTATTGCACGTCAGCCTGATCGACTGCACAGCGGCAGCCTGCAGGCCAGATTGACCGTCAGGCCACCGGGAAATGTCCCGGTGCTCCCGATGGCCAGTCCGTAAGAAATGCATTTTTCTCCGGCGCGTTCACTACTGCGAAGATCACGAGTCAGTGTCAACCTCATCTTTGCAGCTGACACAGAGACACTTGTTTATTAATAAACAATTAAAATGCCATAATATTTTTTTTTACAGTGTTTAGGTGCCGTTCATATAAACGCGCCACCACTGCATGAGAGAGAGAGAGAGAGACACACACATGCAAGGTCTCTCCCGCTCTGCCGTGCGCTCGCTACATGGTTTGCATGCGCGCTTTTGCTTACTCGCTCTAGATTCGCAGGAGATTTGAACAGACGCCGAAACTGGCGCTTCACTGTCGCCAAACGGAAAATCTAACAGCACTTAACTTAATTTCGGACCCTGGATATAGACCCAGTTAGATGGGGCTTCGAAAATTTACTACCTCGTCAGATGACGTTTACTACTTTTTACTACTTTTTACTGGCCTTAATTTAACATAATTTAATTTACTACCTTTTACTACCTTTTACAACCCCGCGGAAACCCTGTGTTCGGCCCAATGAGATCTATATGTGTACTGAGTTTCATATTAATACGTGCAAGTATGTGTGAGCTATACATCAACATTTATGACTGTGGTGTTCCAGGGGGCACCGTAGAGCCCCTGTGCCACGCCCGGGTCCCAACCTCTGCAGGCTCCTAAAGGCCACAGATTCCAAAGTGTGTGCAAATTTTCAAAGAGTTTTTGAGTATGTTAAGGACTCCAAAAGCCCCCACAACTTTGACAACAAATATGAATAAGAAACCCTAAATAGCCAACTTCCTGTTGGGCGGAGCCTATGATATGCAATACGAAAGTTGTTTGTATTGATGAGTTCTATATGTGTACCGAGTTTCATACGTCTACGTGCAAGTATGTATGATATATGGCCCTCCATATTCCAGGGGGCGCTGTAGAGCCCCTGTGCCACGCCCGTGTATCAGTCTCTGCTCGGCCCTAATGGCCACAGGTTCCAATGTGTGTGCCAAATTTCAAGGCATGTTAAGGGCCCCAAAAGCCCCCGTAGCGTTAGAAAAAAAAAAAAATAATAATAAAAAATAATCCTAAGGAAAACAATAGGGCTCTCGCCCTCCAGGCTTGAGCCCTAATAATCCTAAGGAAAACAATAGGGCTCTCGCCTCCAGGCTTGAGCCCTAATAATAATAAGAAGAAGAATAATACAAAATAATCCTAAGGAAAACAATAGGCCTCTCGCCCTTTGGCCTTGAGCCATAATAATAATAAGAAGAATAATCCTTAGAAGAACAATAGGGCTCTTCGCCCCTTCGGGCTTGAGTCCAAATAATAATAAGAATAAGAATAATCCTTAGGGGAACAATAGGGCTCTTCGCCCCTTCGGGCTTGAGCCCTAATAATAATTAAAGCTGCAAGCAGCGATGAACGGGCCCTTGCACCCGGACTCACCGCAATCGTGTGGCTTTAGTAAAGAGGTGAAGGTGAGAAATATGCATTTCAAATCGTTAATATAAGTGGAATATGTCAAAGTCATTTATATGTGCCAATTTTCCTGTTGCCAATAGGTGCCGCTATCATTATAATGGAATATTGGCCTTCAGATGTGTTCAGGCTAGGAGTCTTATCGAACATGTGAAGTTTGGGGAATATCGAACATTTCAAGCCTGAGTTACAACAACTTCTCTTGATGTGGCGAGACATCAAATTTTGTCATGGCGCCATGGACACGCCCTTTAACAAAATCTAAAGATCTCCACAATTTAACATTGCAAAGACCTTTAGATTAGACTGACCAAAATAAAATGTTGATGTCATAAAATTTCTTGGAGTAGTTCTTTGCAGTGTAAAACATGACACTTCCTGTTGCCAGCAGGTGGCACTATGACTGAATATGGGCATGTAGATCTGTTAAGGGCAGAAGTCTTATCTAACATGTGAAGTTTGAGGCAGATTGGACATTGTATGTCTGAGTTACACCAACTTCCTTTTTCTTGGCGAAACATCGAAATTTGTCAGGCCGCCATGGACACGCCCTTTAACGAAACCTCAAGATATTCGCAATTTAACATCGCAAAGGGCTTAAGATTACACTGACCAAGTTTGGTGTTGATCTGAATAAGTCTCTAGGAGGAGTTCGTTAAAATACAACTCATGGAAATGGCAAAAATGACACAAAATTTGCTCATATTATTAAAAATAACCGACTTCCTGTTGGGATTCGGATTTCGTACCAGTAGACTTTTTTGTAGCTATTGGTGTGTTACATATGTGTACCGATTTTCATACATGTACGTGAAACATAGCTCGAGGCGCACACCGTTGAAAGTGTATAGGTGGCGCTGTCGAGCCATTTTGCCACACCCACTTCTGAAACCCATATCAGATGTAAATTTTCGCCGGTTCTGAGGTGTGTGCAAAGTTTCATGACTTTTTGAGTATGTTTAGGCCCTCAAAAATGCGATTCATTTTGGAGAAGTATAATAATAATAATAAACGGAACAATTCCAAGAGGGTCCTCACACCATCGGTGCTCGGGCCCTAATAACAAATAATCCTAAGGAAAACAATAGGGCTCTCGCCCTCCAGGCTTGAGCCCTAATAATAATAAATGGATCAATCCCAAGAGGGTCCACGCACCATCGGTGCTCGGGCCCTAATAAACGGAGCAGATACAATAGGGTCCTCACACCTTCAGTGCTCGGGCCCTAATAATAATAAACGGAGCAGATACAATAGGGTCCTCACACCTTCGGTGCTCGGGACCTAACAAGGATGACACCTAGCGGTCACTCAACACCGATTTCTTTCACACAGTCATCTTTATAAATCCAATTTGACGTGTTCAAACCATCACTTGAACCAGAAAACTTTCTCGGGCGAGTCTCAAAGACAATTGCTTTTCAAGACAATGGATAAAATTGAGTATTTTATCATTTCATGTTATCTGATGGTAGTGATATTTAAATACTATTAATTGATTAAAGTATGTTATGCTATTTTTACAGTCTATGGTGTCTTTAAACCATATTACATTTTCATTACTGTAATTTTCTTCAAGTTATTTTGTCTTATTTTATCTGGTGATAGAGATATTTTAAATACTATTAATTGATCAAACTATGTTTTGCTATTTTTTTTTACAGTCTATGATGTTATAGCGTCTTTAAACCATATTACATTTCATTCCTGTAATTTTCTTCATGTTATGCTGTTTTATCTCATCTGCTGATGGAGAAATTTTAACATAAAGTATGTTTCATTTTACTTAATATCGACGCATCTATTGTCCCATTCGTTGCCAGACTGTTTTGTATGAATAAATACTTTTATTTTGAAAAGACGATGACATCCTGTTGACACGTGCTTAGCTTTCCGTGCTTCAATTCAGTTAGCTATGTATAGGATTTCAGAAAAACAATTCTGTTTCCGTTAAATCGACGTTTTGCTACCGCGTTATCCGTTTGTCATCTATGAACACGACATCGCGGGGTGCAAGGTTAGGAATGCAAGGTTCTATCTCAGCACCATTTTCCCGGTTGCTAACTGCTCTTAGTGAAACGGATATGATGGTGAAATGGCTCCCTCCGGTGAGTCTGGGGTGAAATGATCCTGTTATAGTGAAAATTGTGCTATCTGCGGCAGTTATATGTTATGACACGCTGTTATAGTGAAAATTGTGCCATCTCCGGCAGTTTAATGTTATGACACGCTGTTATAGTGAAAATTGTGCCATCTGCTTGTGGTTTAATGTTATGACATCGTGATTTCTTTGTCACAGTCTCTGTGTGTGTGTGTGTATGTGTGCTCCATTAAACTAGCAAATAAAAACCCTCTCCATGTGTTTTAAATAATAACAGGTTTTTTATTTTTTATCTCAGGTTCAAATATTGAGCAGCAAGCCTTTGACGGTATTAATACATGTAAGTATGTATTAACTATTCTTTTTATAAATTAAAATGAACGTATTTTAATTTTGTCTTTTTATTATTTTATTTTATTTTTTTTATTCACAGTGGTCGCGATTGATCCAGACAGCGCAGACGATGGTAAAACAAGATCCATCTCCAACATTTTTTATGAGAAATCAAAATTTTAGATTTCTTTTATGTTTATGAGAAATCAATTTTTTTTTTGATTTCATACAATTTATCACCCAACCTGGCTTCCAGACAGTTATCGATCTTAAGCAAGATGGCGACGAAGATCCCACCGTCAACGTAACAGACAAACCTCACATCCTACCTGATTCCACTGCGGCGTACGTCGATAATCCAATATGATCCGGCGGCGAACCACTTCCTGGACCCAGCAGCGAACCAGCAAGAAAGAAGCCTAGAAAAACAAATCGTCCCACCTCGCCAGTCAGTCCTGGACCAGACGGCGATCCACCAAGAAAGACTTATCGTTTTAGTGGTGGTCCCACCTGAACCGAACGGCGAACTACCAAGAAAGACTTATCGTTTTACAGCGGTGGTCCGACCTGAACCGAACGGCGAACTACCAAGAAAGGCTTATCGTTTTACCCCGGTGATCAGTCTTGAGAGCTCTCCAGAGAGGAAAACTCTTTGTCTGACACCACCTGAGACCGAGCTGTTTTATGGTAAGACTATGTACATTATTTGCATTTAAACTCCGACGGAGTCAAACCATTAAGATTTTTATTTTTACACCCAGCAGACTCGAGTTGAAGCCATAAGGATGACGTGACTACCTGGGGTACGTCTCAAATCGATGCTTGGGACCAGAGTTCTTGGACGAGCAAGCATGACGAGGTGTCAACCACCAACGTGGGTCAAACACCATATCCTTCTCACTCACCGTCGTCAGAAGAAGTAGAAGTGGAAGAAGTTCCGGCGCCTCAGCAGGTTGATGAACCATTCAATGATCTGCCTCCGATTCATAGGCCCATTAATTCGATAGAATCATTTGGTCAAGAGTTTCGCGACGTGCAGGTTGACATAAACAACAAATATGTCGGACTCCGTGACGTACAAGATGATATTAACAACAAATTGATTGCATTGCGCAGCGAGTCTCGTGACAGACAAATCGAAACCCATAGCAGATTAGACGTGTTGCATGGTGACCTCCGTGCCTATGACCTTGAGACATGCAGTCGATTCGATACGCAGGATTGCTTTATTCAGGATCTGGCTAATGAAATATTCCATCGCGTCAATGCTATGAGATCAGTGATTGATCAGCAGTTTGATAGAAATGATCGTATGGTGAGCCAATACCAACGGGAATTGGTGCTCATTTTGCATCACCTTATTCTCACTATCATAGATGAGACCACAGAGTCAAATTGAATATAGATGTATTCAGAGTAATTCTTATATTGCACGGTTATTGTAATATTCCATCTATACTTTGTTTACATATAATCTGATATTTCATGTAATTCTTATATCGCACGTCTGGTATGATTTTGTAATATTTCATGTATGCTTTTTATACTTTGTTTACATATAATCCGATATTTCATTTATACTCTGATTTTGTGATAGTTCATTTATGATTTTTTATACTATATGAAATGTATAATAGTTCATGTATGCTTTTTTATACTATATGAAATTTGTAATAGTTCATGTGTGCTTGTTTTAACTCTTTGATTTTGTAATAGTACGTGTTTTGGTCTGAAATCTAAAAAATGGACGGGTCAGACGACTTATGTCAATCAGACCAATCCTCCACAGAACGGATGAGTTCTGGAGCTCTGAGATATCAGATGGTGGCCGAGGGTTACGTCGACCTGTGAAAACATGGTAGCTGCCAGGTAATTTATCGGCCCCACCTTTGCCGGCCTCTCCGGGTCTATAATAAACCATTTTTTGGTTTAAAGTGTAGTTTTTTTGGTTTAAAGTGTAGTCTTACATCTCAAAAGAGGGACGTAAGAATCGCCGACCGCTTGATATTGGATAATGTCCGTGTAGACGTACATCATGTAGAACCCCCTTTTATATAACATTGATGACATGACAGCGTTTACGGTAAAATCTGTTTTTTTTATGATAGTTTAAACCTCCTAGAGGCTTTAGCGTCGTTCCTAAAATAGTGGCTAGTCTCCCGCGAAAACTCACTGAAATGTTGGGTTTCGCGGTCAGAATCACCTTTATTTTTAATTCGTCGTGACTCAATACGGCCACTGGTGCGATAAGTTGAGTTATAGAGCACGCAGGATTGCACGAATGTTAGCGTAGTACCCACCGCTTATGTGTAATTTCGTAATTACAGAAAAAGCGATATACAAGTCTTTGGAGGTCTTGCTATCCGTGGGTTCCGGGACCGTATGTAGGATGAAATGACCGTCTTCGTCATCAAAGTTGTACCAACTTCTAGGATATTCAATTCCGGCGAGTCCGACTTCCCATTGTCCTTTCAAGTCTATAGCTTTTGCTAACCTGGTCATATAGGAGGATATGCGATTTTCTGGATAAACCGACAAAGATGCATTGCACGGCAACGTGAAGTAGAAACCCGTGATCATCCATGGCGGTCTTTTCCCTGGTATGATCTCATCCGTAAAACGTCAGTGTGTTTTAAGTCCAGCAGAGTTTTTTTTATCTATGTAACTATTAAATTTTGAAGGCCATCCTAGCCATTTCACTAAAACAAGCGTAAATTATCCTTGTTTTTTCTGACCTAAAATCTTTTCCACCTTAAAAGATTTGTTTTTACTCACAATTATTTTTTGCAGCTCTTTTTCGTAATAAAAACCCCTCGATGACATTGCCATCATAATCGGTGAGTCTGTAGACCGGGGGTTGACGCGGAATACGGTGAAAAATTCCTCTGTGTAGTTCTGCTCATAACCTTTGGCGATTGGGCATCTCACTTTGGAAATCCTGACGACGTCGATGACTTTGAAATTAAATACGGGTCTCTCGGTCTTCTTTATATCGCCATACAAGTTTTGAAACACTTGATCCTCGTTTACTATGCCGACGTCCACGGTTCTCATTCTGATACTTCGATGATAACCGGTGTTGTACCCCTGCATGATGTCTTGTAAAACATCTATGTATCGACGGGAATTTGTAGCCATTACAAATCTCCACATACGACTTTTTAACATTGTTAAATCATTCCACGACGCTGGCTTTCAAATCGGTAGCGAAATGATTAATGTCGTGTTTTTTCATCACATCTTGAAATTGTTAGTTAAAAAATTCCTTTCCCTGATCCGTCTGCAATTTCTGAGGATAGACTCGAACGCACTAGTGACCACGAGACTGCTCTTATTCTTCAACATGCGAGCCCAGGCGTACTTACTAAATACGTCTATGCACGTCAGCAAAAATTTATGACCGTCATTATGCTTGGCGTAGGCGATCATGCCGACGAGATCGGCCTGGAACTGAGAATCGACCCTGTACACGACCACTCTGTTTCATTTGTATTTTATAGGCGCTGTTTTGTGTAATGTGTAAACATCCTCACCAGCCAGCCATTCTGAAACCTGTTTATCGCTTAGACGGACCCCGCTGTCTTTCAAGACGGCGTCTTTTAATCGTTTTTTACCACCTAAAGAGCCCGGGATGGAGGGGGTATAATAAGCCTCTTTCATGAGCTCCTACATGCTGCCGTCGCAACCATTGGAAAAGAATGATGCGTACAAGTGGTTTGAATCAATCTTTTATTAAAAAACTTTACAGGATATAATACAAGTAAAATGGATATAAAAGATGATAGTAAACATGGATATAATAGAAGATAGAAATAATATAAGTAAAAATGGATATAATACAAAACATACATACTATAATACAAAACTTGCATACAGAGACTAAGTAAAATGGTATTAATATAATACAACATGTAAAAATACACACCAAGTAAAAAATGGGATTAATATGATTCAACATGAAAAATGGATATAATAAAAATACACAGTCTAAGTAAAAAATTGATATAGCGGGATTAATATAATACAACATGCAAAAGAGATATAACGACTGTTACATACACAGACTAAAAAGTAAAATGGTTATAACAGCAATGTTACAGGATACAAAATGGATTAATAATGCCGTCAGTGGTAATCTAACCAGAAAAGAAAATCGAGGCAGGCCATCATGTTTTTGTCTAGGATGTAATCGACGTACATTACGACAATTTTGTCTACGTTTTCAATCACTTCGACGATTTTGACAACGTCGTCCTGATCATCGGAGTCATATTCTTTTGATTTCTTCATTAGCTCGGTACAGACATCCGCCACATACGTACAAGTACACAGCAGATCGGTGATCCCCAGCGTGGATTGTGATTCACACAGCACATCTAGAACCTGTTTTATCATTACAATGGGTGGATTGTTACCGTCAACACATTTGTCCATCATATAGTCCCATGAGGTAGCCAGTCCTCTTATATACGCCATATTTTTCTTGAGATTTGCCTCGCGCACAGTATCGTGACACGGGGTATCGGGGTGGGTTGCGTCCATAATAATCTTGCTAATGAGATCAGTCATCTGGTCTCTGTAATGCTCTTTAAACAATTATTCCATGCATCACTTTAGGCTACAGGCTGCACCCATGTTGGAGGTGGTTTGGTCACTGGCCATTCGCGTTGGGGAGATTTTCCCAGAGATCAACGACGTCGCAGACTATTTCCGTGCACGGTTTGTCCAGAAGTCTCGCCCTGATTTCTTCCACCTTGGTGACGATGAATGGTTCATTTTATATGATACTCTGCGGGGACGGCAGAGTGTATGTGTTGCTCCCTGCACATCTCTCAGGGTGGAACAGCTGCACTTTAATGTCATGGCATGTCACACCATTTGAACATTTTGTTGGAGACTGAAAAAACCCTATTCAGTAGATCCAGATCGCACCACTTGAACAAAAATTGCATTTCATACAGATCGTGATGCTCGTTAGGCAGGATGTGCCCCAACCGAGTGTTGTTGAGCTTTGTTTTGTCTTTACAGCAGAATATGTAAACAGAATAATTCGGCCTCTTTTGAGTATGGTCACCCACCACACGGTACTGGACATTCGGGGTCACCCCGTCCCACTCCCCAACGTACAAAGGCTCTTCACCGCCATCATTCAGATCGTTCCAGACACTTTTGTAAAATAGAGACCAGTCTTTTTCAGGAAATACCAGACACTCATCTTCCCCAGCCTGAAACTCACCGAGGCCGTCAGTGGTGTAGAGCGTAACAACTTGAGTTGGTTTGTGAAATTTGTATCCGAATATGCGGTTACTACACATCATAAATTCACCTTTAGTCATTTCCGAAATTTCATGGAGAAAACTTGTCAAACGGATGTGTCCGAAAGGTTTTCTCGGTGCCATAGTCAGGCTATCCGCCATACTGTTGCTCAACCCCGCATCTGGCGATTGAGGGGAGGATAAACCATCCATGCTCATGTAGCTCATGTTTCCCTTTCTGGTGGTGCATGTAGAACACACCGATCCCATTTATATACTGCTCAGAAATGTAATGGGAGTGGGACAAACCATATAACCGCACACGCACACACATAACCGTACACATAACTATATAACTGGGACAAAGTTCAAACAACCTAACTGGGACAAAGTTCAAACAACCTAACTGAGATAAAGTTCAAACAACCTAACTGGGACAAAGTTCAAACAACCGGCAAAAGCTTCTGTCAAAACCACATGATCGATGCATGGGAGGGTTTGTATACCTTAAAACTACCCGTCAAAAACTATGATTTAGGACTAACTAGGTCAATAGGGTAAAAGCTTCTGTCAAAACCACATGATCGATGCGGAGGGAGGGGTCAATAGATTAACCCATGAACTCATTCGGAAAGTTCAACCCATCCATCATAAGGTCATCGGAAGTTCAACCTGTCAAAATGTCAAAGTTGTAAATCATCTTGACAGAAGCTGTAGAATAGGTACTACTCACGCTGTTTTTTGAAGGAATTTACAGACTGCGGCCGCGACGTAACTGTGTGATTGGCTGGCAGAGTGATCCTTCCTCATTATTTTACCTCACAATGACGGTAAGAAAGACGGGTGTTTTTTTCTCACGCCGAGAGTTGAAGGATGTTCAACTTTGGATAAAACGCTGCGCTCCAGTCAGCTAACCAATCAGAGCGCAGGAGGGGCGGGGCAAATTCCACACCGAACAATTGTCACAACTGTCATTTTGTTACAACAACGTGTCAAGCGCAACAACGAGAAAAATGGAATATAAATTAATATTGCTGATTTCTGAGCATTCAGAGCATTTAAGTCAGAAACAAATCATCTACTAAATCAGAGACAAGTAACAGTTTAGCAGTTATTCCGTATCATAGCAACCAAAGCGTCTCAAGCAGCCCACAAAAAGCGCTCACAGCTGGGTGTTTTCAGAGATTGAAAATTTATCAAGAGATTGAAATTGATTAATGGTCATCAGCATCATAATCGTATCAAATTTTTTCTATTTTTTCCCTCTTGTAGAAACACTATTGTGACAAAACATATATTTAATGTAGTCTCTCATTCACCACTATAGAAGTTTACCCAACTATGACAACATCCGCGATAAAATATGAAAGGGTTATGTAACTACATTCAATATAAATTAGTTTTTTAATGAAATAAATTGCATACATGTGCACTGTTCAAAGTGTATAGATTTTTATTTAATTTGACATATAGTAAATGCTCAGCTGCAAAAGTAAATGAAATTCACAAGTAAAGTAAATTAGATTACATTATTGTATCAAATAAATAAGTACCAATATATATTATAGTTTTTTTTGGGGTGTGGTGGGGGGGACCCCCCAAGAGCTTTGACACAATTTGAACACTGCTCTAATCATACATATAAATCGTATGAATACATATATATTTTTTTTTTTTTCAATTTTCTTCAATTACCATGTCCCAGAAGTAATTTTCCACCCTAATAAACAGGGTGGAATGTACAACTAACAGGGTGGATATATACAGTCTTGTTCAAAATAATAGCAGTACAATGTGACTAACCAGAATAATCAAGGTTTTTCGTATATTTTTTTATTGCTACGTGGCAAACAAGTTACCAGTAGGTTCAGTAGATTCTCAGAAAACAAATGAGACCCAGCATTCATGATATGCACGCTCTTAAGGCTGTGCAATTGGGCAATTAGTTGAATTAGTTGAAAGGGGTGTGTTCAAAAAAATAGCAGTGTGGCATTCAATCACTGAGGTCATCAATTTTGTGAAGAAACAGGTGTGAATCAAGTGGCCCCTATTTAAGGATGAAGCCAACACTTGTTGAACATGCATTTGAAAGCTGAGGAAAATGGGTCGTTCAAGACATTGTTCAGAAGAACAGCGTACTTTGATTAAAAAGTTGATTAGAGAGGGGAAAACCTATAAAGAGGTGCAAAAAATGAAAGGCTGTTCAGCTAAAATGATCTCCAATGCCTTAAAATGGAGAGCAAAACCAGAGAGACGTGGAAGAAAACGGAAGACAACCATCAAAATGGATAGAAGAATAACCAGAATGGCAAAGGCTCAGCCAATGATCACCTCCAGGATGATCAAAGACAGTCTGGAGTTACCTGTAAGTACTGTGACAGTTAGAAGACGTCTGTGTGAAGCTAATCTATTTTCAAGAATCCCCCGCAAAGTCCCTCTGTTAAAAAAAAGGCATGTGCAGAAGAGGTTACAATTTGCCAAAGAACACATCAACTGGCCTAAAGAGAAATGGAGGAACATTTTGTGGACTGATGAGAGTAAAATTGTTCTTTTTGGGTCCAAGGGCCACAGGCAGTTTGTGAGACGACCCCCAAACTCTGAATTCAAGCCACAGTACACAGTGAAGACAGTGAAGCATGGAGGTGCAAGCATCATGATATGGGCATGTTTCTCCTACAATGGTGTTGGGCCTATTTATCGCATACCAGGGATCATGGATCAGTTTGCATATGTTAAAATACTTGAAGAGGTCATGTTGCCCTATGCTGAAGAGGACATGCCCTTGAAATGGTTGTTTCAACAAGACAATGACCCAAAACACACTAGTAAACGGGCAAAGTCTTGGTTCCAAACCAACAAAATTAATGTTATGGAGTGGCCAGCCCAATCTCCAGACCTTAATCCAATTGAGAACTTGTGGGGTGATATCAAAAATGCTGTTTCTGAAGCAAAACCAAGAAATGTGAATGAATTGTGGAATGTTGTTAAAGAATCATGGAGTGGAATAACAGCTGAGAGGTGCCACAAGTTGGTTGACTCCATGCCACACAGATGTCAAGCAGTTTTAAAAAACTGTGGTCATACAACTAAATATTAGTTTAGTGATTCACAGGATTGCTAAATCCCAGAAAAAAAAATGTTTGTACAAAATAGTTTTGAGTTTGTACAGTCAAAGGTAGACACTGCTATTTTTTTGAACACACCCCTTTCAACGAATTGCCCAATTGCACAGCCTTAAGAGCGTGCATATCATGAATGCTGGGTCTTGTTTGTTTTCTGACAATCTACTGAACCTACTGGTAACTTGTTTGCCACGTAGCAATAAAAAATATACTAAAAACCTTGATTATTCTGGTTAGTCACATTGTACTGCTATTATTTTGAACAAGACTGTATATGTAGAGAGGGAGAGAGAGAAATTTATTTGGAATCTAACAGGGTGGAAAATTATATATATATATATATTAAATATAAGATACTGTGCAAGAACCCCTTAAGCTCCCATGTCTCTGGTACAGAACTTGATCTTGTAGGTAAAAAAAAAAAAAAGGCCACCCACTAGGCTGAGCATGGCAATATTACAATATTTAATATACAATTAACACAGCATCAATTTTTCCCATCATAAATACCATAATAAAAAACACAAAAAATGCATCACTGTCAATCACTGTCAGTTACGTTACGGTTTTTGTGGTTGTCTGTTAATCTAGTTAATCCAAATGATTTATAACATCATTTTTAATCAAATATAAATAAAAAATAATTGATGTCTGTCCTCTCTAATTTGTAATTATTTCTCTAGCCACCTGAAGAGATAATCGTTTGCCACCATTATTGATTGTGATAAGGAACCACGTCCCTCCCCCAAAGGAAATCTGGAATAGTGTTTAAAAAAAAAAAAAATTCGTTATCATTTTGAATCAATATTATATTGGTGCAGTTCCACACATTACAGATGGAAAACCATGCAGGACAATGATGGAAAGCATGTCTACCGTTAACACTGGTGTTCCACCCTGTTAGACAGGTCATTTTAAATAATTTCAAAGCAATATTTTGTGAGATGAGGAGCACTAACAGCATATATGTTTTTTCGTATTTTTCTTTTTTATTATGATTTACAACCCTAATGGCAAAAATTGTCACAAAAATACCAGTTCTAAATAATTAAGACATTCTATTCATCAATTATTGTTTTATGGATTTTAAAATAAATAAAAAATTAAGATGGCATAAGGGACATATTCTTTCCAAGAAAAGCTCATTATTGTTCAACAGTACATTATTTACTTGCTGTGATAACTATCTATATGTCCCTAACAGGGTTGAATATTTTCATGGTCAGTGTCTTAACAATTTACCCATAAATATATATTTTATATATTTATATTTTAAATATAGTTCCCGAGCATGACCAAAATCCATTTCTAATAGTTAAACAGCTCACTATTTAGCTGATTATTGAACAGAGACCAATAATACACAAAACGTAATCACAATGAAATGGAAGAAATAACATTATGGCTATCTAGGAAAATAGGTAAGTATTATATTTTGGCTTTTGTTCTTAAAGGAATAATACTAAAATACTAATAACACAATTTTAACTCACCCTCAAGTCTAGAGTTTCTTTCATCTGTTGAACACAAAATAAAATATTTTGAAGGGATGTGGGTAACCAAACTGGAACTACCATTGACTTCTTTAGATAGGTTTTTTTTTTTTAAATGCTATCAAAATCATACTGTTTGGTTATACATATTTTCTCAGATATCTTAAGTGTTCAACTGAAGAAAGAAATTGATGCAGGTTTGGCAGAATTTGAGGGGAAGTGAATGACAACAGAATATCAATTTTTGGTTTAACTATCCCTTTAATAACAGGGTACTCGTAATGTGCTTTTTTTTGCCCCATACCACAAGCAAACATTTGTGCAAGCATGTTCATCTAAGAAATAATAAACAATGACATTTTTACCTATTCATCTAACTTGAGGTCTTGTTTGGAAACTGAAGCGCAAACTCATGAACATTAAACATTTACATACATTTTATTTTTATTTTTTGTGGTAACAAAAGACAAAATGATAGAAAGCTTAGCATTTCTTTATGGATTTATGCAAACAAAACATCAGTAAAAAATAAATCCCTAGTAAAATTTCTACAATGAAGACAAATGCAAAAGGTGAATTATGTAAAAATTATTAATGGCTCAAATTAGTATACTTTCAAAGGAACATTAAGGTTCTATAATAATAATAATAATAATAAAAGTACTAGATACTATACTATATATTCTATACTAACTTTTACAATTACAAGTTACAAATTAAGCAACTATTTAAATTATTTATCAAACCAAGTTGACCATAGAGCCCACAATGTGAAATGTTCCCTCATGAAAGTACTTACAGAATGTAGAAATGTATCTAGAGATTCAATGGCAGGAAGCAACCCTAGTGATCCAGTATGGTAAGAGTATGTGAATCTGTGCGTTTGCACTGTTAAAAGGCCACAAACCAAGCAGCTTTGTGTGATGTCAGATGATACTGCAGAACAATATTTTTCTTCTTGTATAATGTAAAAATTCTTTAATTATTTTTTAAAATTATTTTTGAATTAACTTTTAATTGAAACACTGAAATTGTACATGTTGAATGCTATCGCAATGTCTTTACAGCACTGCATAATTTATAAAACAATAAACTGAAAAAAAAAACCCCACCAGAAATGCTTAAAGCAATGTGTATTTCAATGTTATTTCAAACTACTTTAGTTGGCTGATACCACGATCAGTCAGACAGAGATGGAGAACGAATGGAGCGGCCACTGGCAGGGCTATTGCTAAAGGCGTGAGAGTCTCTGTCTTTATCTTTACTCTCATGCTTGTGTTTGTGTTTATGTTTGTGTTTGTGCTTCTTCTTCTTCTTTTTGTGCTCATGATGATGATGGTGGTGGTGGTGATCTCCATGTTTAGAGGATGTGTTCTCTTTGCTCAGTGTTGGCATGGGTGTTCCTGGCATGGACAACATGGCTTGCTCCACTGAAGATGGTTCTTTACCTGTGAAATTTAGAGAAAAGTTGAAACAATGTCCTGATGTCTATTGAAAGATAAGACAGATTCATCCAGGTATGTTTATATATTTTTGTCTTGTCTGTTTCTGCTACATGATTGATAGTGTGTGTAGAAATAGTGCAGTATTTGTGTCATGCCTGGAGTTGAAGGTCTCTCCAACATGTTCAGATGGTGGTAGATGAATGCCTGGCTGTCATGAACTGTGTCCATATCAATATCTTCCTCCTCCTGAGCGGGAAACTGACAGAAATGGAAAAATATTACAGTACATTACAACATTATAAGATAAGGTTATATTTCCTCCAATCGGTGGAGATGATAGAACTACACAGTGTTTTGTTGTATTTAGAACATTTGGCACCAAATACACATTTCAAATTTTTAGGGCTTTCTTTTTTACGTAACCATAGCATGGATCTAATTATAACCACGTCATTGAATAGGAATGTAACTATTTACTCAACTCACGATTTGATTCAAGATTTAGATTTCAGGTTTAATTCACATTATTATATATATTTTTTTAAATTTAAGAAAAATTATACATTAAATGGGTTCTTTTATTATTGCTTGGACAAAATTCTATAATAACTATAATAATATACCAAAATAGCACTTGCTTATTATTCCTCTTTTGTTGGTTTTGATTGCTTTTATTGTCCTGATTTGTAAGTCTCACTTCGGATAAAAGCGTCTGCTAAATGACACAATTTAAATATAATGTAAATGTAAATAACAAATTAATATGTAATTTTAAAATAAACCCCAAATTAAATTAATAAGTAACACAAATAAATCTCTTCATATAAACAAAATAAGGCTTTGTCTTGAGCGGGGTAGGGCGATGTCTACAGTACCATATAAAATACCATAAAATACCATACAATTACTGTAAAAAGCATAATTTACAGTTCAGTTTTCACAAAAACAAAGTTTTATAAAATGATACTTTACATTTCATCCTTTAAAGTCAAAAGTACTTATTAATATATTAATTTAAACAATTATCATCAATTAAATGAAATTATGGATGTGCGATATTGATTAAAAAAAGATCTCAAAAATATTCTGGGATTTTATCTATAACGATAGTCAGATTCTTGCATTTGGGTTGTTACCAAGCAAATTAAATAAGCACCAACAGAATTTATCTTTGCAATGCAGAGAAAACACAGAAGCTGCATTAGAACTATCATTTACATCCATTTGCATACGGTTTAATGCAGCTCAGAGGAACATGGAATACCTTCACCTGCAGTTAAAAATGCATTAATCATATTGAAATCTTATGTTTGAAGTTGTTTAAAAAATGAAAAGACACCTTAAATGCGAAATTAAAACCAACAGGTGGCAGTAAGTCACTGTAAATTAGTGACTTATTACAATTGAAATTAATCATTCGGAAACAAAACAGCATCCTTTTGCTTAGAGACGCAAAAAAAAAACAGTGAGGCTATGTTTTAAAAAAATTTTGTTGGATAAATAGAGCAAAACCAGGAAATATGGTGTCTAGATGTTAGGGCTGGGTAAAAAAAAAAAAGATTTTTCGATTAATCGTTTTTAAAAAAGTGGTCGATTCAAAATCGATTCACAAAGGCCATGAATCGATTTTTTTCCATAATTATGCAGACATTGAACATAAGATTGGCCTTAATCTAATTACAAATCTTCTACACTAGATGTCACACTCTTATGTGCCTTGTTCGATGTTACCAACGAACCTGTCATTCATTCATTCAGTTTAAAGCAGTGGTTCTCAACCCGCGGCCCGTCACAAATTCAAATGCGGCCCAACGTATGCTGAACACACACACACACAAACTTTTGCAAGTCTTATACTACGCAGCAATCATCCTTAATTGAAGAAATGTGGTAAAACATCTCTGGAGAGAAATTCGAAAGTGCTTTCCATATTTGGATCAACATAGGCTACATTTGTGAACGCACATTTTCTGCAATGTCGCGCGTCAGGTCATGCTCCTGTGCGTGTCTTACAGACTGCATCTTAAAGCCTCTTATACTTCTGCATCCGCGAGGTAGGCGTGACATAAAAATCATCCTCGGAGAGTGCATGGAGGCTCTGAGCAGATGACAGTGCGGACAGGTGCGCGTGGTCAGTAGTCTTCAAAAGCACAATTGCACATGTTCAGGCAGTGTGAAGAAGCCCATTGCCAATCAAACCTGTGCAATCCGTCAATAAAGAATATAAAGACAGCGATGTGCAATGATTCTGGGCAATTGTTTGTTCGCATGTTTGTTGCAGAGTGGACCATCAGCGTGCGCTTTCAGAAGTATAAATTGAAGAAGTCTGCGTTCGCGCTGGCCGTGTCTGTGTCCGGATTGCTCATGCGGAAAGTATAACACAGGCTTTACAATCGCAACTTCATTGTGCTGTTACTACATTGAGACGAATTTAACAAACTTTTCAACTCCCGACAGAATCAGGTGTAGTAGAATTATTTCATTTCAATGAATCTAATCGATTAGATATCATAATATGTAGGCTATAATATTAGAAATCAGGTTGGTTTGTATTGGTGACGTAATGTGCGTGTGGCCCGCGAGACTTGTACTTGGACCATAATGCGGCCCGGTAGGAAAAAAACACATTGAGAACCACTGGCTTAAAGGTTTTCAGGTGCTTTGTCGACGTTGATGCCACCTTCACATAAAAAGTCAGAGGTATGGAAGCATTTTAGATTTCGTAAGCAAGACGACGACGATAGTGTTGTGGACAAGAACAAAGCATTTTTCATCTTGCATCAAACTTGTATATATTTAACAATCGTATGCATTTGAAAATTAGAGATGGGTTCTGTTTTAATGTACCCAAGTGTACCTAAAATAAAAGAGTTTAATATACATGTTTGGGGCTCTTAATTTATTTTTATTAATTACCCAATTGTAAACTTATGTTCACTTTTCTTTTTTATACATATAGTATTTTTATTAAATCTTCATTATTTGAATCGAGAATCGAGCATTGAAAATAGAGCTTAAGATCTTTGCCCGAACCTGACGGGACCCGATCGGACTTCATTTAGATTCGGGCTTCATTATATCATTTTACATGCGAAAATGTATGCTGAGTAGTTGAAACGGAGGCTTGCGTCTGATGATTATGTTTTGGTAGCACCAGCAACTAAAGCAGAGTCTGAGGTTTGGAAAAGTTTTGACCTTGTTTATAATGAGAATCCTCGAATAATGAGCCAGAGGGTTATATTGCTGGACGCACCATCAGTGAGCGCAGGAACGCGCTGAAGCCATCTACAGTGGATTCAATCATTTTTCTGCACAAAAACACGTAGGCCTTACCTAATCTTGGTGAGTAAATGTTTTTCAAATAATAACTAAATATTAATTGAGTCTTAAATGCATAATGTAGACAGAATAGGCTATATAAGCTACTGTTGGCATTATTATTTTATTATGTCAGCTGCTATGGCGAAGCAAATCCGGCAGAGCCTTTATCTTAATTTCGTAATTGCCAAATACCCATCTTAATTTAGAATTTATCTTAATTTAATTTTTTTTTTTAAAGACTTGTTTTTATTGGTGCGTTGGACTATTTATATGCTAAATTAGCCTATACCTAGGGCTATTTATACAGTGCTGAGATATTACGATGTTACAGAGGACTTATTTTATTTCTTTGTTCAAACTTCCAAGTGGCCTACGATAGTCATGTATAAATTATGTTAAAACATGAATAAATGACTCATTCCTGACAAAAGGCAAAAGAGCTGCATGCGTGCATACATTTTAATAATCTTGGGGTGTAATTGGGTTTGGGGTTTTAAAAAGCGGTCGGGCCGAAATCTGTCGGGCTCAGGTCCTGTCGGTCTTAACTTTTAAGGCCTGATAACAGCTCTAATAGAAATTCGAATTGAGAATCGGAATCGATTTGAGAGCTTGTGAATCGAAATCGAATCGATCTGGAACATCTGAATCGATACCCAGCCCTATAAAACGTATGTCTTTTAATATTAACTACTTGTTTATTTAACAGTTGTATAAAATTTATACCACATTTGTAATCATACTTGCTTTTTGGAGAAAAGAAAACAGCACTCCATGTGATATTAACTATATGAAATTACACAAATATAATTGATGTGATAATTCCAAATGCATTTTAATAGACTGATTAGTGCATGCAGTGAAAGAACGCACTCTAAATGCGCAAACGTGCACTAGTCTAACCCACTAGACTTCATCAGCTAATGTATGCGTGCACTCTGTAGGAGTGTTTTATGTTTGCTTTTCGCAGTGTACTTATATCAAATCGCACAAAATTACAATTACAATATTGCATATCATACATATTGCACACCTCTATATTTACATTTACATTTTCTTCTTATCGATCCACCAGTTCACATTTAAAGCCCTGTGTGAATTAGTGCTGGGCGGCTTGAACAAAAATTTATATCACTTTTTTTTCTAAATTATGCCGGTTTGACTTTTTTATTTTTTATCCATAATCAGGTGTACACTGCATTTTCTGCTGTATGATATTCCAAGACGTGCTTTTAGTCCGACAGCACTTGCATAAAATGGTTCCTCTTTTTGGCACAAGTTCTATGCCATGATAGTTACTAGTTCTGCAGCATCCATCTTCCCTGTAACACCCTTTTCACACAATCTCCGTTTAGTTTTTCTGCCTGCATAAAAGTGAATATATATATTGTTTTCCTTGTTTATCTAAAAGTGCACTTTTTCTTGTTTTAAACCTAGCCAAAAACCCATGTGTTGCGTGTGAAACAGCTTTAATTGGTATACATTTATTGTGAAATGAATGCATTTCCATGTCCATCCATGTTAATTTTTCCCGTGAACAATGCGCTTTGAATTCAGCGCCTGCAGCACAGCAAAAATAGACTAGGTACGTAAACGATGGCTGCACTGCTGCAGACGCACCGCTCCTTGAACGCACTGACTGACTGCAACTTCGTGTAGTATGAATGCTGAAATCCGTTAACATGGGTGCGTAAAAAAATACGCAATATGCACTGCAGACGGAGTATGCGTGAAACAGGTGTTATAATGTAACACCAGAGCACTACTGTGTTTACCCTCACCACGCCTCACAGTCGCTGCTTAGAAGTGCAACATTGTAAAGGGTCCGTCTGAAACAGTGTCACGCGGCCGCGGCGCAACATGAGTAATTAAATACATCGGTATGGTGGTATATTAAAAATTAACATAGTAACGAAAATATACACTGGTTTTCGGTATGAACCGGTTTACCCAGCACTAGTGTTTATGCAGGGTAAAAAACATGGGTCGATTTTCACATTGTTCTGAACACTGAAGAAAATAACAGCTGTATTGAAAATAATCATTTATTCGCTGCCAGCAGGCCAGCATTTGGTAGAAATATAACTTTCCCCAGTAACAGCAGAACACCAAGCAGTGCAGCACTGGACTTTGAACTTGCAGTGCTCATGTTTATTCAATGAAATCATAAAATTAGCCTTTGGAAGTTTAATAGTTACATTCAGCCATATTGCAATTCTGGTCTTTCGTCCCCAAATTTAAGACCTCTTTAAATCATAATTAAGACTTTCTTGTAAAATGTAAGGCTTTTTTAAGAACCCGTGGAAACCCTGAAAGAACGTGGAAGAGTAAGAAGTTGTTTTTTTGTAAAATACCTCTGTATTTAATATGCATTCTATATGTGGTATATTAATTATGAGATGTGTAAGGCAGATACTACTACCAGGTCTCTCTCTTGTAAAAGAGATCACTGATCTCAATGGAACTATCTAGTAAAAAAGGTAAAATAAATGTCAAAACCAGTTTGCTCACTTTGCTTTTAACAGATGCTTTAGCACTGGGCTCCTCTTGCATAACTTGTCCGGGTTCAGGGGATGAGTTTAATGGAGTCTCTGCCTTCCTCTTTAAACCCTGTGGGGCCATGGCCACACCACTCAATGCTGGCTCCATGACAACATGCTCCTCCTCCAGCTGAGAATGATTTATAAGAAAAGAAAAATTGTTAAACAAGCAGATGACACTTCAGAATTGTTTTTATTTCAGTGCTTGCAGGGAAAGTACTGTATTAATCTTTAAGCATTCTGGTATGAGTTTCTTTTAACCAGCTAACATCATGAACTAAATTAAATATATTGTCGCTGTCGGGCGGAAACCTCCTATGTCCAGTTTTTTTTCTCCTATGTTTGTTTTTTTTACAAACCGATGCTAATAGTCAGTCCCCACGTGGGTCTGTAAATTTTTTTTTTTTTTTTTTTTTTTTTTACACATTAACCAATCTTAAGTCTTGAAAATAGCTTGAGAGCAAATCTCTTAACTCCATTAGACACTTCAACTGTCTGAGAAGTCTCGTAACCCCACCTCTTCTTCACTCCGCGGGAGCTTAGCGCAATATAATCCACTGAAATCCAGACTAAACTGCATTGCAGATAAGGATTGTAGTTTACAATGTCAAGGCATGCCATCATTTTCATCCTTTAACACAGTCAATATGACAGCAATGTAAAACCACACACAGAACATCACAGATACATGCACGCAGACAAAAAGACAAGGGCTCACCCTACTCACAAACAAAAATACTCAGTAATTGGCTTAGTAAAGCAAGCCTTAACTATGATTTTATCTGTGTTAAACTATGATATCAGTTATTTTTGTATTTTAAAGGTCCCCTTCTTCGTGATCCCATGTTTTAAACTTTAGTTAGTGTGTAATGTTCTTGTTAGAGTATAAATAATATCTATAAAATTCTAAAGCTCAAAGTTCAATGCCAAGCGAGATATTTTATTTAACAGAATTCGCCTACAAAAAACGACCCGTTTGGACTAAAGCCGACGTCACTAAAACAGTTTTTTGACTAATCTCCGCCCACATGAATTCACAAAAAGGGGGCGTGGTCTTGTTGTGCCCCCTGACGGAGAAGGAAGAGCTGTGTTTGTTTTTGCCATGTCGTTGAAACGCTGTTATTTTCATCTCGGAGTCCAATCACCTTTCAGGGTTAATACAGAGATTCTTAAATTTAATTTACTACCTTTTTACCACCTATTTTACTACCATCACAATATTTTTACTACCAACACGGCTTCAAACTTCAACTGTAGCAGTGTTAAGTGTTAAGTAAAGTTAATGACATTTAATTTAATGAGGCAATTATAACTTAATTTCAACAATGGGAGGGAGAGATCGAGAACCAGAGAGAGCGAGAAAGAGAAAGTCAGGAGCAGTTCTGTAGGTGTATGTGAGTGTGCATGTGTGTTAGGGCAAGTGAGTGAGCTACATTCAAGTAAGAGGGAACTCTACCATAGGACTTGGATTAATCAAGATATCACAACAGGCCTTGGTCCATAGGATTTACTCAATATGTCAAAGAGTAACATTTACATAAAAATTAAAAGACAGACTGGACCTTTAGAATGATCAGCTACACAATGTGTAATAATAAAGTGCAATTGTACACTATAATAACAGTATTTCATTGATAAACAAATAACTTCAACACTGGACACAAGCCAAGTAGAGAGAGAGAGAGAGAGAGAGAGAGAGAGAGAGAGAGAGAGAGAGAGAGAGAGAGAGAGAGAGAAAAGATCAAACAAAACACAAAGCCTCTCTTTGAAACGAATTTCGTTTTGTATTAATTTTATCTTAATTTTAATCCATGTTTCATTATTTTGTATAAATCACAACACGTTCAGACATGAACAGAAATTCAGCGTATAGGTAGCCTAGACTACTCGCCTCACAGACCTAAACAAATTAGAAATATCCTATATCTATTATCTACAGAAAGCTTGAAATTTCTACTTTTAAACAGAACCATTCAAAACTACCGTATTTTACGGACTATAAGTTGCACTTTTTTTCATAGTTTGGCTGGTCCTGCGACTTATAGTCAGGTGCGACTTATTTACCAAAATTAATTTGACATGAACCAAGAGAAAATATTACCGTCTCCAGCCACAAGAGGGCACTCTATGCTGCTCAGTTCTCCTGTATTCTACGCTGAAGACATAGAGCGCCCTCTCGCGGCTGGAGACGGTAATGTTTTCTCTTGGTTCTAAATAAATGCGACTTATAGTCCAGTGCGACTTATATATGTTTTTTTCCTCATCATGACGTATTTTTGGACTGATGCGACTTATACTCTGGTCTGACTTATAGTCCGAAAAATACGGTAAATAAAAGTAGGGTATAGGCTAATCCGTAAGAAATGCATTTTTCTCCGGTGCCTTCACTACTGCGAAGATCGCGAGTCAGTGTCTACTTCATCTTTGCAGCTGACACAGAAACACTTGATTAATAAACAATTAAAATGTCATATTTTTTTTTAACAGCGTTTAGGTGCAGTTTATATGAACGCGTCACCACTGCATGAGAGAGAGAGAGAGAGACACGCATACGCACAAGGTCTCTCCCTCTCTGCCGTGCGCTCGCTACACGGTTTGCATGCGCGCTTTTGTTCGCTCGCTCGCTCTAGATTCGCAGGAGATTTGAACTAATTTCCAGGCATCATAACATTACAAAAGGCAATTGTAATATTTTTGTATTACTATTTTGGTATGATGAACATTCACCCACCAGTGTGGGGGATAGCCTTTTGAGATTTACTTCCCAAACGGAAAATCTAACCGCACTTGGCGCGTGTTAATTTCGTACCCTGGCTGTGGGCCAATAAAAAAAGGCTTATTATTAGTGCTGTCAAAATTAGCGCGTTAACGCATTCGATTAATTTGAAATATTTAACGCGTTAAAAAAAAATAACGCAATTAACGCGGTTGCAGTTTTTTTTATTTCCAGTTGTGGCCTATGTGTGTTCAACGTGCAAAGAAATATGGATAAGACCAAGGAAGCACTTTTAGACGGAAAGTTTCAGTATAAAAAACATTACTCTTCATTCAGTCTGCCACAAGAAACAGCAACATTAAAATCATGAACTCAAATGTCATTGTTAAAAAAAAAACAAAAAAAAAAAACAATGACTGTTGTAACAGTGCGTAAATCAGACCTTTCTGTAACACTTAACGTTAATAAGCTTAAACGAAAATAACGAAATAATTGTGTAGCGGAGTATTTTTTGTACACAGTGCCGTGAACTGTCAATCACTCCTGTACGCGTGCATCACTGTCCTCCTCGCAGCTGCAGCAACTTGCGCTCTCTCTCTTCATCAAGCTTTAAAACAAAAAGGGGACAAAAAGATCATATTGTATTTGTGCATAGGCTATAGATTAATTAGATAAATGAATATCTAAATTTGTGCCTTGCCGTCTACGGTATTTTAGAACTTAGAAAAAATATGCTGCAGCCAATGAGCAGCCAGCGGGGGCTGCAGGACGACTCAACCTCCGCAGACAGTTTTTAATGTTTATCAGACAATAAATACTCAAGATTTTGCTTTAGTATAACTTCCGGGACAATTAGGGCCAGATTCGGGAGTCGGGACAACAGTTTAGATTTCGGGACTGTCCCGAATTTTTCGGGACGTCTGATCACCCTTCATGAAAGAGCTGCATTACTTCATTAGCTTGAGTCTGACCTGCAGTGATAGGATTCGAATTTGGTGAGGTGTCAGTCAGCGAATCATCTGATTCTCGTCTTGTTCTTGCAGTATTCAGAGTCCGAAGCCCAGAAAACATATTAAGTGTTGTTGTTAACTGTATTTGATTTTTAACCGAATCGAGAGTGGTGTACACTCATAACGAGTTTCACACACCTTCTCCGGCCACGTTGAGTTGTTGACACTTAACAGTGGGAAAAGCGACACATGCGCTATTCACTTGTGTAACTTAAGGGTGAATGGGTAATGTAGTTTCTGCTCTGGGTGGGATGAATTAGGAAGCTTGCATTGTGAAGGGCGCTCTGAAAATCGGCAGTGCAGGTAAAAGATTAAAACCTCTATTAAAACAGATGTCCAAATGAGCGTACCGGTACGCTACAAGCACGTTCTGGGCGCATGGAGAGGTGGCAGTACGCTCAAGAGCTATATTTGGAAGTGGCGGTACCACCGGCCCACTTAAAGCACTGGCAATGACTATACTTTGGAATTTTTTTGCAGTCCACTTAGAATTCAACATGGAAATCATTTTTGTTTTTTATTGGCATTGATTGTTTTGAAATTCAAATGGTACTTACATGCCTGTGTTTTTATTTCTGTAATAAATATGGCTTTCAAGCCAACAGTTAATTTGGAGGATATTGATGGTTTATTGCAGGTATGTTGTTTACATGAGAAAATCTTTGTTACAAATTAAACAAAAATTCCAATAAACAATCATATTTTGAATTTAAATAGTTTCTTTGTCTTGAGTTTACATTAATTATTTACATTTTACATTTACATATCCAAAAAGTTTCAGTCTTTTAATTGCGATTAATCGCGATTAATTTTAAAAAATTGTGCGATTAATTAGTTAATTTTTTTTAATCGATTGACAGCACTACTTATTATACATGTTAATTGAAGTATTAAGTTAAGAAGTTCAGCTGTGAGGCCTACTTATAGACTATGGCTCTCTTGGCACTGTGCATGTAAATTACTCCAATTAGCAAGGTTTTTATTTAATGGTGGAAAAAAAGGCTATCTACTGGCGCCAAGTAAACCTCTTTGGATAACTTTTTTAGACAATAAGAGTGAAAATAGTTAGGTTAAATACATTTGAGTAGGGCTGTTTTGTTAAAAATCGATAGCGGTAATGCTTCGGTTCAGAAGGAAGCCCTTGTACCACGAAGGTAAATTTGTGAGCAGATTAGGCTAATTTCCGCCTATTATCGCATCACTTATAGCTCTTAAACCTTTAAAATAGAGTTTAGGAAGATGTATGTAACCACAGTTGTTAGCTTTGGTTAACTATTAAAGCCTTTTCTCTTGACAAAAGGCACAGTGCGACCACCGACTTTGTTTGCTTGCAGATTAATTTCCCCCTAGTAGACAGCCTAGTCAGCTTATTTTATTTTGGTACATCACTCATAGCTCTAAAGTTTAAAATAGTTTAGGAAAATGTTATGTTATCACAATCATTTGCTTTGATTAGCTCGTAAAGTGTTGTATCTTGTCAAAAGGCTCGCCGTGACAGCAGACTTTGATGAACACTGCTGGCAGCAGCAATGTCTGTGCCTGTACCATTCTTATCAATAGTTGCGTTTACATGGACACTACTAATCTGATCGTAATAGGACTAGAAGCACAATCAGAATAAAAAAAGTCACATGTAAACACGTCAATCAGATTGAATTGGCCAGATCCAACTAAAATTTTGATCAGATTGTAAGGGGTGGTTTATTCCTTTTTTAATCTGAGCGAGAGGACATGTAAACACTTGATCGGATTGAAAACCAAAACTAGAAAGTAATGCACATGCCAGGTGATGTAGAAATAAAAGTGTCATAAATAGTATCTTGTCATTATAAAACTTTCACTCAGCGTATGTGAAGTGGAACAGGACCACGTCCCACCAGTCTTTGCTTAGGACTCATAGATAGATTAGTTTGAAAGAATGATAGATTAGTTAGAAATATAGATTACTTAGAAGTTAGAAACATGTTTAAGCATGATTAGCATGTTGTTAGCATTATTAGCATTGTTGCTAGTAGGGATGGGCATTTTGGGAAATTTCTCATTTCGATCATCGATAGGTTTCAAAAACGATTAATCGATTAATCGGGGGTGGGGCTTATGCGGGGGGCGGGGCATGGTCATAATGTATATAATGAAAAAATCTGAAGATTGTTATGAAAATGAAAAAAAAAAATCTGACATGAAAATCTGTCTATGAAAACATGAACACATGATTAGGACAGGTTAGATAATGATTATGATCAAGCAATGTTATTAATAAAGGAGCAAGAAATATCTGCCTGAGGTGAAGAGTAGCCTATACCAATAAACGGAAGCTAATTTTATGACACATCCTATGATAAATCAGATAACTGAGATAACATATCAGACGTAACATTACAACTTGTATCAGCACAATAGGATGCTAAGTTATGCGTTAGACAGAGAGAGAGAGAGCGCGAGCTCCCGCTGATGCATTTTAATGACAGCGCGCTGAAAGATGGGCAAGGACAGATTTTACTATAGATTCCTATAAAGTTCTCATTATAAATGTATGGCAGATTTGTGCTATATTTTCATCTACGTTATTAACCCTCTGGAGTCTAAGGGTATTTTTGGGGCCTTGAGAAGTTTTGTCATGCCCTGACATTTGTGCTTTTTTCAGTTTCTTATAAATATCTAAATGGGTAAAGTCTAATATCACTGTAATCAGCACAAACTGGGCTATAATAATATGTGAAAGGCATGCATGTACATGATTGTATTTTTGAGAAAAAAAATGTTATGCATGGTTAGTGAAAAACTAAAAATGTTAAATCACTTGAATAAGGCAATAAAACACATACATAAAATTGGTTGCCGGAAAAGTTGAGAACTGGAGCTTGTAGCCTAGAATTTTTCTTTCTGAATGATGTGAAAATCATCTTGTTTACTCATTCACAGAAAACAATATATTGATTTAAATTTTCTAAAACACTTTTTGTTGGTAAAAGTCATATGCGAGTAGGCGTCAACTATCATGAATATCATTGTGATTTACACCTGAGAAGACAAAGGCCTGCATAATGAGCTGCATAATGAGCCTCCCATTCAACTGTGCCACTGAGGGAGGACTTACAAGAAAGAATGTGAGAACAAAATAAAAGTATATAATTTTAGTTTGTAGTTTATTAAGAATATATTTAATTATCCCACAACATAATTTAATATCCACTTGGGGGAGCAGTTAAACAGTTTATTAGGAACAATCAAAGCTGACTTTCAAACAATTTTTTTGGCATCCTTACTTCAGTCACACAATCCTTCAGAAATCCTTTTAACAATCTTATTTTCTACCAAATAAACCCCATTTATTATCATCATCATTATTATTATTATTATTAATGTTGAAAAGAGCTGATAATATTTTTCAGGTTTTTTTTAGGGGGAATAAATCGAAAGAACTGCATTGTTTTTACATTTGTTAGAGTTATCTCTATTTGTCACATTTATATTATTTACATCAAGCTTTTGAATGGTATAGTATTGTATATTGTTATTGAAACTTCATAATGTTTCACTTGATTATACGTTTAGTCAGGAATTATAGTTTGGAAAAAGTCTTTGGAAAAAGTCTGACTAGTAAAATGTTTACACGTTATGTGAAAACTAGTACAAATAAATAAAAAGAGACTTACTCATGTTTATGATCTCTGCTGATTAAAGTGCTTCATTCTTTTTTCTGAAGAAATCCATTTCTCAAATCCTCAACCACATCACACCTTTTTGGGGTGAATTATGTCTTAGTCCTCTCATCGCGAAGCAAACAGTAAAATAAAATAAAAACTTGAAGAATAGTCTGGCTGCTTTTTCTTCTGTGTGGGCGTATTCAAGCCGCGCGCTTCAGTTTGAATCTGAATAGAGCGTTCAGCGCGAGGGCGTGGTCACATTAGATATAATGAGCGGAGATATGAAAAACAGACATTGCGTTGTTTTCATATGGATTACTTTATCTCAGAATATTTGTTTTCGGCAGCACCTGTTTAGTTTAAAAGGAGACATTCCAGGCTTTCTATAGATATCTCTCTCATGTCTCTTCTTTGAGTATTCACGGAGTTACAGTTCATTTTAATGAAATGTTTGTACATGACGATCAGCGGAGACAAAGACTGTAGACAGCGCACCTTGTTTGTTATCTTTATTTTATAAGTGCACAAAGGTTTTTTGTTATTATGTCTGTATCCAAAAAAAACTAGACTCTTTACAGATTCGATTGATGTATTGCTCTTATCTGTACGATTAAAACTGAAAGTGTAATTTAAGTTCTTTTCGGGGTTATCAGGAGAAAATGACTCAAAACGCATATATGCGTTAATCGACTCGAAAGGGTTAAGTGTAATAGTTGTAATTAAGTTTTATTTTTAAGTTAAGTTTTATTTTCCATAAACCTGTGCGTTTTCGAAGCCATATGAATTGAATTATGCCCACAAATATGACGGAAAAAAAGCTCGGCTGCATTATTATAACATCAGTAATAAAATATCAATAATAATAGAAAAATAAAACATTTAAGAGCAATATCATTATCGGGCATTGCTTACATGAGCATGAAACGAATCGATGATATGCAGCGATTTCAGCATAATTATTCATGTTAATTAATCAGACACTAGCTCTTGCAACTTTTATCTGAAAAAAATTCGCCGATGCAGATGTGAACTTGACCGAAAGTGTAACTCGATCGGATTGTGCTTTACAAACACGAAAGTACAATTAATTCACATTAGTGTCACTATCGTTATTTTTTTAAGCATTTTAATATTTAATTAATATTTTGTATTCAATTTGCACTTTCTGATCAACCAAAATATTATTTAAATATTATTTAACAGCATGGAAATCACTGATTATTGCTAAATAATTGAATGGGATTTAAAATATATTTTAGATAAAAACTATGACAAATAATTTAAATTTTTGTCATCTCTACAAATATAATGTAATTAGGCTACAAATATATCCAGTGCATTTTTATTTTATGAAGACCATTTCATTATTTGTCTGTGATTTAAAAATTAACACACAAAGATCCTTTTTTTGCTACTTCATTTAACGGCATTTTTTTTTTTTATACAAAACATTGTCTTCCAGTAGGCTATAACTTCAGCAGCATATTTTGATCCAGCGGTGAAACGTAGTTTTTAAAAGATAAGAAAAAAGTTCACCAAGTTTAACCAAACAACTATTATAAGGTATAAAACAGACCAAAATAGCCTAGATATTTTAACTATAGCTAAAACTCAAAACTAATATAATAATATTTTTTTAAAAATGGATATTATATTTACCACGACCGGTGAAACATTCAAATGTCTATTCAAAAACATAAGGCGGTCTACGTGCTCAGATGAGAGCCGAGTGCGCAGCCTGTTCACATTTAGAGGAATAAATTCGCTCCGCTGGAACAGATTTTGCAGGAACAGCCAGGTACCACTGGACAAGTAAACCTTCTCTGTCCCTGAAACTAATGGGCAGCAAATCTTTCACCACCATTTCAGCGAATAGCTTTGTCGTCTTCTCGGTTCTGCCTGCATTGCATTTAGGTTTTACGGCAAGTGATTCAATGCTCTTCTGAGTTGCTGCTCTGTTATCGCCAGATATTTTATGTACAAATTTTAGATGATAGCGCATTGTATTTGTTGTAGATTTGTATGAGAGCTTGGCGCTACACAGCTTACCCTGAACTGTATTTTCATCGTTCTTCTCAAAGGGAAGCCAGCCATCAATACATGACTTTGAGGCCATTATTATGTCTTCTTAAGTTTTTTGAGGCATCAAGTGGGAAGCTAACCAATCAGAGATCAGGGCGCCGCCCAACGTGCTGCCATAACCAATCAAAAAAATGTAATAATAATTTTGATCATCGTTTAAGTGATCGATCATTGCTGTCGCGGTCAAGTACTCGATCACTGTTGCACATCCCTAGTTGCTAGTATGTTTCTAGCATGATTAGCAAGTTACTATAATGTTGTTAGCATGACTAGCATGTTTCGACCAAGATGGCGGCGCGAACACATCGCGAGGCTCAGCGTCTCTCCAGTTTTTGCAATTTTGCAGTTTTATTACTGCTCATCTCGGGTCTGTTCGTACTGAACAGCTTTGCTTTAACATCATACACCCGACAGGAGCTTTTGGATATCGGTGAGGACTTTACCAGCAGTTTTATCACCAATCTTCGACTCATCCCTGAGATCGCTAGAACACCCGAAGCTTCGCACTCTACCCGGCCGGGCGGAAGTGCTCGCAGGCGGCGTCGGGATCGTAAACAAAGGCGGGGGAAGCGCGGAGGTCTAAGAGCTAAGCTAAAGCTAACACCGCTCCGGCTCTCTTTACCCAGCATTTTTCTTGCTAATGTGCGGTCACTGGTGAACAAAATGGATGAGTTACGACTCCGCATCACCCTCAGTAAGAAACTTCTGGACTGCAATGTCATGGTTTTCACAGAAACATGGCTACACAGCGACGTACCCAACAATGCCATTGAGCTAGCAGGACGCTACACGCTCCGGGCAGATAGAACGGCAGATGACTCAGGCAAGACAAGAGGTGGTGGATTGTGCATTTATGTCAACAAAGCTTGGTGTACGAACACTGTCATTGTTGGGAGACACTGCTCAGCTAACCTAGAGTTTCTCATGGTTAAATGTAGACCTTTTTATCTGCCACGGGAGTTCACTTCCACCATAATAACCGCAGTCTATATTACACCGGATGCTAATGCCAAGCTTGCTTTGAACGAACTTCATGCAGCCATTAGTAAACAACAGACTGCTCACCCGGAGGCTGCTTTTATTGTCGCGGGTGATTTTAATCACTGCAAATTAAAAACAGTACTTCCCAAATTTCACCAGCATGTTTCCTGCCACACCAGAGGAGACAAAACTTTGGATCATGTTTATACAAACATTAATGGAGCTTACATCGCGAGCCCCCTCCCCCACCTCGGACAGTCTGATCACCTTTCTTTGTTTCTCACCCCTAAGTATTCACCCCTCATCAACCGTGTGAAGCCATCAGTGAGGACCATCAAAGTGTGGCCAACTGGAGCTGACTCTTTACTTCAAGACAGGTTTCAACACACTGACTGGAGTATGTTTGCTTCACAGGCTGCCTGTGGCTCTCACACGGACATTGATATCTACACCTCCTCTGTACTGGATCACATCAACTCCACCATTGACAGTGTAACAACAGAAAAACAGATAACAACATACCCTAATCAGAAGCCATGGATGAACAAGGAGGTGCGACTTCTGCTGAAAGCCCGCAACACCGCTTTCAGGTCAGACGACGCTCAGGCCTACAGTAAATCCAGGGCTAACCTGAAAAGGGGCATCAAAAAGGCGAAGTACTGCTACAAGTTGAAGGTAGAGGAACACTTTTCCAACTCTGACCCCCGACGCATGTGGCAGGGCATCCAGATTATCAGTGACTACAAGTCAAGCAACTCCACACCAACAGTCACGGACGTCTCCTTCCTTAACGAGCTAAATTACTTTTATGCTCGCTTTAACAGCGACAGCAAGGAGACGGCCACCAAAATCTCAGCCTCTTCAGACCACCAACCTCTCAAACTCACCTCCACAGATGTCCACACTGCACTGAGCCGGATCAATGCACGCAAGGCTGCTGGCCCGGATGGCATTCCTGGACGTGTGCTTAGGGCATGTGCAGAGCAGCTTGCAGGGGTTTTCACAGACATTTTCAACATGTCCCTCATCCAAGCAACTGTGCCTACATGTTTTAAGTCCACATCCATTGTGCCAGTACCAAAACACTCCTCCCCAACGTGCCTCAATGACTATCGCCCCGTAGCACTCACACCCATCATTATGAAGTGCTTCGAGCGACTGGTCCTAGCACATCTCAAAGACTGCCTCCCACCCACACTGGACCCACACCAATTTGCCTACCGCAGAAATAGGAGCACAGAGGATGCAGTATGCACAGTGCTGCACTCTGCACTCACACACCTGGACCATAACAACACGTATGTTAGGATGTTGTTTGTTGACTTCAGTTCAGCATTTAACACCGTCATTCCCTCCAAGCTGACCACAAAACTTGGAGACCTGGACATTAACAGCTCCCTCTGCAACTGGATTATGGACTTTCTGACCAACAGGCCTCAGCATGTTCGGTCAGGCCACAACCACTCCACCACCATCACACTTAACACTGGCGTACCACAGGGCTGTGTGCTGAGCCCATTCCTCTACTCCCTTTACACCCACGACTGCAAGCCTGTGCATGGATCCAACTCCATCATTAAGTTTGCAGACGACACCACGGTGATTGGCCTCATCAGTGACAACGATGAGACTGCCTACAGGGAAGAGATACAGCACCTGGCCACATGGTGCGCTGACAATAACATGCTCCTTAACACCAATAAGACCAAGGAGCTCATTGTGGACTTCAGGAAGAAGAAAGGAAGCACGCATGACCCCATCCACATTAACGGGATGGTTGTTGAACGTGTCTCCAGCTTCAAGTTCCTGGGAACCACCATCTCGGAGGAACTGTCCTGGGCCACAAACACCTCCAGCCTCGTCAAAAAGGCTCACCAGCGCCTTTTCTTCCTCAGGACACTGAAGAAGAACCAGTTGTCTTCAACCATCCTGGTGAACTTTTACCGGTGTGCGATCGAGAGCATCCTGACCAGTTGCATCACAGTCTGGTATGGGAACTGCTCAGTGGCTGACCGCAAGGCACTGCAGAGGGTGGTGAAAACTGCCCAGCGCATCACAGGGACACTACTTCCTGCTCTTGAGGACATCCAGAAGAAACGCTGTCTACGTCGAGCTCGCAGCATTCTCAAGGACTCCTCTCACCCTGACCACGAACTGTTTAACCTCCTCCCCTCCGGAAGGCGTTTCAGGAGCCTCCGGACAAGGACCACAAGATTCAGGAACAGCTTTTTCCCTAAAGCTGTCTCCTTGCTGAACTCTGCCCTCTGACACCCCTCAACACCCCCCACACCACACATAGACTCCTCCCCCTCTTCAACACTCTGATTTATTTATTTACTCACAACAAGCAAAAAGTAACTTGTTATTACTTGCACTACTGCCTGTTCATCCAGGAACAATGTATAATCCATTTGCACATTGAAATATTTTTTTCTATGCACTTTACTGTCCATTGCAATACTGTAAATTATGTTCATAGTTCTGCCTATAGTGTACATACACTTTTACATAGCCCATCTGTATAGTATGTTCATAGTACACCTATCTGTATATCGTGCTTATAGTATTTAATATCTGTAAATTATGTCCATAATACTTACCTGTATAGTTATTGTACATATTATAGACCTTTATTCTGTACTTACTGCTTATTGCACTTCTGGTTAGATGCTAACTGCATTTCGTTGCCTTGTACCTACATGTGCAGTGACAATAAAGTTGAATCTAATCTAATCTAATCTAATGTTTCTAGCATGTCGCTAGCTAGATAGATATTGTAGATAGATACTGTAGATAGATAGAAAGAAAAAAGCAATGTTTCAAGATACATAGATAGATAGATACAAGTTTGAAGATAGTATGGAATTACATTTGTTTCAATAATAATGAACAAAACTTTATAAAACCGAACATAACTTTTTGAGAAAGTATCAAAAATATGCCATTACAAAAGAAGAAAAACACACACACACACAAAAAAAAAGAACTCAGTCGCACAAAATTAACAGGCTCTTCAAATATGCTTCATTCTTTGTTAATGTTTTTAAAATAATAATTTTCGCTAATCGTGGATTCTGAATTCATTTCCACAGATTTCGCTTACATTTCAAAGTTTTTCGTTTGGTGTTTTGACACAACCCTCTCGTGGGGGCGGGGTTAACAGTGATCTACTCAGATTGGATAGTGAGCTTTTGATGGACAGGTGCCCCCTTACTGGGTAAGTACAGACGATGGCCGATTTTAGAACCGTTTTCATATATAGGGCGCACTGGATTATAAGGCGCATAGAATAGAAGATACTGCAGTCAAACGTTTGACTGGGTTTGCGTTATGCATCCACTAGATGGAGCTGTGATAAAGGGAATGTCAACAAAACCTTGATCCATAAGGCGCTCCGGATTATAAGGCGCACTGCCGTTTTTTTACATTTTTTATTAAAGGCTTTTAAGTGCGCCTTATAGTGTGGACAGTGCCAACATTAAGTACACCAATTTTGGTGTGTCTAAGACATTCACTTTTAGCGCCACCAACTGTCCAAAATTTCACTTTAATTTTGTTAATAACTTTTTAACCGTAAGGCCAATCAACAAAATTATTTTTTCCTCTTATTTCTGTTAAGCTAATGCCGATTCGATTGCACCCTACAAAGTCATTTTCCGTCATAGAAATATGGCCGCCATTTTGAATTTTTTGAAAAACCTACTTTTTCGAACTCGTCCTAGACGGTTTGTCCGATTCACATGAAAATTTAACCAGATCATCTTCAGTCAGTGCTGACCATAAGTTATGCAAATCAAATTTATTCGTCAAACCGTTTTCGATAAACGCACAAACAAATCTTACATAGCGCTTACAAAAACAGTCGTAAGGCTGTATCTCTTCAACGATTTATCGTATTCAGACCAAATTGGGTATATGTCATAAGCATGACCTGAGGCTACTTGCTGCGTTTCAGCGCAGCGCCACCTACTGGTCCAGAGATATGAAAAAGTGTTATTTTTGCTTATAACTTCTAAACAGTTAATGCCAAAATCATAAAATTGGTATTGTTAGATTCAGGGCAACATGCCAATTTTACCATTTCAGCCATTTTGACTGTCGGCCATTTTGAATTTTGTGCTAAAATGCTGGATTTTAAGAACGCATCAACGGATTTTTACGAAACATGGTATGGGTCATCAGCACAATGTCCTGAAGGAGTGTGAGAAGTTTCAAAACAGCGCCACCTAGTGGTGATCTTCTATTTTTAAATGCTTATAACTTTGGGTGTGGTCGACTTATTTTCACGAGACTCATCAAATTAGACTCCTGAAACCTTATCGAGTCCTACGATACCAAACATGCTAGGTTTCGCCTTGTGATTTAGCATTTAAAAACAATTTGGCTATATCTTCGAAACCGCTTGTCCGATCGAGACGAAATCACCATCAGAAGTTCGGAAACATAGGTCAATATCTACACACTAATGCCCAAATGCGTTAGTAAATGTCTATAACTCTGAAGTGAATTGAGATATTTTCACCAAAATTGACACCTAGTGGTCAAAAGTTATAGCAAAATTTCCAAAAAGGCTAATAACTTTTGAATAAATCTGGCTATTGAAAAGTCAAAAGTTAAGGTTTTAATGGATTCCTTGGGTCAAGCCGAGAACATAGATACCAAGTTTTCCTTATTTGGCCAAACTTCCGGTCCGCCATCTTGATTTTCAGTCAAAACCAAATTTTCGAACTCCTCATCAACCGTTGGTCCGATTTTCACCAAAATTGAATCATATCATCTTCATACCGAGACACCTAAAAGATATGGATTTCGTGTCGATATACGAATCGGTTCTCATTTAGGGCATCAACTAATTTGCTGGAAGGATGCCAACATGCATTTGAGGCTATATCTAAGCAAAGCTTTGACATTTTTGCACCAAACATTGTATGTGTCATTGTCACCTCACACTGACCATTCCAAACTAATATGGTAACAGCGACACCTATTGGTTACACGTGATAAGCCAATAATTCATATTACTAGTTGTTGTGTTTATCGTTTTCAAGCCATTTTGCCTAAAATAATCTTAAAACGGTTTTATCTACTCATTCCTGCCATTCGTCTGAAGCTTGCTTCTGTAGTGCTTGGCCCATATTTTTATTTATCTTTTTTAAACACCTTCTTAAATATGTGGTTACATATTAAATGACAAATAGCTAAGTGGATTCAGCCTTGTAGTACTTCAGAGACTGGGAAATTTGCTTAGTTTGACTATAAGAATTACTTTTCACCTGTCTAGACATCAAATGCACATAATTGAAACTACTTCATTTTATCTGCATAGAAAGAAGACTTCCGAGACACCAACATTTGTGACCCCGGACCACAAAACCAGTCTTAAGTCACACAGTTATATTTGTAGCAATAGCCAACTATACATTGTACGGGTAAAAATAATAGATTTTTTTTAAATGCCAAAAATCACTTGGATATTAGTATAGTAAATATCATTATCTATGAAGATATTTTGTTAATTTCCTACTGTAAACATATCAAAATGTTTTTTTTTTATTAGTAATATGCATTGCTAAGGACTTAATTTGGACAACTTTAAAGGAGATTTTCTCAATATTTAGATTTTTTTATGCACCCTTTATTGTCTTATCCTAACAAACCATACATCAACTACTTTCAGATTATGTATAAATCTAAATTTCTAAAGGTTTAACATTATGACTGGTTTTGTGCTCCCAGGTAATATTTCACATTGTGATCTTCAACAAATTAAACATCCAATAAGCATTCTCACTCGCGCGAACATGTGCTTGATGAGAGCCGATTTGTAGAACACACCAAACAAACTAGCTCGACAGATGCTCTTTAACACACAGAGAACTCTGATTGGATGTTCAGTTTAGCAAACTAATCAGTGGTTGAGAATTAGAGGGAAAGTGATGAAAAAAGTATGTATATCAAGTACATCAAGACCTCCCTGTCAGTAAACAAACTAAGGCCTGTTCCAATGTTACGTGATCTTACCCAACCATTCCATTAGGTTTTTATTTTTAAATTTAAGTTAACAACATGACTGAAATTCAAATGGTAAGCAGGAGCCGCTCTATTTTATATAACTGCACATAACTCGAACATCCTTATTTAGCTTACTCCTTTTAAATGATGAAAATATACTTTTGATAGCTGCTAATACAGACTGCTAATTCCTCATGCATGAGCAGAATGCACCTGTTAGTTTGCAATCAGCTACAGTCTGTGCAGTGTGTTCAAGTGTAAGTTTGGGCCAGACGTATGGAAGTAAAATAATGACTTATGTCTTAGAAACAAAAAAGCATGCTGAATAGCACTATCTGAAATGATAATGCAGTGCATTAACAGTACTTGAATTTTAATGCCTTGTATTTCCAGGGCTTGCATCTTTAGGTCCTGAATTTGAATATAGTTGTTCATTTAAGCTGTGAAAAATTCAATTCAAAATATTTCACACACCTTTTCATTATTAAAAAAACAATAATTCATATTCACGTTCCAGAATTCACTTCCAAAATATTAAATCGGTTAAAAAATACAAAATTTCGGTTCATTTTATTACACTTTCCAAATTCGCTTCCACAAATTCAGTGGTTAAAATCTGGCAGATAATTCGCCCTTTCACATCCGGGAGCTGCAGGAATAGCAGTAAAGCACAGAGGCATGATCTCCATCTGCTGTCAGTCACTCTCCAGCAGGTGGTGCAAGTGGCTGTTAAATAAGGCCAAAACAACAGGTGGATTAAGTAATACAGTTACAAAAACTGATCTGCAGAAATTAAGCAAGCGCTAAACAGAAGTTTTGATTATCGGGGCATGTGGAAAAGCTGAATGTGTGTATGTTTATTTCAACATCTTTGCTGTTACCAAGCAAGCAGCATTCAAAGAAGATTATAATGGTGTTTTACCCAATGCTAAGAACTAACGTTACATCTAAGGAAGACATATATTGCTCTCAGTTGTTTAGTTTCTGTAACTTTGTTTCATGGCTTGTGCGTCGCTGTGCTGTAATACTGGGGATCCCCTCACGTTACACTCCAGGATTCCCCAATGACGAGTAACGCTTCTCAATCAATTAATACTGTGATATAAGACCTCAGATTTCAGAATAATTTTTTTTTATGATTATTCAAACTATATAGACTACACACAGACAAATATGAACAAACGGTCAAGGTTTCACGCGGTTTCCCTCAGAAATCTGTTAAAGAAAAGAAAACGCATTTCGTGGATCATCGCACTAACAGTGACATCGATTAAAAGACAAAACTCACATCTTACTGATGATGCAAACTATATACAGACAGATGAGGATATGAACGCAAGTTACGAAACAAAAAAAACTGCATGTTATATATATATATATATATATATATATATATATATATATATATATATATATAAAACATTAACGTCTTATTGCCTCAAGATATTAAATGATTAAATCCGGCATTTAATTAATACAATATATTACTGTATATTATGTACATTTAAGCAGATGAGCCCAGAAATGAGCCTCACAAACAACAGTTTCACCAAAATTTCACCATTTTTTTTCGTAAAAAGAAAACCAAGCGCAGTAGTTTTATGTTTGATATTTGCCTAAGCTGCTTTAGGGACCATCTGCAAATTTACCTCAAAACAAAACGTAGTACAATAATATATTCAAATTAATCAGTTTACAATAAATTAACAATTTACTCAAACTGACTAAATATACATGGCCAACATACTACACAAATATTTTTCAAGAAAAAATTATAATACTTCAACTCACTTTTTTTTTTAAATGGGGGTTTTCGTGTTCAAAATGTTGTATGTTACTAGTACGTTACTAGTGACCAGACTGAATTGCTACAGTTTAAATTTTGCCAATATCTTCCTCACTGTATATAATAACTGATAAGAAATTACTGTTATTCACAATTTTTATTTTATTTTATTATTTTATTATGTTCCAAAGGTTGTAGTACATTCCTAGTGACTAGACTGACATACTATAGGTAAATTTCTCATACTATAGGTAAAATACCTCCCTTGCTGCACATAAAGTACATTAATATTTTATAATACAACCTTTGGAACATGGAAAAAAAAAAATTGGGGTCTTTAAGATTTTGTTTTGTTTTAAATAATTGCGAATACACTATAAGGCAGATATTAGCATTTTACATGAATTACATAACATACTACAACCTGTGAAACATGAGAAAATCCCTTTGGGTAAATCTTTTTTTTTTTTTTTTAAGAAATGTATGTACTGTACATAATGTAAAGGAGATATTGGCTAAATCTAACCTGTAGTAAGTCAGCCTTGTATCTAGCAATGTACTACAACTGTTGGAACATGAAAAACCCTTTCTGGGGATCTTTAATATGTAAATAATTGTATACTGTAATTATATGAAGGGGTATTGGCAAAATCTCACCTGTAGAAAACCACTATGAGAAAAACAAGATTTAGAATTTGACTGTGTTATTTAAAATTGTAATTAAAACACATTGGACCTTTTAACCCAGTCAGTGGAATTCCCTTGGGTGTGGTAGCACGTCAATAATTTCTTCAGTTTAAATTTTCAGAATGAATATACCTAGATTGTTTTTAACTCGCTTTTTTATGTTAATATAAATTGGTTGCATATAGTTAAAACTAATCATGGTATTGATATCTTTGTGGGACTGTCGACTTTATAGATCAGTGGTAATGGAAATCAATTATAAAGAAAATTCAGCGCATTGGATTCTTTTTGACCTCATTTGCTTGCCTGTATATAGTTTGAATACGCATCAGTAAAATGTATTCTGATTAGTGCTGTCAATCGATTAAAAAAAATTAACTAATTAATCGCACAATTTTTTAAAATTAATCGCGATTAATCGCGATTAATCGCAATTAAAAGACTGAAACTTTTTGGATATGTAAATGTAAAATGTAAATAATTAATGTAAACTCAAGACAAAGAAACTATTTAAATTCAAAATATGATTGTTTATTGGAATTTATGTTTAACTTGTAACACAGATTTTCTCATGTAAACAACATACCTGCAATAAACCATCAATATTCTCCAAATTAACTGTTGGCTTGAAAGCCATATTTATTACAGAAATAAAAACACAGGCATGTAAGTACCATTTGAATTTCAAAACAATCAATGCCAATAAAAAACAAAAATGATTTCCATGTTGAATTCTAAGTGGACTGCAAAAAAATTCCAAAGTATAGTCATTGCCAGTGCTTTAAGTGGGCCAGTACACACAGGTACTCAGTACCGCCACTTCCAAATATAGCTCTTGAGCGTACCGCCACCTCTCCGTGCGCCCAGAACGTGCTTGTAGCGTGCCGGTACGCTCATTTGGACATCTGTTTTAATAGAGGATTTAATCTTTTACCTGCACTGCCGATTTTCAGAGCGCCATTCACAATGCGAGCTTCCTAATTCATCCCACCCAGAGCAGAAACTACATTACCCATTCACCCTTAAATTATACAAGTGAATAGCGCGTGTGTCGCTTTTCCCACTGTTAAGTGTCAACAACTCAACGTGGCCGGAGAAGGTGTGTGAAACTCGTTGTGAGTTATACTAAAGCAAAATCTTGAGTACTTATTGTCTGATAAACATTAAAAACTGTCTGCGGAGGTTGAGTCGTCCTGCAGCCCCCGCTGGCTGCTCATTGGCTGCAGCATCTTTTTTCTAAGTTCTAAAAAAATACCATAGACGGCAAGGCACAAATTTAGATATTCATTTATCTAATTAATCTATAGCCTATGCACAAAGACAATATGATCTTTTTGTCCCCTTTTTGTTTTAAAGCTTGATGAAGAGAGAGAGCGCAAGTTGCTGCAGCTGCGAGGAGGACAGTATGCACGCGTACAGGAGTGATTGACAGTTCGCGGCACTGTGTACAAAAAATACTCCGCTACACAATTATTTCGTTATTTCGTTTAAGCTTATTAACGTTAGCGTTACAGAAAGGTCTGATTTACGCACTGTTACAGTCATTGTTTTTTTTTTTTTTAAACAATGACATTTGAGTTCATGATTTTAATGTTGCTGTTTCTTGTGGCAGACTGAATGAAGAGTAATGTTTCTTGTGGCAGACTGAAGAGTAATCCGGCAGAGTTTTATACTGAAACTTTCCGTCTAAAAGTCCTTCCTTGGTCTTATCCATATTTCTTTGCACGTTGAACACACATAGGCCACAACTGGAAATAAAAAAAAACTGCAACCGCGTTAATTGCGTTATTTTTTTTTAACGCGTTAAATATTTCAAATTAATCGAATGCGTTAACGCGCTAATTTTGACAGCACTAATTCTGATATATGAGGTCTTATATCACAGTATTAATTGACTGAGAAGCGTTACTCGTCATTGGGGAATCCTGGAGTGTCACGTGAGGGGATCCCCAGTATTACAGCACAGCGACGCCAAGCCATGACACAAAGTTACGGAAACTAAACAACCGAAAGTAATATATGTCTTCCTTAGATGTAATGTTAGTTCTGTACTTCAGCGTTGGGTAAAACACCATTATAATCTCCTTTGAATGCTGCTTACTTGGTAACAGCAAAGATGTTGAAATAAACATATGCACAATCAGCTTTTCCACAAGCCCTGATAATCAAAACTTCTGTTTAGCGCTTGCTTAATTTCTGCAGATCAGTTTTTGTAACTGTATTACTTAATCCACCTGTTGCTTTGGCCTTATTTAACAGCCGCTTGCACCACCTGCTGGTGAGCGACTGACAGCAGATGGAGATCATGCCTCTGTGCTCTACTGCTATTCCTGCAGCTCCCGGATGTGAAAGGGCGAATTATCTGCCGAATTTTAACCACTAAATTGGTGGAAGCGAATTTGGAAAGTGAAATAAAATGGACCGAAATTTGCCTGTCGAATATTATACATCATATTTTTTAACCGATTTAATATTTTGGAAGTGAATTCTGGAATGTGAATATGAATTATTGATTTTTTTATTATGAAAAGGTGTGTGAAATATTTTGAATTGAAATATTCACAGCTTAAATTAACAACTATGTAAAATATCAGGACCTAACAATGTAAGCCCTGAAATTCAAGGCATTAAAATGCAAGTACTGTTAATGCAATGCATTATTTTTCAGTTAGTGCTATTCATCATGCTTTTTTGTTTCAAAGACACAAGTTATTATTTTACTTCCTTACAGACGCAGTCAACACGGGACAACAACACTGTTGGATTTTGTATCACGGACTCTACCTTACCCATGTTTCACTTCAGTAGCAGTATAAGTGCTTTGCAGTACAATAGTGGAAGACACACCTACACTGACACAGCCTTTGGTTTGATTCTGGTTTGTAGCCAACTGAAAACAAGACTGTTGCTGAGTATCATGGTGAAACATTTCACACAAAACCAGTCTGTGCAGCTAAAATCTAAACCTACCTAAAAGTTTAACATTAAAATTTTGATATTGCAAGCACTTATTCAGTAAATGTATGTTTGCAAAAATTTATATATTAATAAAACAGGGAATGTGTTTGCACTCAACTTTTTGCACTAATAAACTTTCATAGCATTTTCTTTTAATTTTAAGCAACAATAAAAAAAATTTAAAAAATGTAATAGGGCATTAGGAATTTAAGTGGGAAGTTTACAGTGCTGGTGAAAGCCATGGTCACCTCTGGGCCGCCAGGGCCTTGTTCAGATTTGATGGTTGGGTTAAGAACTGCTTTCTTCTCCTTCAGGTTAAGCACAAGTCCCAACTCCGGTAGTGGCAGACAGGAGGGTCGGGTCAGCCCAAACAGAGTGTAATATAGATTCACTGCATCGCATCGCAAACGCCAGTCATGACAGGTACCTAAGGCACATACAAAGAGATACGTAAATGGCAACATAACACATTCCTAAGTGAAAAAAATTAAATCACCAGACTGGTAATTTAGTGAATGTGAAATTTTTAATGTGGAATTTAGTGAAAATGTATGCACATCTAAGGTATGCATGATGCAATTAATGCATGCATACGATTTTAAACAATTAAATGGTTGATAAATTACGGTAAATATTGGGTCCCTAAAATGTGGTCAACAAACCTGGAACTACTACATGCTTTTGAAGCCATAGAAAATTAATAAACATTCAAATTTCTGTCAGCCAATCAAAATCAGCAATGCCATGAAAAAAAAGCATAAGCATATCAACAAATTGTGGGGAGGTTTAGTTAAGTCGATCATCTTAGGAAATCCCTCTCTCAGTGGCAATGCGCTACTCCAGAAACATACTATCAGCCACAAACATTGCAGAGAGAAAATGTTTTTATTTCTGAGATATAAAACACGGTATGAGCTGTTGATTAAAATTTCTTAAACTACATTTCATGCAAATTATGCACAGAATCGAATCCAACTGCACCATTTTCATGGGCCATTTTTTAAACTGAAAAGAAAAAAAAAAAGAAAAAAAAACACGCAGCCATGCATTTTGGGAAAAAAAACTTTGTTGAAGTGATTTGTGTGTGCGTTAAACAAAATAGCAGACTGTGCAACTTTAAAAAAGCACTGGAAAAAAACAGCGTAAGATTATGTGGTAAAATATTTTTTGACCACCACCTACAATGCCTTAAACCAAATATATATATATATATATATATATGAGAAATGACTTTCATCACAGCTGGCAATTGCTCAGCATTTGTACTGCCAAGAGTGGTTGCAAACCCAGAAAGAACAGAAGTGTTTTATCACAATAAATCTTTTCACAGTGGGAGCAGAACAAGACCACCCTGTCAGAAAACAAACCAAGAAAATACTCACTACAACATCTTTAAAAAAAAAAAAAAAAAAAAAAAAAAAAAAAAAAAACACTGCCAGTGATTGCACAAAGATTTATGAAAGTTCCTTAGAAAAAATGCTGATAATTAAAAACAAGTTATAAAGTAATGTGGGTTCCAAGGTATATTTATTTTTTTATATATAAATTTTTTTGTGTTTCAAGCCAATTGTTTCTTAGCAGTAGACAATCAGAATTTGATTGGATTTTCTGCACATAATAATAATAATAATACATTTTATTTAAAGGCGCCTTTCATGGCACTCAAGGACACCTTACACAATTCATTAAAAAAAAAAGACATTATTCAATCAAACCAGTACAACAACAAACATTAAATCACATAAAAGCCTGCCTAAACAGATATGTTTTAAGACGAGATTTAAAAACAGAGACTAGAACTGTTGCGAACTTCTACAGAAAGAGAGTTCCATAAATGGGGAGCAGCAAAGCCAAAAGCTCGTGACCCCAGAGAAGTTGTCCGAGTGCATGGCTGAACAAGTGTAAGTGCAGAAGCAGATCTTAGAGTGCGGGAAGGAGTGTGTATATGAAGAAGATCATGGAGATATGAAGGAGCCAAATTGTTAAGTGCTTTGTAAGTTAAAAGTAAAATTTTAAAATTCACACGGAATTTAACCGGGAGCCAATGCAGCTTCTGTAAAACAGGAGAAATGTGTTCAAAAGTGGAAGTTTTGGTAATAACTCGAGCTGCAGCATTCTGTACTAACTGTAATTTATGAAGAGATTTGGAAGGAAGCCCATAAAACAAAGCATTACAATAGTTGATTCTTGATGTTACAAGAGCATGCACAAGCGTAGCAGTACTCCTGAGTGAAAGGACAGGGCGCAGACGACTTATATTGCGAATATGGAAAAATGCAGAACGGGTAACACTATTTATGTGAGATTCAAAAGACAAAGTTGTGTCAAAAATGACACCTAAACTTTTGACCTGATTCGATAGAGGAACAGAACAGTTATTTATTTCCAGAGAAGAAATATTCGACTTACTTATTGTATTTTTTTGAACCAACAAGAAGAATTTCTGTTTTACGGCTGTTCAATTGTAGAAAATTACTTGAAAACCAATCTTTTAATTCACTTAGGCACTCACCAAGAGCAGAAGAGGGAAACTTAGAAGAAGGTTTAGAAGACAGGTAAAGTTGGGTGTCGTCAGCATAACAATGAAAGTGGATATCATATTTCCTAAAAATGCTGCCAATAGGTAAAAGATAAATAATAAACAGAAGAGGTCCTAAAACAGAGCCCTGGGGAACACCAGTGACAACATAAGTGGGTTTTGATTTAAACTGTTTAAGTTGTACAAATTGAATGCGATCTGTAAGATAAGAACCAAACCAGCTTAAAGCCATACCAGTAATTCCAATAGATTCCAGCCTGCTCAAAAGTATGGGATGTGAAATGGTGTCAAATGCTGCACTAAGGTCAAGAAGTATAAGTATTGATAGAAGACCAGCATCAGCCGCTAGTAATAGATCATTAGAAATCTTTACAAGTGCAGTTTCAACACTGTGAAAAGCACGAAACCCTGATATATATCAGCACGAAAACTGCTCATATAAATTATTGCAAGAGAGATGTTCACGGAGCTGATGAGCAACAATTTTTTCCAGGATTTTTGACAGAAACGGTAGATTTGAAATAGGTCGAAAATTAGCAAAATTCTTTGTGTCTGTCCCAGGTTTCTTTAGAATAGGCGTTATAACAGCAGTTTTAAGTGCAGTAGGGACAGTGCCAGTAAGAAGTGATGCACGCATAATATCAGTGATTAAAGAGGAAAGAAATGATAAACCAGCTTTAACCAAGTGAGTCGGTAATGGATCCAATTGACAGGTGACAGATTTAGATTTTTGTACAATGGAACAAATGTCCTCAACTGTGACATAAAAGGTCTCCAAGTGTTCTGAGGATGAATACATGTACTGAGAATTCTGGGAGACATTTTTAAAACAAATCACCTTGAGAGTTGCATAACATTAGTATTGATATACTGTATATTTACTAAATGTGAGAACATATTTACAAAAGTATGTTTCTATATATGGATATTGTTTGGGTTTTTGGCCTAGTTAACTTTGGTAAATTGATTAAGTCAATATAAGCACCACAAGAACTTACAAGGAGAAAAATTAAATGTGTGCATTCTACCTGAGTTCATCAGCTTCCATAGTTGGTCCACTAAAGCTTCATTACACAGCAAGGAATCCGCTGCCTTGGTGAAAGGTGGATTCTTGGCAAGCATGCTGAGAATCTCATGCCTAAAGAGGGCAGAATTGTAAAAACTAAATTAAATCTAACAAAACATACAGTAGTTAAATAGTAATGGATGTATCTGAAGATGCATCTCAGGATCCTCCAATATAACAGTTTAGTGGAACAATTACATCACAGATCCATTCTTATTCCAGTTAAGCAGACATATACAGTTTGTATCAGCATGTAGCTGAATATAAAAATTGAGGACACAAGTAGTCATTTTGAAAATCATTTCAAAATAAATGTAATGAATATTTTTGAGTTGTGAACAATGTGTTTGGTTTCACCAAAAAATGTCAAGTGGTAAAAACAAATATTTCTAAATATATATTTATATTCCAATTTTTTTTTAAAGTGAAATCTTAAACATCTAGACTCTCTACAGTGAACACATTATTATTTAGCATTATAATGGCTGGATATTTAGTATCTTCATCATTTTATTTTACTTTTAAAGACAGAAGAATAATCAAACAACTACACAAATAAATGCATTAAATGTTCACAAACTAGTTTTAAGCTATTTGTTCAATTTGACCTGTTTTTTGTTTGCTCAAATTAAGAATTTACATGGTTGCACCACCTGACACCAATAACGATGACAGAAAATTAGCTGAATACTGCATTTTTATGTAGGCAGCCATATCACCCAGTAGCCCAAGACTGGTTCTCCACTTAAGCTAAGCAGGGTTGAGTCTGCACAGTACTTGGATGGGAGACACTATATTGTTAAAAGCACCGTCTTTAGGATGAGACATTAAAACAAGGTCCCAGGATGTCTTTCGAAAAGATTAGAGGTGTGACTTTGGCATCCTGACCAAATTCGCCCATTGGTCTCTACCCATCATGGCCTCCTAATCATAATCATATCTATTGATTGGTTTCATCACTTTGTCTCCTCTCCACTAATAAGCTGGTATGTAGTGGGCATTCTGGTGCAATATTGCTGCTGTCACATCATCCAGGTGGATTCTGCACACTGGTGGTAGATGAGTAGATCCCAGTCACAATGTAAAGCTTTGAGTGCTTAGAAAAGCACTATATAAATGTAACAAATTATTATTACTATTATTAAACATGTCAATAACACACACATATACAGCATCCTCCAATAATATTGGCACCCTTGGAAAATATGAGTAAAGGTAGGAGTGAAAATAAAGCTCCATTGTTGATCTTTTTGATCTTTCATTCAAAAAAAAGTCACAAAAATTCTAAACTTTCATTGAATTAAATCGATTAATAGTGGGGAGAAGATCTCATGATGAAATAAATGTTTTTCCTCTAAAATTTCATGAGTTAAATATCTCTGAAGTACGTATATTCCCATTCATATTTTCATTTATTTTTTAACACAGTAGGGTGACTAAGAGCATGAAATTGTCCAGCCATTACTTCCTGTTTCACAGGATTATAATTATGAGGAACACAAATGCCAAATTCCCTTAATAAATCTATAACAAAGAGTAAAACCAGAGAACATTTATAAAAAATAAAAAAAATCCTCTACATCACACGTTGTTTGGGAGGGTTTAAAAAAAATCCTCTCTCATCCAAGAACAAACTCCAGCATATTCAGTTGGGGCAAAGTCATCAAAATATTTCAGCGATTTTTATCATATTTCACTGCTGTACACATGCTGTTGTTATGTCCAGTGAAAGTGCAGTTCTGACTCTCTGTCCATTCATTTAGATAGGAGCCTGGTCTTGTTATTCTGAAATAGCTGCCTGGAGGTGTTGCCAAGATGGCGGCCAATAGGCACGACTTGGCTGAAAGGACTTTGGTGTAGTGTAGACGGAGATTGCTTCTGAAAAGCAGTGAAAACGTCGGTGTAGACGATAGGGCTGCCCACATTTGATGTAAACGTATGTCGGGTTGTACAGTATATTGAGACAGAAGCACCCAATGTGAAACTGATAGAACGTGCATTGTAGCACGACACAATATTTCTTCAAAAGCAGATCTTGGAGATATTATCGACCATGATCAAAAATAGTCATATCACACACCCCTAATGGTGATTTAACAACAATGTAATGGTTGACCTCCTCTGATAACTATAAAACATAAGAATATACTGCCATGTTACTATTTACTGCTGTTAGACCCCTGGCAAAAATACCATCAGAAACATCGCCAATTTGCGGTTCAGGACTAGTGGTCGGCCGATATATCAGCATTGGCCGATGCGTTCGATACAGGACTTTTATTTTGATGCCGCTGAGAACGGCAGCTACTGAGCACAAAGGATGCTCACATTGTCCCTATTGTTTGCTGTTGTCATTAACAGCGTACAGACCTAATACAGATAGAAGTCTGTCTAATAATCAGATAGAACAATTTAACAAAGTATACAAATGTATTCAACATTTGAACAATTCCTTTTATAGTAATAAAAAGGAAAAACATTTTAAGACTTTCTTGTTTGCCATCAGCATTCAGCAAATACATATTTACATAATTCAAACAAATCTTTGAATGTCTAATGAACATTTAATTTCACAACCTAATTAAAATCCAGTTGTAAGTTCTTGTGAAGTTTGCAATTGTATCCTGCATGATCGCGTGTGCAAATGCGAATTGAATGCGGACAAGAGGAGAGTTCAGCTTCAGTGGAGACACGTGATTGAACTTTAAACTCCTATACTTTGTAATCTAAAGTATAAACACTTTACACAATTTGTTTATACATTATGAAATTATTTCAAATGTCTTAAATATTAATTAAAATAAATACAAATATATCGGCTTTATATCAGTCATCGCCGAAAGATATCAGAAGTCAGAAAAAAAACAAAAACAATATCGGTCTACCACTATTCAGGACTTTTCATCCACTGGTCATGTTTCAATTCATGCCGTGTTTGCAGCAGTGTTGAGCAATACAACCAATCACAGAGATATTTGTTGATTTAAGTTTGGACAATGTAAATAAAATAAGCTTCTTTGATTAATTTTAATTGACTTTGTTAGATCACGATGATCTATAGTAAGATAAGTGACAGCTTTACTGTGATAAAGGGGTGCACCCATTGCGCACTAAGCTATAATCAATTCAGAATTTACATACATTCCCTCATGGATTTCCTCTGATAACCATTTATCCAATATTACCATTACTATATCAGTTAAATAAGTAAAGGTGAAGCAGGTGCTTGCGCAGCAAAATTTGCTGCACATGTCGACACACGCCTGTGAGTAAATAAATACCATATGTATACCATAATTTTCTCTTTCATTATGCAGCAAACTTATTAAAAAAATTGTGAGAAAAAAGAAGTACCAAAAAAAAAAAAAAAATGTTTTTAAATTGTTTCAAATTCTACAGTAAGGTGGGCCATCCAAAATGATGGTTCTACCACCACCGCCATGTCTGCAAAGTGCATTTGCAGCTTTTGACCGCTGAGTGGCGCTTTAACCACAAGTTATCAAACAAGCACATCAAAGCACTTTTTCGCAAATAGACGTCAGCTTTGCCTTACTGATGTGTTACATTTGATGGCTGCAGTTGGGGAAAATGAAAGAAAAACACTGTAGGCATTTAAAATATTTACTATTCACAGATGAAAGTTTAGTCCTTAAGAAGATATGTGCGTTTCTTAGAACAAATTCAACCAGGATAAATGTCAAGCCTATGAGCCTGTGCCTATATTTTTTCTACACCATATTTTAGATTTGACATTTAAATAGTGTGAAGTATTATTTATATAATATGAATTATGTGTTATATTATTCAAAAGAAATTGTGTTTTACTTTGCATCGGAATATTAAAAGTGGTAGCCTATAGTTAGCTAGGCTTGCGTGTTTTATAAATTATTTCCTTTATTTTAGTAAAACGTGAGGCACTCCCATTATTTAGGCCTAATTAAAACAAGAAACTAATAAATTAAACCTGCTCGATTTAACTAAATTATTGAAACTGAGCATTCGAATAATGTATCTCTTAAATTGTGAGGGTAGTTGCATCTGAACAAATTCTTATTCATTAGCTTGGTTTAAACTAATTTTACTTTGTTGGATCAGCAGCTATGCTAATGATGTCTCCATTTTGTTTCTATGTTTTGCCACGGGATGTAAGTAGGATTTACACAAGCTCCAGTCTGGATCCAGAACACCTGAGAAGAGATGATGCTGACCATCAGAGGACCTCAGATGATGCGAACCCTGAATCAACAAACAGAACTAACAAATATTGCTACAAGTGTGACTACATCATATAAAAATTATTAATTAATAATATTAATAATGTTCATTGTCTGGCTGACTACGTCTTGTATTAATTTTTGTAAAAATCCTGTCAAACTTGCATAAACTGACAGTCACCACCATAAGCTACTACTAAATATTGTAGAAACATACTTTTCTGTAAAGTTGCTTTGTAACGATTTGTATTGTAAAAAGCGCTATACAAATAAACTTGAATGAATGAATGAAACTCTAAAGAATGGAATGATTAATAAAACGACTTCACATATAAACTCAAGTTATCTCATAATCAACAAAATATAATGAACAACTTCTGTGATTTTAAATTGAGTCTTTTCTTGCTTTCATATAATTTAATTAAAAAAAAAATACATACAAATATATAATAATAAATTGCAGCCACATTTAAATGCAGGTTTGTATAATATTCCTTAAAATATCAGTGCAAGATTTGCTCGGCGTGCATTATGCTGAGTGCTCACGCAGCATTTATTCTTATTTGTCTAAATATTTTATCTTCATTACAAATCTTGTTTGGTTTTATTTTGGATAACTACATGTAAAAAAAAAAAAAAAAACAACAACTTTGTAATGCATATGCAAAATGTGAATTATTATTCATATTCAAGTGTTTGTGCAAAAATTATTAATATGCATGCATGACAGGGAGGCGCCCTTTCGATCATGTGATTTTTTTTCCAGATAATGAAATAACTGAAAAATGGGGTGTCCCACATAAATGAGAAATATATCTACAGAAAGCTTGAAATGTTTTTTAAACAAATCAATTCAAAATGAAAGCATTGTGTAATCTGTGAAGGTTGCATTTCTCTCTAAAGGCGCATCCATGTGGAGAGAGCCAGCACTGTGAAATTCATCTTGCAGCTGACAAGAAATCATTTGTTTATTAATAAATAAACAGTCTCCTTTTTCACAATTGTTAGGCTGCTTCTGTCTGTGCTTTGTGGCAAACTTAATGCGTGTGCTTGAGCGCAGAATATATTAAGGCTCATTATGGATTATAAATGTAAATTTAATATAAACCTGCGATAAGTTGAATAATGCAATGAATAATGACAAATGAACGACTAGTAATGAAAAATGTTTGAGGGAGCAGACCTATTAAATATCCTCTAGACATCTCTGTTAAAGTTTTTTAAGCATTTTATACACGTTTGCATAAATCCTTCTGGTCTGTAATGGAGAGATGCCTACCCTTCTTTACAGGTATTGTGCTTCTGGTTTGTCCATTTTAAATCACAAAGTCTACAAAATATAATGTCTCCCAAAACTCTTTTTGTCACGTATGTAACACATGCGTATTCCCAAATCTAAAAAAGCCTATAAAACATAAAGACTGATATTTTACTGATGTCTGGACTCTGTTTGGGATTTAGAAAAACTTAACGAGGTGGTTCAATATATTGCTTATGAATAGCCAACATTCTGTGAGAATTTATATTTCACACTCTAAAAAATATTGTATGGACCCAACAAAATGAAATGATTGCAACAGAAGCGACGAGCACATTTAAAAAAAAAAAGTGGGAGCGTCACGGTTTTCATTCGTTGCAAGAGCGCTCCACCACCTCCCTTAATATGACTGCATATTTAGCAAGAATTCACATGATAAACATTTAGCTACAGCTTGATACACAATCTCTCTGATCAGAAGGTTATAATGACGCCAATAGTGCACTTTATTCAGCAGAGATCATAAACATGAGTAAGTCTCTTTTTATTTATATACTTGTATTAGGTTTCACATAATGTGTAAACATTATACTAGTTAGAATTTTTCCAAACTATAATTCTTGACTAAATTTATAATCAAGTGAAACATTATGAAGTTATAACATTCAAAATAACATTCAATAGCTTGATTTAAATAATATAAATGTAACAAATAAATGTAAGTAACACATGTAAGCAGAGAGGAGATGGAAGCATGATCATTTAAGATCCACTGACAGGGCTCTTTTATGTGTCCCTCGTTCACGTTTGAAAACTAAGGGTGGCAGAGCCTTTTCAGTCACTTTCTCCCAGTCTGTGGAACCAATTGCCTCTAGACTGCCGCCTTGCACCTTCCATTACCATTTTTAAATCAAGGTTGAAAACATATCTTTTCTCCTTAGGATTTTAATTTCAATTCATTGTGGTTTTATTGTATTACATGTCTTGTTTGCTTCTTTTCTGTTTCTCCTTTTCACTTTTAATTTTATTTTACATTGTACAGAACTTTGGATAACTTTGCTATCCATACAGCTTTGCAAACAATGCTGTTCTTTCAATTTATATACAAAGAAAAAAACTGAAAAAAAATATTCTCAGCTCTTTTCCACATTTATAATAATAATAATGATACTAATAACAATAAATGTTTTTTTTTTCTTTGTAAGAAATCAAGTGTGTGACTGAAGCAATGATGCTAAAAATTCAGCTTTGAAAGTAAAGCTTAGATTTTTCCTAATAAACTGTTAAACTACACTCACAAGTGAATATTAAATTATTTTTTAGGATAATTAAATATATTCTAAATAAACTACAAACATAAAAATATATACATTTATTTTGTCCTCACATTCTTTCTTGTAACCCTTCTCTCTCTGTCACACACCTGACTGAAAGGCTCATTATGCAGCTCATCATACACCTTTGTATTCTCAGGTGTAAATCAAAACATAATGCTTAAAGTTCAAACCCTCTCGCATAGACCCTTTCAACAAAAAAAGTGTCTTAGAAAATTTAAATCAATATATTGTTTTCTGTGAGTAAATAATTTGATTTTAATAATTTAGAAAGAAAAATTCTAGGCTACAAGCTCCAGTTCTCAGAAGCCCAGGAAACTAATGTTCTGTATGTGTTTTATGACCTTATTCAAGTGATTTACAATTTTTAGTTTTTCACTAACCACGCATAAACATTTTTTTCTCAAAAACACAATCATGTACATACATGCAGCTCAAATATTATTATTATAGACCAGTTTGTGCTAATTAGAGTGATATTAGACTTTAGCCATTTAAATGTTTATAAGCAACTGAAAAAAACCCCACAAATGTCAGGGCATGACAAAACTTGTCCAAGCCCCAAAAATACCCATAGACCTCAGAGGGTTAAAACATGACGGCACCTTCCTTAAAAAAAAAAAAAAAAAGAAAGAAAGAAAAAGGTTGTAGGAGATATGACAGCGATTAATAGATTTAAAAAAGAAAAAAGTGGGTGCTTCACTTCAGAAAACGAATACTGCTTGTAAGAAATACTATGATGAACCTCATTGCTAGTTTTACTTGATCTTAGTGCTGAGTTCGACACCATAGATCATGAAATACTCATAGATCAATTAGAAACCTGTACAGGTATTCAAGGGCAGGCTCTAAGATGGTTTAGATCCTACCTGTCCGATCGCTACCATTTAGTTTTGTTAGATGGGGAGTCATCTTATTTTTCACCAGTAAAATATGGAGTGCCACAAGGATCCGTCCTAGGTCCCCCTCTATTTTCCATATACATGTTGCCCCTTGGTAATGATACTCAGCTATATATCTCAACTATACCAGATACAATTTCTAAATTATCTAAGCTAACAGAGTGTGTTAAAAATTTAAAAGATTGGATGACCAATAATTTTCTCTTATTAAATCCGGATAAGACAAAGATAATTAGTGGACCAAAAAAAACAGTACACAGAATCTTGTAGATTACAATTTGCAACTAGACGGATGTACTGTTACTTCCTCTACAGTCAAAAATCTGGGTGTTACATTAGACAGCAACTTGTCTTTTGAAAATCATATTTCCCATGTTACAAAAACTGCATTCTTCCATCTAAGAAACATTGCCAAGCTACGGAATATGTTACCTGTTTCTGATACAGAAAAGTTAGTTCATGCATTTATGACCTCTATACTGGACTATTGTAATGCAACTTGAATGTAACTTCTAGGTGGTTGTCCTGCATCTTCAATAAACGAGTTACAGGTAGTCCAAAATGCAGCAGCTAGAGTCCTTACCAAGTTAAGAAAATATGATCATATTACCCCAATTTTACAGTCTCTGCACTGGCTATTAAGTTCCATATCAGTTACAAATGATCATTACTTACCTATAAGGCCCTTAATGGTTTATCTCCTGTGTACCTTATTCCACGTTACAATCCAACACGCTCCCTAAGGTCACGAAACACTGGACTTTTGGTAGTTCCTAGGATAGCTTAGTCCACTAAAGGAGGTAGAGCGTTTTCATATTTGGCTCCCAAACTCTGGAATAGCCTTCCTGATAATGTTTGGAGTTCAGACACACTCTCTCTGTTTAAATCTAGATTAAAAACATCTCTTTCCCCAAGCATTCGAATAATGTATCTCTTAAATTGTGACTGCAGTTGTATCTGATCAAATGCGCATTTTTATTCTTTAGCTTGGGTTAAACTAATTAATTTTACTTTGTTGGAACAGCAGCTATGCTAATGATGCCTCTATTTGTTTCTAGTTACACAAGATGTAACTAGGATTTACACAAGCTCCAGTCTGGATCCAGAACACCTGAGAAGAGATGATGCTGACCCCTCAGAGGACCTCAGATGATGCTAACCCTGAATCAACAAACAGAACTAACAAATATTGCTACAAGTGTGCATCATATAATAACTGCTGTTAATAATGTTCATTGTCTGGCTGACTAAGTACTGTATTAATTTTTCTGGAAAATCATGTCATATGCACACAAACTGACAGTCACCACTAAGAAGCTACTACTAAATATTGTAGAAACGTAATGATTTGTAATGTAAAGAGTGCTATACAAATAAACTTGAATTGTAACTTATTAATCCATAGAAATAATTTAAGCAATTAAAACCTTTTTTTTTTTTTTTTAAATACTAGATTCAACTTGAATTTCAATACTATTAAACTGACTTTAAAATCTTAAGGAGTTTATAAATTGAAATGGTAAAATGTCAAGTGCACATTAAATAATGCTATAGGCTTATGTACAGGATATTTTTTAGTTCACTTCACTTTACAACAAATTCTTTAAATGTAACAAATTTATCAGAACAGAACAAGAATGAAAAAAATAAATAATCCTAATGGATAAATATACTCGCAGTATAAAATAATATAGGCTTATAAACAAAAAAAATTAATGAAAAAAAAAAATCATAATGAGAAAAATATGCCAAAGTGGAGCGCTGCTCAATGACTGCTGATTCCAAAGAATATGTGCGCGTGAGACAACAGCGAGATCAAGGTCACAATTCACAATTTTTGGTCACACAGTAAAGGCAAATGTAGAGTGTTAGCAGTTTGAAGAATCAAGAATAATAACAGAGTTAATAAGAATTACTTGTAAATGCTGGACCGTTCTCATTTCGCTCTGCAAATGGAACCTGAAGATTATTATTTATTTTCTTTTTTTAACCAAGAATGAACTGAAATTAAAACATTTAGCTTATAGTCTCATATATACATATGCCTATATATGTAATGGCTGTTTAATAACGATAGCATGCATAAAATACTTCGTGTAAAGGTCTTTAAATTTATGGTTTTACATGTTCCTTTCATCTCCGTTCACAAACCAACATTTTACAATTACATTCAGTTCGCAATCTGTCCCTTCGCGCCACCTGGCGGTAGTTTTGTGAATGATTTTAACACGCGACTGACTTGCAGTTAACGCCGCGGCCCTGCGGTATTACCCATTCTGGCTGTCTATCTACTATTACTTTAGATAAATGGTTAAATGGTAAATATGAGCAATCCCTAATCTCTGTGCTTTAATACTACTGGTATTTGTGAAATTGTGTTTATAGGAAAGTTTTCAAACTCTTTTTAATAGTTGTCTTAGTTTGTTCATATGTGTGGATGGCTGCAGCACCTGACATTTTGCAGGTTTGATATATCAAAACATTAAATAACAATTTCCATTTACAAAAAACACATTATCAAATAAAGTGATGCAATGTCATGAAAGTATTCAGTAATTTTAAAAATTAGTTTACAGTTATACATACATACATAACACACATCTGAAGACACAATGTTTGATATCATTACTGACCTTATGTAATGGACTGGATCATTCTGTACCAAATCCAAAAGCCACTGCAGTTCACTGGAACTCCTATCAACTGTCAATTAACAGAACATGAAATGCACAATTTACAAGTCAGCAACCTACAAAGCTCTCCTTCACTGACCACCAGATCAGGCCATGAAAGCATGCTGGCAGAGCTCAAATAACAAAACTTATGTTCACTTCATGTTCCACAGACGTTTCAAAGAATATACAAATATATTCAGCACTGCTGAATATTATTTTCTTTTTAACTGTAATGCCCTTCCCTTTATCGGAAAGCCGAATAGACACTTTGAATAGATTTGTCCAGTTCTGTTTAATCCTCAAGCATCCTTTGTATAGGAACCCTTAATTGGTCCTTTGTGGACAAATTTGGAAACAAAAGTCTCAGATGTGATCCCAATATTTTATAAATGTCATATAACTATCTTTGAAAAAATAAAAATAATTGTACGCAAGTGTGTTTTTTTTTTTTTTTTCATTTTATTTACCTTATGGGAGTTCGTGCAATTAAATGAGTGGAGACGACATGTGAGCTGGATGCTGAAGCCGGGAACTGGCTAACTTTTATTTACAAAACCACACACTAGTCAAAACTCTGAACTCTTTAAGGGGAAAATGCACACTGCCGTCAACTAACATTCTCAAAAGGGGAAAACCACCATATGTGAATTCTATCACATCATTAAACATAAGGTGCCACACAAGCCAGGAGAACTGTTGAAAAATAAAACAAAGAAAACGGCGATCGCTATAAGTTGGGCCTCCATCAGCTGACAGGCGCATCAGAGTGAGTTACGAGGGAACGCCAAATTCAAATATACCATCTTTAGCCTATCTTTCTTTCATTATTTTTTCTGGTGGATCGCCTCTCCTGTTTGTGACACTGTACGCTGCAAAATCATGCCGTGTTTTTACTACCAAGATGCAGTTTCTGACCGAGAGTTATTCCATAATGGACACAAACAGTTCTGTTGCTGAAGAACTGAAACGTAAACAAAGGAATTATGATCCATATTACAACCTTATTGCTTCGTTGGACTAAACGTGCTTCATGAGATGTCGTTCAGTGGACCCTTACCTTATTAACTAAACCAGGATTTACAGCTGTGGATGTGTTTATGACTCGTTATTACGACGGATATGGTATGTACAGCGTTTCTAATGTTCATGTTTTGATGTATACTGCTTACACAAATGTAGCAAATACAGTCTTTATAAGCTTTCCATTGAAAAACAGCGATCTGTCGTCGATGCTTGAGGCTTAAATCTTTATAATGATACATAGTTTGTCAAGATTAAATTTGTCCCGTTTCACTTAATCTATTCATAAACACTGACACGTGCAAGTTGAAAGGCGTTCAGGACGAGGGCGTTTTTGTGCTGGCTAACAGGTTAAACAGCCTGAATTTTGAAAGACAATATCCCCATTTGCATTGAACTCTCAGCTTCGTAACTCTGCAGAAATCGTTTGTGCTCAAACAGCACCATTTCACAATAACATAAAAAAAGTGAAAACCGCAATGAACCATCCATTTAAGAAAAAAAAAAAAAGATTTCCCCAAATTTGGCCCAAAGGATGCTTGAGTCTTAAACAATGATTGAGTTGGCTTTTCAACAATATTTTCCATTTATAATCTATCATAAATTCCCTATATTAGCTCCTTATATCTGGATTTAAGGTCTGAGCTCATGCCCTGTCTAGGATATTTACAGCTGCATTGATGAACATGATGGGGGTTTCCCTTACTGACAATGAGACCTTTTGTGTGGGAAGAACAGTTGCCATACAGCCTTTGTAAAAGGCACTCTAGTTGAAAGATAAAAAATATACCAGACCAACTTAATGGGCCAAGTTTTCCTAACATTGGGGAAAAAAAGATACAGAGAAAATTAGTAGCTAAAAGATAAAGTGTGTACCTCTGGTATAGTCTATTACAGCTTCCAGTGCAGCAATCCTCACATCCACAAAGTGTCCATACTGAGCGTAAGACTTGAACAGGCTGGGGTCACTGGGGATGTGGCCGTTCTTCTGTAGCATGCGAATGGCCCGTAAGCAACTACAGCACAGAATTGGAAAAAAAAGACATATTATATAATTATGCTTACATTTTATTTTTTTCAAAAATAAAAAGATGAATTTACTTGTTCATTTAATGGATTTGATAATGCTCAAAAATATTAAAAGTTATAGACAATGAAGTGCCTTGAATTTTTAACACACTTAAATATTTTTTTTACTTGATATAAAAATACATGAAATGAGTCCTGGAGCAATCTAGAAAAGTAATGGGTTGAAAGCCACATGTCTCATGAGTTTCTATTTCAAATCTGAATAAAATCATGAAAAATTAGACTCCTGCAAAGATTTTTCTGAGACTATCTCTACACCCCCCACCCCCCAAATATAAGAAAATATATTTCCCAATAGTCACTGAAGGCTTCTACAAACTATTTAGTCAGTAAACGTACCACTGCATTGTTTTTTTTTTCAATTATAAAACACTAGACAGAAACTTAGACATCATAAAAGTGACTTATTTTATCACTAGAAAATACAATAAGAATAATTTGAGTAAGAAAAATAAGAATAAGAAAAAGAAAAAAAAAGATCTAACATTGTCAATTACAGAAAATCCTGAGATTGTTTGAAATGCAGTAATTACAATGAATTACGATGCAAATAAGTGGCTGATAGCCACTTATACAGATGGTAATAACACAAATGTGCCATAAAGTAAATAATCCACTCTCTCTATTCATATAGACGGGTTCACTTTGATAGCCGTGATCATACAGTAATAGCGAGCTGACTTGGGCGGATTTGCACTCAAACAGATGGTAATCACGCAGAAACATTCACATTCAACATAAAACACACTCGCACATATATACAAACTTTCGAAAAATAAAAGAAACAAAGGAAAAGGCGATCGCTGTAAGTTCCGCCTCCATCAGCTGACAGGTGCGTCAGAGTGCATCACGAGGGAGCGCCAAATTCAAATAAACTGTCTTTCGCCTATCTTTCATTCATTCTTTTTTCCGGTGGATCGCCTCGTTCTGTTTGTGACACTGTACGCTGCAAAATCATGCCGTGTTTTTACTACCAAGACACAGTTTCCGGCCGTGAGTTATTCCATAATGGACGCAAACAGTTCTGTTGCTGAATAACTGAAACGTAAACAAAGGAATTATGATCCATATTACAACCTTATTGCTTCGTTGGACTAAACATGCTTCATGAGATGTCGTTCAGTGGACCCTTACCTTTCTAACTAAACCGGGATTTACAGCTGAGGATGTGTTTATGACTCGTTATTACGACGGATCTGGTATGTACAGCATTTCTAATGTTCATGTTTTTTATATTTACTGCTTAAACAAATGTAGCAAATAGTCTTTATAACATTTCTATTGAAAAACAGCGATCTGTCGTCGATGCTTGAGGCTTAGATCATTATGATACATAGTTAGTCAAGATTAAATTTGTCCCGTTTCATTTAATCCATTCATAAACACTGACACATGCAAGTTGAGTGGCTTTGAGGACGAGGCCGTCTGGGTGCAGGCTAAGAGGTTAAATATGAGCAGGCCTACAAGCTGGGATTGGTAATGCTGCACTGTAATCATAGTTATTTATTTATATTTTTCATTATATTGTATTATATGATATTGGTTTGAGATAGTATTTTATTTAGTGGAGAATTTTTTTTATTTTATATAAGTATTTAAAAAAAAACAAATTGTTAAAAAAAAGTTTATAGTAATAAACAACCTGCAGTTAAATGTTTTAACTTCTTTCCCTTACTGTACCGAAAATGAACCGAACCGTGACTTTAAAACCGAGGTACGTACCGAACTGTGAATTTTGCGTACACCTAGTTAGTACATTCAAATATAAAAGACATTTGCGTTGTTTATATTTTCATGTACTTTAAAGGTGTACATTTCTCTTTGGAGTTTTACAAGCTCTTGGTACAAGCTCAAATGTGTTTGCAGTGTATTAGCCATGAACAGTTAAGACCACTAACTCCACTGTGTGACCCTGTCCCACTCTCTCACACACAAAATGCACAAAACTCCACATATGAACATTCAATAGCAAATACTTAAAGGGGGGGTGAAATGCTATTTCATGCATACTGAGTTTTTTACACTGTTAAAGAGTTGGATTCCCATGCTAAACATGGACAAAGTTTCAAAAATTAAGTTGTACGTTTGAAGGAGTATTTCTTTTCCAAAAATACTCCTTCCGGTTTGTCACAAGTTTCGGAAAGTTTTTTTCGAGTATGGCTCTGTGTGACGTTAGATGGAGCGGAATTTCCTTATATGGGTCATGAGGGCACTTCTGCCGGAAGAGCGCGCGCTCCCGTATAGCAGAGCAGAGAGAGGCTGTGCACAGACAATCACTGATCAGAGCGAGAGCGTCGCGAAATGTCACAAAAGGAGGAGTGTTTTTGGTTGCCAGGGCAAGACAACCCTGCACAGATTACCAAAGAAAAAAACAGCATTAAGGGACCAGTGGACGGAGTTTATTTTTACAGAGCATCAACGGAGTTGTGCAAGTGTTTGTGTTTGTTCCCTGCATTTCGAATATGCTTGTTTTACAAACAAGGGCCAGTTTGACGACGGATTTGCGTATCGTTTATTTCTTAAGGATGATGCAATCCCAACGAAAAAGGGTCACGATCGTGTGTTGGAACCGCAGGCGGTGAGTAAAACTACTTCAAATATCTCTGCCTCCTTGTTAGTGCCTCCGCCTCCCATCGGAGACCCGGGTTCGAGCCCCGCTCGGAGCGAGTGGTTGCTGCTGCTGCTCTCGTTCAGTTTCAGCCTCGGGATCTGATTCTGGATCATAAATAAACGGCTGAATCTGACTGTTAGCCATGGTTTATTTTGGATGATGGTTTTTTTCCTAAAGGCAATGTCAGATCCGTTAAATATGTTTTTCAACGGCTCTGGGTAATGTCACAGCTTTCAAACGCTCTCGACGCAAAAGCCTACTGGCGCTCGTGATTCTTTAGCTCCGCCCACACGTCACGCCTCTAGGCGCTCATGTTTTTCCGGGAAAAATCGGTACAGACTATCTTTCTCTTATGAATATAATAAAACTAAAGACTTTTTGGAGTTATGAAGGATGCAGTACTACTCTATAGGTACTCAAGATTAACAGGATATTGAGTGAAAACGAGCATTTCAACCCCCCTTTAAAGGGTTAGTTCGCCCAAAAATGAAAAATATGTCATTAATAACTCACCCTTATGCTGTTCCAAACATGTAAGACCTCCTTTTATCTTCGGAACACAGTTTAAGATATTTTAGATTTAGTCCGAGAGCTCTCAGTCCCTCCATTGAAGCTGTTTGTACGATATACTGTCCATCTCCAGAAAGGTAAGAAAAACATCATCAAAGTAGTCCATGTGACATCAGAGGGTCAGTTGGAATTTTTTGAAAATACATTTTGGTCCAAAAATAGCAAAAACGACGACTTTATTCAGCATTGTCTTCTCTTCCATGTCTGTTGTGAGAGAGAGTTCAAATCAAAGCAGTCTGGATATCCGGTTCGCGAACTAATCATTCAGTTCACCAAATCGAACTGAATCGTTTTAAACGGTTCGCATCTCTAATACGCATTAATCCACAAATGACTTAAGATGTTAACTTTTTTTTGTGTGGCTGACACTCCCTCTGAGTTCAAACAAACCAATATCCCGGAGTAATGCATGCACTCAAACAGTACACTGACTGAACTGCTGTGAAGATGAACACCGAGCCGAGCCAGATAACAAACAATAGACTGACTCGTTCACGAGTGAAGAACCGGTTTCATCGGTGTTCGGATCACCAGTAGTTCTTTCGGACAGTTTGATTCAATAAACCGGTTGAAGAAAATGGTTCACCGGTTCTTTTGCGCTCGACGTAATGGCATCATTTGCGATGATTGCCCTTGATTCAAGCCTTCGGTTTACCCGCGCTCATAACACTAGCACAGAATCAGTTCAGAATCAATCACCAAAAGAATCAATTCGGTTCAGACGCTCTGTGTGTCGGTCTGCTTCACGTTGAATCACACATGTGCAGTATCATCAGCTCCTCGGTTCACGAATCGGATGCGTCTGACAGAAACGGTTCTTGACTCGTGAATGAGTCAGTCTTTTGTTCGTTATCTGGCTCGGCTCGGCGTTCATCTTCAGTTCCCTCTTCACAGCAGTTCAGTCAATGTACTGTTTGAGTACAAGAATTACTCTGGGATATTGATTTGTTTGAACTTAGAGGGAGTGTCAGCCACATTAAAAAAGTTAACAGCTTAAGTCATTTGTGGATTAATGCGTATTAGAGATGCGAACAGTTTAAAACAATTCAGTTCGATTTGGTGAACTGAATGTTTCGTTCGCGAACCGGATTTCCAGACTGCTTTGATTTTTTAACTCTCTCTCACAACAGACACGGAAGGGAAGACAATGCTGAATAAAGTCGTCGTTTTTGCTATGTTTGGACCAAAATGTATTTTCAATGCTTCAAAAAATTCTAACTGACCCTCTGATGTCACATGGACTACTTTGATGATGTTTTTCTTTCCTTTCTGGACATGGACAGTATACCGTACACAGAGCTTCAATGGTGGGACTGAGAGCTCTCGGACTAAATCTAAAATATCTTAAACTGTGTTCCGAAGATAAAAGGAGGTCTTACATGTTTGGAACAGCATAAGGGTTAGTTATTAATGACATCATTTTCATTTTTGGGCGAACTAACCCTTTAAGCCCCTTTCACACTGCGATTTCAGCAAATACACAGGTAAAGTGTTCCGGCAATTGTTCCCAGGTTGCTAGATTTTGCACTTTCACACTGCCAGTGATTACCCGGGATGTGTGCGTGTTTTCACACACAACCGGTAAAGATCCCGTAACAACACGTGACATCAGGGCGTGACGTGTAATGTACGAGTCAAAAACGTTATATTTTCACTGAAGCAAGCGAATGATTTCGTTTAAACACGCCCCCACATGTCTATCTCACTATTTGGAAATATTTGCAAAATGCGGCCCAAATGTTCGTGCAAAGAAATGTATGGTTTCAATAACCACAGATATTGATGAAGCTGCCATGTCAGGAAGATACTGTTAGTATTTAGGTGTAAGCAAAAGCACTTTATTTGGCATTCTATAAGTAGATGCATTTAGAAATCTTGAAAATTACTTACAGCAGAACAGCAACACATTTTATGGATAACCGTTGTGTGAACCTATGAGAGGACGTAATTCTTACTTTGCTATGACAATCTGGCACTTCTGAATCAGCTGCTGTAAGTATCTTTTATTATTAGTTTAAGCATTTGCTATTAAATGTTCAAATGTGGAGTTTTGCGCGTTGTGTGTGTGAGAGAGCGAGACAGGGTCCCACAATGGAGTTAGTGGTCTTAACAGTTTATGGCTAATGTACTGCAAACACATATGAGCTTCATCCCTGTGTCTGTCACCTGTGTCCTTTCGGGCTTGAATTGTTGGTAAAACTAAAGACATTATTAACTGTCTTTACATTTATTTTGAAAGATGAAGCTTGCGATTATGGAAAGGGACGTTACATTTCCTACGAGTGCTTTTGTTGTTCAGCCAATCACAATGCACTGGGTTAGTTGGCCAATCAGAGCACACTGCACTTGTCAGACGGAGGGGCTTTGTAGAAAATGACACGTTTGAGAGAGGCATAGCATAAAGCAACTGATGTCACATGGACTGTTTTACCGATGTCATTGCTAGGGGTGCACATTTTTTCAGCCTGGTTCTCAAAAGAGAATCTGGAGATTTGGTTTGGTCCTCACATAGCGTGACCCGTTAAATATAACTATAAAAAATTAATGAATAATATATTGCACTTATTTCATTTTTTTTAAATATTTTTTTTTATAAAATAATAGTAAATAAACAGAATAATAGTGTGATAATACTATTAAAAATAAAAGGCAATCCTAAAAATTAAATACAAATACATTTTATAGTAAACTTAAAATTAAAATGTTAATATTTACTACTACTTTCTTTGTTTGCCTCTGAGAAGAATTGCTTTATGTATTCCCCAATTTTAATTCGCTTTGAATAAAAGCGTCTAAAAATAAATAAAAAGCTTTTTCATCATATTCAAACCTAAAATCAGCAGGCTTTTATTTTGGCAGTATGCCGGCAAGTAAGTATACGCGCTTCTGGATTTACCACTGCAGCTACTAATAGTCAGACTTTAGAAGAGACTTTCAACCAGCATTACAAAAAGAACCAAATCACCTACACTACCTTTAAAAAATTGAGTCATGGAGACTTCTGTTTTATTTGATGGGAATTTCACTTTTTGTGGAAAGGCTTAATACAATTAAAAGGTGAACCTTAATTTATTTGAACCATTTTTATTTTCAAAAGTATTAGCCTATATAGTTTAATAGGAGGAAGTTTCATAAACTTGGCAAATTCATTTTCCAAAAGATTGTAGGTAGAGACATCCGTTGTGGATGTAGTCTTTTCATGAGACCCATCTAAATTTCCACAAATCACAAGCATGCAAAGAAATCACACACCTGACAGTTATGGTATTACGGTAGCTCGGGAGCAGTTTTTCCATGTTAAGAAAGCGTGTGATTTCCTCCAAGATCAGGCGAACATCTGTGTTTAAGTTGTCCACTGTGCGAACCTCGTTATTAATGCTGATGGCAGGAGTCAGTGAATTTGTCAGGGCATCAATCAGCTCAGCTCGATAGTAATTATCAGAAAACTGCAGTAGAAAAAATAAAATTACAACGGTTTTGTTCCTTCTACCATTCAACAAAATGCTAATTTCTTTTCTACAAACCAATTTTCTTATTACCTTGTTCTTCCGGTTGTCATTGTATTTGATGAGATCCAGTATAAAGCTGAGGACCTCTTTGGGACAAAGGTTCTGAACATCTCTGAGCAGAGCCATGGCCACAGGCATAGTCTACAGGAGAAGAATAGTCAAGTCTACGTTATGCCACATTTCCACCGCAGGAACTTTACCAAGGAACTAGGGACTTTGGCCTGGTACTCTGTGTGTTTCCACCGCAGGAATCAGGAACTAAAAGTTCTGGGTAAAAAAAATGCCCCTCAGAAAGTCCCTGCTGGCAAGGTGGTACTTTTTCAAAATATCTGAACTTTTGGGGGCGGGACCTGGGCGCTAAACATCCTGATTGGTTGAATTCCCGCAGCATTGGTTGAGTTCAACAACCATTTATTCGGATCATTTTCAAAATATTACTGATATTGTGTCATGAAATGTAATTTAAAAGTATTTCAGGCAAGAATGTAGTTGTTTAAAATTCAAATCTGTGGTTTATTTATAAAGACAGCACCTATTTAAAAATGTGTTTCGCCTTTAAAAATGTGTTTGCCTAATCTTCCCGGTACTTTACACCGCAGTGGAAACGCAGCAAGCAACAGGTCTGAGGGAAAAAAGTTCCTGGTGAAAAAAGTTCCTGGTACAAATGTTTGGGTAATTTCGGTGGAAACGCGGCATTAGTGTCTTTCTAGCAACAAAGTTGTGGTGCAAAAGATTGACATTAGTGTTCAGCCCTCATCCTTGAAATGGAAGTAGGTTTCAGGGTTTTAACAGCCTGATGTGTAGGCCCATAAGCTGCAATATATCCACTGATATAGCAATAGAATTAAAAGTTTGCGGAAGATGTGAGTTGGATCTTTGGTGGTGATGCTGTGGGCCTTGTTCAAACAGTATTAATGCCAAATGTCTGATATGGCATGAATGAGATTCCAATAATTTTCTAGCACACAATACGAATTATAAAGAATTCAAAGTAGTATAAGAATTATTCTTATTCTTTATTACTTATTGTATGCTTAAAACTTTTTATTTTTGTGGGACCTCTACAGCACATTTAAGAGTATAAGGAGTTCCCATATACGTCATAGCTGAGGTAATGTCGAGTTACCGCCTCGAGAAGGGAACCGGTAGTTCTACGTGAAATCAGACATCTGAGCTTACCCATAAAGTCAAAATATCATAATTATAACACCACACGAATATTCAACCGTGAGACTGGTAGTCGAATCAGGCTCCTTGAATCGAAGCATTTAATCGTTAACTACACATCAGGATCTTAAATATTTCATTTCTGACATGAATCACTGGGTCCTGCCTTATGGTCCAATGAAGGTCCATGACACTTTTTGCTGGATATAAAAATTAACTTCTAATCTAACTACCGGTATGCTATAAATAAAATAATAATATTTTCTAATAAAAAAATCATTACCTTTTGCAGGAAGTAGCTCTGAAAACTGATGAAGTTGTTGGTCTTGACAATATTTGGGCAGCTTTTGCAGCAGAACATGCGTGTAAAAAGAGACTTCATGGCTGGGGGGCCAGTCCAGGTGCTCATCATGGAATTTGCAATCTAACACAGGTCAACACAGTTAATGCCTCCCAAAAAAAACAAGCAATATAACATCAAACAGTATGGAAACTCAACTGCTAATTCAAATGCATGAATAAACAATATAGTGCTAACAGTGATGTAGATGATTAACAGACCTTAACAAAAATGTCAATAGTGGTCATAATTGACCTTAATAATGTCAAATTACCATATTGCCACTTTCATCTTGCTTTAGTTAAAAAAAAAAACTACTTCCATTATTGTCATAATTAAATTAAAAAAATACAATGTTTTTAAAAAACAGAGATGTTTTGTTTCACTTGAAGAAAATCCCTATACAAAACTTATGATATACTACCCTTTTTATATTTCATGTCACTTGTTTTTCTGTGATAATTTAGGCCAACATCACTTGCTAACTGTAATCTGTGTTTTTGCAATACGATAATTTGGGACAACATACTGAGATTAATAGACATTTGAAAAACTTAAAAATATTGTCAACTGGCAAGCACAAGGCTGAAGAAAGAGGTGTATCAGATTTGTGGAAAGCACACAAAAAAAGCTCAGTTACTCAGTAATGCTCTTTTGCTTAGAAAGGCTACATTCATTTAATAATAATAAAAATAGATTAAAAATACATTTGTGAAATACTAGAATTCAAAATTCCCTGTTTAAACAAACATTTTAAAATATAATTTATTCCTGTAATGGCATAGCTAAAATTTAGCAGCAATTATGCCATAGCATCATACGATTCTTTAGAAATCATAATAATATACTGATGAGGTGCTGAAGCAGCATATGTATGAGATGCATTACCATCTTACTGCTAATTTAATTATACTACATAATTAATATATAAAGGTAGCATGTTTTACCTTAGCCAGACAGAAGCAGGCCTGTATGCGGACTTTATAAAAGCACTGGTCTTGTTCTAAAATATCAGTAAGAGCAAGTCGCGAGGCCGGTGTGGGAAATATTTCCAGTGCTGAGATAGCCTCCTCCTGGGCCACCACATCCCTCTCAAACCGCAACTGGTACTGCCACATGAAATCAGCCTGTTCAAACTCCACCTTTCGTAGGATGGACATGTCTGGATCGATTCGAATCCACAGCAGAGGAGAGTCAGCACTATGACATTACAACAGAAGAAAAGGGTTCATTGAAGACCATGTTAAAATTAATCAAGTTCACCATGATTTTGGCTTAAGAATGACCAGAGTTTCTCACACATGCAAAGAGAGAGAGTGAGAGTCTTACCACGCTGAATAGACGGGCTACAGTGTAAACTATATTTTTTGTTGTATTTTCCAGTCAAAATAATAGAGTTAATTTAGTATTTAGCTTTTTAGAACAAGCAGATGATAAGCCAGTTTCTCCAGTAGTGGGCGGAGCTAATGCACAAATGGCAATTTCATTGGCTGGCGCTGATCTATTACCATCCCTGATTTGATTTCAGCAAATCAGTTCGACCGAACACAGACAACGTGATTTATATTCATGAACCCAGCAGCTCATCAATCTATAGTGCATTGCATATTATTAGTATAGTAGTATAATTAGTTGAAGTATTATATTTTAATATTAATTAATATGAAATGAAATAAAAATTAACATTAACTGTTTTAGAGCTCTGCTTGAGTTGAACGCAATGAGTGTGTGCATGATAGCCGTGAACTCATGAACAAATGGACGGAGTCGCGGAACCCATTCATAAAAACAGATTTCACAGTTTAGCGCATGATGCTTGCGGTGATTTCAGCATCTGTCATCTCACTAAATGAGGACGAAAACATATGAACAACATCTTCTGAACTGCACAGAGTGACTTGATAAGCATTTTTCCGTTTGAATTGAGCAAAAGCATGATAACACATGCACAGAATTGTAAAGGTATTCATTTTTGCAACCCGGTTTTGAAGTCTATTGTTCAGAAAAATTTACATAGTCTACTACTACTACTAAAATGAAACAAGCATTTTTTAAAAGAATAATCACACAACATTTCTTCTATGTTTTAATTTTAGTAGTAAATCCACCTTGTTTGCCAGAAAAAGTTTGCTTAATTTTAAGTAGTTAAAAAACAAATAAAATTAATGTTTCATGCCTCCATATGATGATAATAAAAATGTAAATATACTAGTGGTGGGCATAGATTATTATTTTTTTTATCTAGATTAGTAGATAATCTAGATCTGTACACTGTATAGATCTCACTGTGATCTTGAAATTAATCTAGATTAAAATGGCTCATTCGAATTCTGCCGAAGGCATTCAGAATATGTGTGTTACCCAAATAAAATTGACAAACAGTAAGTCTTTGAGAAGGGGTTTATCAAGCTAGGTGGTGCATTAAAAAAGGGGCTCATGTCCTGTTTCCAAAATGCATCACAAAGTGCTTGAAAAAGCTGGAAACTAATTCCACATTGCACAAGGTGCATTGCATATTTTTTACGCACCCATGTTAACTGATTCCAGTTGCGTTCCAGGAGCGTTGCGTCTGCAGCAGTGCAGCGATCATTTATGTACCGAGTAGCGAACTGCAAACGCATCCTGTATGAAAGCACATCGAGTCCATGCTGCACCACATTAGCACATGGACTGCATACGCACTGCAGATGGACTATATAGCCGCGTTTCCACCGCAGGAACTTTACCCAGGAACTAGGGACTTTGGCCTGGTACTTGGTGTGTTTCCACCGCAGGAACCAGGAACTAAAAGTTCCGGGTAAAAAAATGCCCCTCAGAAAGTCCCTGCCGGCGAGGTGGTACTTTTTCAAAGTTCAGGAACTTTCGGTGGCGGGACTTTGGCGATAAACATGCTGATTGGTTGAGTTCACGCAGCATTGGTTGAGTTCAACCACCATTTATTCGGATCAACATTTTCAAAATATTACAGTTATTGTGTCATGAAATGTAATTTTAAAAGTATTTCAGGCAAAAATGTAGTTGTTTAGAACTCAAATCTGTTGTTTATTTATAAAGACAGCGCCTATTTAAAAATGTGTTTCGCCGATCTCGGAGACGGTGAGCTCCACACGATCAGCGAGAGCTCAGTGATCATCTATCAGCCGAGAAACAGCCTCTCCTGGGATAGACCTTCTGATATGTGCCGTTGGCTCTGATGTCTCTTTAGTGGTTAAAACATAACATATAATACAGCTGCGGGGTAAATCTTACAGGTTTTCTTTGGTCTGTATTCAATTTATCTATATGTTAAAATGAAAATAAAAAAGGCAAATTTATATAATATTTCGTTTCATTGTAATGGCTGCATATACACATATCCCTGAACTAATTACATTTCTGCAGCTGTTAATATGCTTAAATGAAAACCAAAGGAGGCAGTGGTATTTGATATCCTATTTCGTTTTATTGTAAATATACAGTAAGGAAAATTGCAGTAGCCAAGACGAGCTGACTGAAGTTATCAAGTACGCTGCTGTTTATAGATTTACCGGACTTGCGTTGTCGCGGACATCACACTCCCAAGACGAATGCACAAAGTCAGAACTAACTACCGATGATGCACATCCAAAATCAGCGTACTTTTTTTTTTTTTTTTTTTTTTTTTTCAGCGGTACTTTGTATTGAGAAACGCGCGCGAACCTACGTCACCAGTCTATTTGCCTAATCTACCCAGTACTTTACACCGCGGTGGAAACGCAGAAAGCAACAGGTCTGGGGGGAAAAAAGTTCCTGGTAAAATAAGTTCCTGGTACAAATGTTCCAGGTAATTTCGGTGGAAACGCGGCATATGTGAAACAGGCGTGAGCAGGGCCGTAGCTGGGGTCAGCGGGGAACCGGTGGGCTCTGTTTGAAATTGTTTAATTTGTATGTTCTTTTATTTTTATTTATTTGTGCTATTTACACAATGTTTACATTTTTGCAAGTTTGTAGGTGTCAAGGTACAGAAACCAAATAATTGAAATGTAAAACAGAAAGTAATTCAGTCAAGAGCAGTGAGTGATTTTCATTTTCTTGGATTAACATTACAGCAGCCAGTAGCTAAATTTGGCGCGGCCACTTCAAGAGACAATGAACGCATCCAATATAATACACATCCCATTTTTACCTCAACTGTTTACTTTGACTTGAGAAATAACTGACAGTCCAAGGTGGATATTTTGACATATTTTGTATGTATTTGTCGGCACAAGAGCAAAAATAAGCAAATTCGATATTCAAGTGTTTTGAGACGCCTTTCTCTGCATGAGCACTGAACACCAGAACACCGCGAGTACTGAATTGGGCTCTTTTACATCTTTTTGTTTGTTCAAACTGCGATTTGTATTTGTTCGTTCAGGTGCATGAGGGACTTCGAGGAGAACTTCGCAGAAGAGAGCTTGGTTCAGCGTCGCTGATATGCGTCTCTCTCTTTCTCTTGCGCACCGAACACATAATGTGAGTAACCAGCTACTCTCTTCAGCTTTTCCACGTCTTGTGTTTGGATGCTTTAATGTTTAAATCGACAAGCGGTAAGGCTTAAAAACGCATGAAAAAGATAAACTTTTGTGACGACTGCGCAGCAGTGGCCCTTCAACTGTCCTGAGCATCTTTTTAGGCTGGCCTCAGCCAGTTGGTTATATAAAATATCAAGGTGAAAGTCATCATAGCTTGCTAAGTTTAGACCCAGCTCCCAAACCAACTTTGAGAATAGATTAACAGAGATATTTTTTTTCGCAGCACGTTAACGCCGGTAACGGCCCACCGCTAAAATATACACAGAATATCTGAGTGTAAACAATCATTAGGCTTCTTTAAGGAAAAATAAATCGATTAAGTTGTTCACATAATTAGACATTTTCAGAATTTGGTAACAAAAAAATATGGTGAAAACAATAAAACATTTCATAGGGCCCTAATCATGTAATTTTGTTAAACTTTGATTAAACTTATTTGAAAATGTTTAAGTTTCATGATTTTATTTTGTTAGACATACTTTATGATTAATAAACTTTAATTTAACTATTAAAAAGGAGGAGTAAAATTAAAATGGAAAAAAAAGAATCCAGAAAAATTAAATAACAGTATTTGGAAATAAATAAATCAGTCTGCAGACTGGGGAGCAACGGCACTGTTTTTTAAAACATGATTTGGACGACTTCATTAAGTTTTGTTTTATAGAAAACTTTAAAATATTTTTATTTTTTATAAATTGTATCTTAATTTTGAACAATGTTTTATCAATCAGTTGCCCGTATTTAATAAATAAGCAAATAGAGACAATGTAATAAGGCGCAGGCACGATCACTTACTTTAAAAGGAGACATTTCATGCTTTCTGTAATCAGTTAACGTGCAATACGTTAACTGATTACAGAAAGCATGAAATGTCTACTTTTAAACGAAAATATTCAAACCAAAATAAACAGGCTACTGTCCGATTATGTAATAGGCTACATAGGAAATGTGCATTTCTCTCTGGCGTTCATGGCAAGTCCGCATCCTCAACTTTATCTTTAAAAGATCTTTATCTTAAAACACCAGTTTATTAATAAACAATTAAATGTCTCCTTGCTAATTTAGACACATTCATAATCATTATTTTAACCAGATCTTTGTGGCAAGCTTTATGCGAGCGGTCAAAATGATTATTATCATGTAGGCTATAGCCTATTTTAGCTATAAAAATAATATAAAAGGGCGATTTGTTTATATTTAAACAAATCAAATTATATTTTGAATTTATTTATTCCCCATTTTTTTGAACCAGCAGGCCATTCTGGGTTGAGCGAGCGACCCCACGGAATGAGTGAGTGGAGAGGAATATTCAGAAATGCGCTCTCCGCTCACAAGCTCTGATCGGAACAAACCCAAACCTCAGCTGAACTTGCAGAAACGTAAAAATAGACAGACTAGACTATTTTGGTACAAATTATAAGCTTATTAACGATTTTTTATCATTCTTGACAAAATTAGTATATATAATAGGTTTTTGTTTTGTCCATCCATCCATCCATCATCTTCCGCTTAATCCGGGGCCGGGTCGCGGGGGCAACAGTCTAAGCAGAGACGCCCAGACTTCCCTCTCCCTAGCCACTTCTTCCAGCTCCTCAGGGGGGACCCCGAGGCGTTCCCAGGCCAGCCGGGAGACATAGTCCCTCCAGCGTGTCCTAGGTCTTCCCCGGGGCCTCCTCCCGGTGAGACGTGCCTGGAACACCTCCCTGGGAAGGCGTCCAGGAGGCATCCGAAATAGATGCCCGAGCCACCTCAGCTGGCTCCTCTCGATGTGGAGGAGCAACGGCTCTACTCTGAGCTCCTCCCGAGTGACCGAGCTTCTCACCCTATCTCTAAGGGAGCGCCCAGCCACCCGACGGAGAAAGCTCATTTCGGCCGCCTGTATCCGGGATCTTGTCCTTTCGGTCATGACCCACAGCTCATGACCATAGGTGAGAGTAGGAATGTAGATTGACCGGTAAATCGAGAGCTTTCCCTTACAGCTCAGCTCCTTCACCACGACAGACCGGTACAGCGACCGCATTACTGCAGAAGCTGCACCGATCCGTCTGTCAATCTTACGTTCCATCCTTCCCTCACTCGTGAACAAGACCCCAAGATACCTGAACTCCTCCACTTGAGGCAGGAACTCTCCACCAACCTGAAGTGGGCAATCCACCCTTTTCCGACTGAGAACCATGGCCTCGGACTTGGAGGTGCTGATTTTCATCCCAACCGCTTCACCCTCGGCTGCAAACTGTCCCAGTGCACGCTGAAGGTCCTGGTCTGAGGAGGCCAACACGACAACATCATCTGCAAAAAGCAGCGACGAAATCGCATGGTCCCCAAACCGGACACTCTCTGGCCCTTGGCTGCGCCTAGAAATTCTGTCCATAAAGAAAACTCCAAATCCTCAAAACACATGTGGACTGGTTGGGCAAACTCCCATGAACCCTCCAGCACCCTGGAAAGGGTATAGAGCTGGTCCAGTGTTCCACGACCGGGACGAAAACCACACTGTTCCTCCTGAATCCGAGGTTCCACTATCGGCCGAGGGAGGCTGAGAAGTGTGATCCCCCTATAGTTGGAACACACTCTCCGGTCCCCCTTCTTGAAAAGAGGGACCACCACCCCAGTCTGCCAGTCCAGAGGTACTGTCCCCAACCGCCATGCGATGTTGCAGAGGCGTGTCAGCCAAGAAAGCCCCACAACATCCAGAGACTTGAGGTACTCAGGGCGGATCTCATCCACCCCCGGTGCCTTGCCACCGAGGAGCTTTTTAACTACCTTGATGACTTCAGCCTGGGTGATGGATGATTCCTCCTCCGAGTCCCCAGCCACTGCTTCCTCAACGGAACACAAGTCTGTGGTATTGAGGAGATCCTCGAAGTATTCCTTCCACCGCCCGACGATATCCCCAGTTGAGGTCAAAAGGTGCCCATCTCCACTGTAAACAGTGTTGGTAGGGCACTGCTTCCCCCTCCTGAGGCGTCGAACAGTTTGCCAGAATCTCTTCGAGGCCAACCGATAGTCTTTCTCCATGGCCTCACTGAACTCCTCCCAGGCCCGATATTTTGCCTCCACGACTACCCGGGCTGCAGTCCGCTTGGCCTGTCGGTACCTGTCAGCTGCCTCTGGAGTCCCACAAGCCATCCAGGCCCGATAGGACTCCTTCTTCAGCTTGACGGCATCCCTTACTTCCGGTGTCCACCACCGGGTTCGGGGATTGCCGCCTCGACAGGCACCGGAGACCTTACGGCCACAGCTCCGAGCAGCCGCAGTGACAATGGAGGTGGAGAACATGGTCCACTTGGACTCAATATCTCCAGACTCCCTCGGGATCCGGTCGAAGCTCTGCCGGAGGTGGGAGTTGAAGATCTCTCTGACAGGGGGCTCGACCAAACGTTCCCAACAGACCCTCACAGTACGCTTGGGTCTGCCGAGTCTGTCCAGCTTCCTCCCCCGCCATCGGATCCAACTCACCACCAGGTGGTGATCAGTTGACAGCTCCGCCCCTCTCTTCACCCGAGTGTCCAAGACACATGGCCGAAGGTCTGATGACACGACCACAAAGTCGATCATCGACCTCCGGCTTAGGGTGTCCTGGTGCCACGTGCACTGATGGACACCCTTATGCTTGAACATGGTGTTCGTTATGGACAAACCGTGGTTAGCACAGAAATCCAATAACAGAACACCGGTCGGGTTAAGGTCAGGGGGGCCGTTCCTCCCAATCACGCCCCTCCAGGTGTCACTGTCACTGCCCACATGAGCATTGAAGTCCCCCAGTAGAACGATGGATTCTCCAGTCGGAGCACTTTCCAGCACCCCTCCCAGAGACTCCAAAAGGGCCGGGTAGTCCGTACTGCCGTTCGGCCCGTAGGCACAAACGACAGTGAGAGACCTATCCCCGACTCGAAGGCGCAGGGAAGCGACCCTCTCGTTCACAGGGGTGAACCCCAACACATGGCGGCTGAGCTGGGGGCCTATAAGCAAACCCACTCCAGCCTTCCGCCTCTCACCATGGGCAACTCCAGAGTGGTAGAGAGTCCAGCCTCTCTCAAGAAGTGTGGTTCCAGAGCCCAAGCTGTGCGTGGAGGTGAGCCCGACTATCTCTAGTCGGTACCTCTCGACCTCCTGCACAAGCTCAGGCTCCTTCCCCGCCAACGAGGTGACATTCCACGTCCCTAAAGCCAGATTCCTAGTCCAGAGATCAGGTCGTCGGGGGTCTCGCTTTCGACTGTCGCCCGATCCTCTATGCACGGGCCCCTTGCGCTCCCTCCTGCAGGTGGTGAGCCCACAGGAGGGCGGCCCCACGTCACTCCTTCGGGCTGAGCCCGGCCAGGCCCCATGGGGGCCATTCCAGCAGTGACTGTATGATTTTGAGATGCATCTTTTTAGACTGAGGACATTTGAGGGACTCAAACACAACTATTTAAAAAGATTCAAACATTCACTGATGCTCCAGAAGGAAACATGATGCATTAAGTGCTGGGGGGTGAAAACTTTTGGAATTTGAAGATCAAGGTAAATTGTACTTAATTCCGGGAGGGCTAGCCCTAATGTGCTTTCATCATCCTGCGTAACCTTAACTTGTGCAACGACTAGTGGGAATAGTGACATCCAATAAAATGTAAAAACTATTTTGAATTCAAACAACAAGAAAATAATTAAACTCCTTTAATATCTATCAAATGTGAAAAAACAAAACAAAAAAAAAAAAACAGACAGGGACATCAATGCCTTTGTCAGCTGAACTTGATCAACATCACGGCGAACTTTACCTCAGCGCAGATTAATTCTATCGTGTCACTAAAAGAAATATCATTCATTCATCATAGGGATAAGGATAAATAGGCAATTAAAGAATTAGGACAACCAAGACCAAATTTAAACATCAAACAACTACAAAGGGCGGGAAGTCGTATAAACAAGGATTTTCGAGGATGTGGTATTCTGCAAATTTACCACTGCATTTTGTTCCATTGCGACAGCGTGACTGACATTGCATGGACAACTACAAATGTCACTGAAATGCATCATCTCTCGGAGGTGAAAAAACACGAAAGAGCAAAGATGCATATTGGTATTATGGAGCAGTATAATATAAGTGAGTAATTTAAGTAAGCAGTGTAATGTGAGGAAATGTGATATAAATGAACAGTGTAAAATAAGTGAGTTGTGTAAACAGTAATTTATGTGAAAATCGAAGTAAAGAGGTTTTTTTTTTTTTTTTTTTAGAAAAACCACATCCTGGCATCAGTCTTCATTTGCTGCTGAATTGTGTTAACATGCATATAGAAACAACGAGAGCAAGAGATTGATTCCTAAAGTAAGTTTATTTTTAATTAATACTCAGTTCCTGAGAGAACTGGCAGGATCCGCCACTGTATGTATGTATGTATGTACACTAAGTAGACATTCAAAAGGCCCTTTTTACCACAGCACGTACCGCCGCGGTGGTATAAAGTGCATTTGCAGCCTATGAACGCTGAGTGGCGCTTTAACCACAAGTTATCAAACAAGCGCATCAAAGCACATTTTCGCAAATAGACATCAGATTTGCCTCGCTGATGTGTTAGGTTTGATGGCTTCAGTCAGGAAAAATTAAAGAAAAACACTGTAGTTAAAATATTTAATATTTAATATCCACAGACGAAAGTTTGGTACTTATGAAGTTATGTGCATTTCTTAGAACGAATTCAAGCAGGATAAATGTCAAGCCTGTGCTTATATTTTCTCTAAGCTACATGGTATTAAACCATATTTTAGATTTGACACATTTAAAAGGTGTGCAATATTATTTATATTATATTAATTATGCGTTATATTATTTAAAAAAAAAGTGATTTACTTTGCATCGGAGCATTAAAAGTGGTAGCCTATTTTAGGGGGGTAGGCTACATGGATTAATATGCAAAATGTCAATATTTTCATATATTATGCCTATATTTTAATTTATATTTTCAATATAAATATATTTTTTCCTTTAATAAAACAACATGCATTTTTCTTATTCGTTACCTGTCCTTTAACTTAATTGGGAAAAAAAATTTGTCTGTAAACTGATTAAGAAATTGTTGCATGTTTAAACATGAAGCACTGTATAATTTCGTGCCCATTATTTATGCCTAATTAGCCTAAAACAAAAAACTAATAAAATTAAACCTGCACAATTAAATCTTTGAAACTATAACAAATGGAAAGATTAATAAACTGTCCTCATGATTAAACTCAAGTTCTCTCATTATAATCAACAAAATACACAAAATGTAAAAAATAGCTTTAGTAATTGACAACTTAAGTGATTTTAAAGGGGGCCTTCTTTACTTGCTTTTAAAGTTGGGCAATAGCATATGGCCTAAAAAAAAAAAAAAAAAAAAAATCCAGATTTTTATTTTAGAAAAAAAAATCTGATTTATGATTTAAATCGATTTTTAAATCAATATTCAAATGACTAGGAAATTTTACAAAAGTTTTAACAGTACTTTTTCATTCATTTAGCAGTCAAATTTATAACTGCAACAAGATGATTGAAAAAAACAGTAATGTTATTACCTTTATGCTGGAAAGACCTTTATTTTTATTTATTTAATACTAGCCCATCATGCATCTAACCATCCACTCAGCTGTTAAGATTAAAACTGACAGCTCAGCAGTGAGTCAGTGTCATGGACGGAGGACCTGTTAAAGGGTTAGTTCGCCCAATTTGCAAAATTATGTCATTAATAACTTACCCTCATGTTGTTCCAAACGCGTAAGAACTCTGTTTATTTTTGGAACACAGTTTAAGAAATTTTAGATTTAGTCCGAGAGCTCTCAGACCCTCCATTGAAGCTGTGTGTACAGTATACTGTCCATGTCCAGAAAGGTAAGAAAAACATCAAAGTAGTCCATGTGACATCAGAGGGTCAATTAGAATTTTTTGAAGCATCGAAAATACATTTTGGTCCAAAAATAGCAAACACTACGACTTTATTCAGCATTGTCTTCTCCCCTGTCTGTTGTCTGTTGTAAGACCGTTCAAAACAAAGCAGTTTGTCATATCCAGTTCACGAACAAATCATTCGATGTAACTGGATCTTTTTTAAACGGTTCACCAAATCGAACTGAATCGTTTTAAATGGTTCGCGTCTCCAATACGCATTAATCCGCAAACGACTTAAGCTGTTAACTTTTTTAATGTGGCTGACACTTCCTCTGAGTTCAAACAAACCAATATCCTTCAGTAATTCATTTACTCAAACAGTACACTGACTGAACTGAAGAGAGAACTGAAGAGAACTTTGCCGTGTGATAGAGGGAAAAAGGTTTACACAAAATAGCTTAAACCCTCCTGTTATTTTTTATTATTATTATTTTATATGCTACGTTATGAACATAACCATTTTTTGACTCGTGAACGAGTCATTATCTGGCTCGGCTCGGTGTTCATCTCTCTCTTCACAGCAGTTCAGTCAGTGTACTGTTTGAGTACATTAATTACTCCAGGATATTGGTTTGTTTTAACTCAGAGGGAGTGTCAGCTACATTAAAAAGGTTAACAGTTTAAGTCATTTCTGGATTAATGCGTATTGGAGACGTGAACAGTTTAAAATGATTCATTTCGTTTTGGTGAACTAGTTCAAAAAGATCCGGTTACATCGAATGATTAGTTCGCGAACCGGATATCACAAACTGCTTTGCTTACAACAGACAGGGAAGAGAAGACAATGCTGAATAAAGTTGTAGTTTTTGCTATTTTTGGACCAAAATGTATTTTCGATGCTTCAAAAAATTCTAACTGACCCTCTGATGTCACATGGACTACTTCGATTATGTTTTTCTTACCTTTCTGGACATGGACAGTATACCGTACACACCGCTTCAATGGAGGGACTGAGAGCTCTCGGACTAAATCTAAAATATCTTAAACTGTGTTCTGAAGATAAATGGAGTTCTTACGGGTTTGGAACAACATGAGGGTGAGTTATTAATGACATAATTTTAATTTTTTGGGTGAACTAACGCTTTAATATATTTGCTAGTCTATATTTCCATCTCGTTATGCAGCTGGTTTAGTTTTTTGTTTAGTTTTTTTTTTAGGGCCGGGACTCGATTAAAAAAATTAATTTAATTAATTAGAGGCTTTGTAATTAATTAATCGAAATTAATCGCATTTTAATCGCATATAATTATTTGTCCTGAGAACAGTGAGAAGTATTTTTTTTTTCACATGGATTTATAGTAAACCATTGAATAATGACTGAATACATAAGCTTAAGCAACAAAATAGTTTATTTTTGTTCAACCAAGTCTAGCAGACCAGTGCAATTTTTGCCATTAAGTGTAGCAATAACATATTTAGAAATAATTTAGAAATAGTACATTTCAGAAATTCAGGAAGCTTATAGGTGCTGGAACCTTCTGTAAAGTGTTTTTTTTAAGTAAAACACAATACTGTCAATTACATTCAGAACATTGGAAACACTGACTATTAGAAAACATCTCTCTGCTGCTTCAGAGGCCATAACATACTAAGTCCAACTCTCAATAACCTTGGCCAAAACAATAAAGAGTTCAACATAAACTGTTGCACCAACAAAATAATACATAGTTCAACATAAAGTGTAAAGTCCACGCTAGCTGCTATATGTTTTGCGTTGAGGTGATACTTGAGGCTCGATGTGCTGCGGTGATATGCGAACGCTAGTTGGTGCTCCAGTATAATCAGTCCGCCGAAACTCATCCAGTGAGAAACGTTCCACGGTGCAAAAATAAGTTATTAAATATGTGGGAATTTTTTTTCTGTAATTAATTAATCTCAATTAACGCGTTAATGTCCCGGCCCTAGTTTTTTTTTCTTATAGAACTTATTTGTAAATAGAGCAGACACTTTCTGTGTGTCTACACCAGACACAAGAGTTGTCATCTGTGCCCCACAGCAAAAAGTGTGTCTAAACATGATGACATCACACTATAGGGTCAAATCATCTGAACAGTGTCAGAACATTTTGTCATAAACAGAACGAGCATCTGATGGGGATCGTGTCCAGTGTATCCATCACTGTGTTCTGTTGTCTTTTGTTGGATCACCCCAACCCATGTGTCAGGTGTAGACCTGGCATGCGTTTTTTATTGTTTTATTTAGCCCTGCTTGTTTTAATATTTTTATTAAATATCTGTATTGAGTCTGTGAGCAGCAACAACTTCCCCTCCGAGCGCATTGATACCAGAAACTTGCACCGCCTTCACTCCATTGATAAGGTATTTTAGTATGTTTGAAATGTTATGTTCGTAGCATATAAAAAAAATAATAATAAAAATAACAGGAGGGTTTAAGCTATTTTGTGTAAACTTTTTTCCCTATATCACATGCCAAACTAATAACGTTGTAAGCATTAAATCTTTAATTGCTGCTTTATGCTGTGAACATTTTGTTTGTGATGAAAATAACAGTACATTTTTGTCAGTTATTTTATCTAAACAGATCGATTAACTCCAAGATTTCAAAAAAAGATAGCATGCTGATAATGTAGTAGCACTGTAAGATTACATTTGTTTGAATGCTAAGATTGTTAAATTAACAGATATTGTTATACACCACAAAACCAATAAAGGACTAAAATATAGCCTGTCCGTATGGGAGTTAAGGCATATAAACTAATGTAGATCAATCACAAAAGTTCTGAGAGCTTTGACACTTGACATGTTTGTAGTCAGGAAGTTGATTTAACTACTAGAAAAGACTGGATGTGAATATCTTGATGTATGGAATAAATAGAGACATGTAAACACATATCTAAAATAAGCGGACATGCACAAATTTAATATCTATGCATAATGTTTTTATTTACTTTGTGCTTGCTTTGCCTGGGATTATCATAGAAACACATATAATAGCTTGTTGGAAAGGTAACTTACATTAGGTAAGTGCTGATCTATATTTATGATATATTTAATAATGATACATTTCATAAGGCACAGTATACTATACAATTCATATGAACCACAGATCCAATTGAATCAGATTAACATTGGAATGGAACACCTTTATTAAAATATTGTTACTGTCGGGCAGAATCCTTGCATGTCCAAATTTAGTCTATTTCAAATTTTTTCACAATTCAATGCTATTGGTCAAACCCCACGTCGTAAACAATCTAAAGTGTTGAAAATAGATTGAGAGCAAATCTCTTAACTCCATTGGACACTTCAACTGTCTGAGAATCCTCGTAACGCCACTTCTTCACTCCGCGGCAGGAGCTTCCACACCATTTTGTGTCCTCAGGATTTTAAGTCACAACGATAGAGAAATCCTCATCAAGCAACACGTAAAGCAAGCCTTAACTCTGATTTTATCGGTTTTAAACTATGATATCAGTTATTGATGTATTTTAAATGTCTACTTATTACAAGGCAAGGCAAGTTTATTTATATAGCACATTTCGTACACAATGGTAATTCAAAGTGTTTTACATAAAATAAAGTAAAATAATCATTAAGAAAAATAATAACAAAAATAAAGACAAGCAATTTTAAAACTTTTAAAATGATGAAAAAAAACTACTTAACTAAAATGAATTTAAAAACAGTTAAACAAAAACAGTGAAAATATAGTGCAATCAGTTTGGACATTAAACAGTGCTAATTCAATAAATGCACAGCTAAACAGATGGGTTTTGAGTTTAGATTTAAATGTGACTAGTGTTTTAGCACATCTGATCTCTTCTGGAAGCTGATTCCAACTGCGGGCAGCATAGTAACTAAAGGAGGACTCCCCTTGTTTTGTGTGAACCCTTGGTATTTCTAACTGACTTGATCCTAGTGATCCGAGTGCTCTGTTAGGTTTATATTCAGTGAACATTAGGGCTGTGAATCTTTGGCAAGGCAGCGATTCGGTTCGATTACGATTCATAGGTTTTCGATTCAAGAACGATTTTTGCAAATTTAGAACGATTCAATTCGATTCGATTCACAATTAAATTAAATTTGATTCGATTATAACGATTCGATTCTGCATTCTTTAAGTACATTCACAGGATTATTTAAATGCTTCTACTAAATTCTTTAAATGCTTAGTCAGGGGGCAAATTACATTAGCATTTATGTTTAGAGAGAAAAAAAAAAAAACTTTTGTCCATTGTTAAATGCTAGTTTAATGATGCGACATGGCATATGTAAAAATGTATGTAAGCCAAGTTTTTAAAAAAAGAGCTTAAAGAGTATTATGTATAAGCTAACATTTTCACACACCAGGGGCGTAGCCATAATTTCAGAAGTGACATAAATGTCAAATACAATCATTTTATATATGTATCCTATATAATAATAATAATAATAATTATTATTATTATTATTATTTTTACAAGGAATTATCTTCTTTTTTAATTACTTTTAATTAGCTGTAATAAATCAAATACACTGCTGGACAATAATCAATCATTTGTAATCGATATTTTTTTCCTAATGGCAATTTTATGATTGTTTTATATACTAGGCTACATTTAATTAGCGATTATTTACATTTTCTGCACAGAATAAGGTAGAAAACATACTTTATAGTTTCTGTACTGTAATAAATGTCAATTAGCACTGCATCATTCATAAATTGTTTGTGTTTTTTTTTTTAGTTTCATCAGTTCATTCTGCTTAAATTCAGTTTAGCTGCAGATATAGTCTGGCACATCTATGAGAGCAAGATCGCTTCTATTTCAGTGTGAAAACGTCTTCATCTCTATTTAACTTTTCCTCTCCATCAGCGAATGATTCTGAGAGAAAACGCGTCAGATGTCTGTTTGCTAATGAAACAAACGCTACTTTCATGCATCTGATTATCAGATAAATCTCGCGCTCAAGGTCACTCATAAATCTCTTATTTCAAGTTCGTTGTTAATGCTGTGGTTAATTTTAAAAGTTTCTCATATATTCGGTTCATCCGCATTGTTTAAAAACATTTAACATTCAATGGATCTGTGCGTATGATTTAGACACTTACATTTCTGCTCCGTCCATGGAATAAATACAGCTGTCGATGGCTCCGGTAACTCTGTCGGTAAGATGCAGAGAGCCACAGACAAACTACAGAAACTACTTCACGTTAGCATTACTGGCCACGAGTCCTATAGATCACACGTCAGCTGCGTCAGAGACGAATGGAGCGCGAGCGCAATCCTGTGACAGTGTCAGGCGGTAAACGGTGGAGCGCGTGAAAGACAGATAAGAGGCAAGATTCACGAACACTCTTCAAGGTCTCCATTAATTTGTGCGTGTAGTAATTTAATGTGTATACATTTTGAAAGCATTGAATCGCTATAGAAATCGCGATTCATTCGATTCTTAGCATTTTGAATCGATTACTGTCCAAGATCGGCGATTCAGGATTCAAAAATCATGTTTCAAGATCGATGCATATGAATCGACAGGGTTTGTAATCGATGCATCGAGAAAACGAGTGAATCGTTACACCCCTAGTGAACATATCTGCAATATATTTCAGTCCTAGGTCATTTAGTGACTTATATACGAGTAAAGGTACTTTAAAATCAATCCTAAATGTAACTGGAAGCCAGTGTAAGGACCTGAGGACTGGTGTGGTATGCTCAGATTTTCTGGTTCTAGTCAGAATCCTGGCAGCAGCGTTCTGGGTGAGCTGCAGCTGTCTAATGGTCTTTTTGGGAAGGCCGGTGAGGAGCCCATTACAATAGTCCACCCTGCTGGTGATAAAGGCATGAACAAGTTTCTCCAAGTCTTGGCTGGAAACAAAACATCTAATTCTTGCAATGTTTTTGAGATGATAGTATGCTGATTTAGTTACTGCTTTGACATGACTACTGAAATTAAGGTCTGTCTCCAGAATCACACCAAGATTCCTGACTTGATTTTTTTTTTGTGAGACCCCTAGAGTCAAGGTATGCATTCACCTTGAAAACTTCATGTTTGTTTCCAAATGCAATGACTTCAGTTTTTTCCTTGTTTAACTGAGGAAAGCTCTGATCCAACTATTAATTTTATCAATGCATTGGCAGAGGGAGTCAATAGGCGGATCTTTTGTGACATCATTGTTTATGTTTGTCGCGTTGCATCATGGGAATCGTGTGGCAGGAAACATCGCTAGATACCTGTAATTTGATTGTTTTGCACGTTTGGAGGAGGATTTAGAGAAGAGGATGGTTCACTCTTGCTGTGTGGTCTATTGTACAGTTAGTTGGGGGCCTGATAAAAAGTTTTTTCGAATTCCCTCCGAAAAGGATAGCGAAAAACGAAAGACATGGTTGCGTGCAATTAGGCGATTGAACCTGGACGCTCCGAAGAAAGCTTGAAGCTTCTGATTGAGTTTGTGAGGCACATTTTGTTCATGGTAAGTCTTAGTGACTATTTATAGAAGATTGAATAAAAATAAATAAAACGGAGTCAAATCAACCGAGTCATATGTTTTCGCTTTCTGATTCAGGTGTCCCAAACGCAATCCACAGCACCCAGACTATGTTCCTCACATCATTCTGTAGCTGTGCTTTGCTGCAAGCCTCACTAGTACATGCAGAATTTGTAAGTCCTATCCTGACAGCTGCTTCTACTTTAAACATTAAAGCTGCTACATGACTCAATACAGATATTTCTCCAAGAGTGGATTTGAAAGAAGGAGAAATGTGTAAGCTGTGATATACAATTTTTCACCATTAGTACAGACGCCATTGAAAGTCTCACACTGAACACAATTGAATTGGTACAACAGTCACTACATTTTCAATAAATAAATAAGTAAATAAGAACACTGATCAATGAAGACTTTAGCACAATCACTACTTTATGTTTGGCAGAAAAGATCGGCCCAAATTTTCGAGAAACAAAATAATCATAGGCCTCCAGACTTTTGAAAGCCTTTAATCATTCATGAGTGAAGGGTCCAGGGGTTTCTATTAAATAAGAATAAATGTCTCCCCAGCAGATTGGTGGCCAAGACACGGGTGAGTCGGACCGACGTTTTTTGTCATCCCAGATCTCATATGGGCTTTGAATAAGTTCGATTTTGTCACCAATACAAATTTTGAGCTTCTCTCCAAACCTCCTCCGGTCTTCAGATGTTAAAGTGCTTATATATTGAGGATTTCGCCCGCTAACTCTCTTGAAAGTGCTCGTCGCGTCTTTACAGCCCGCTATACTGTTTGTTTTGTTGCCACACAACCACTCGCGCATAGGTACAAAGATGTCATCAAAGATCCTCCTATTGGGCTGTATTAATTTGGAGATAAGTCTAGGTAAATCTGGGTGATAGGCAATTTGGTTCTTTCTCATTATTTGACTTAGTGGAAGCATATACAAGAGAATTGACCCTTGTGGGACTCCACATGTCATGGACGTCCACTTAGACTTATGCTCTCCTAGACTCACATAATAGCCTCTCCCTTCTAAGTATGACCTGAACCATTTGAGTACCATCCTAGAAAGCCTGACCCAGTTTTCCGGTCTCTGTAGAAGTATGTTATGATCGATAGTACTAGGGTTATTATTTCTAGGCTTATTATCCATGTGCATTGAAGTTTTAAATTGTATCTAATTTCTAATTCTACTTGTATTGAATTAAATGTTTTGGATACCAGCATTAAATTATTGTTTTTATTATTATTTTACTGACTCAAAGTTGGCACTGTGCATGTAAAATGCCCCAAGTAGGCTAAGAGGTTTTATTTATGGGAGAAAAAAGGTCTGTCTAATGGTGCCAAGTAAGCCTATCTTTGCATAACTCGGTTTTTTTTTTCTTACAATAACGAATGAAAATAGTTAGGTTAGATACATTTGAGTAGGCTTGTTTTGTTAAAAATCCATAGCTGTAATGTTTCGGTGCAGAAGGAAGCCTGTGAACCACGAAAGTAACTTTGCGTGCAGATTAGGCTAATTTCCGCCTATTACAGCCTAGTCACCTCATCGTTTTTTGTTCTGCTTCACTTTTATAGCTCTTAAACGTTTAAAATAGAGTTTAGGAAGATGTATGTAACTACAGTTAGCTTTGGTTAACTATTGAAGCCTTTTCTCTTGTCAAAAGGCTCAACGCGACCGTCGACTTTGTTTGTGGCAGATACATTTTTGCCTTAATTTTTAGATTTTTCCTATTGGATGTTTGCGGTGGTACGTGACGTAAGCAGATACCAGCTCACCATGCCCTTGGTACGAGCTACCACGCCCTTGGCAGTATCAAACCATCTTGTTCCGTCAAAATCACTGTAGTGAGTCATGAGTTGGAATTGCGAGATTTGAAAATGATCAGGATAGAGAATTTTAGCATCTATTTAGCATAGCATTTATATAGTTATTTAGATTATTTTGTGTAGCCTATGTCGTTAATTAGCATAGTTGTTAGTATAACCTTAGTATTGTTAGAAGCATAGTTAGTAGCATAGTATTGCATCAGTTAGGATAGCTTCAAGTTAGCATAGATTTATTTACAGTGGTCAGGATGGTATGTGCTGGTTGCAACAGCACGGACTGTATAGTTTTCCAGCAGACTTGAAAATTAGGCACCAGTGGTTGCATGCACTTGGCCTGAAAGACTGTGAGTTCCCCCCTAGAAATGGAGTGTGCAAACTGCATTTTACGCGGAATTCCTCTCCGATGCAATGGAGGTGGAAATGGGCTCCTCTACACAGCTCACGCTGAAAAGCAACGCAGTGCCTTACTCGGAGACTGGCCCCATTCTCTCTTGCGCGGCTGCTTTGCTAGCATCGTCCGGGAGTTAAGACCGCAGTTTGAGCCAGTGGCTTGAATTGATATGGCTCAGGCCCTGGCCCTGTGTCCTCAGACACCTCGACATCCTCCACTTCAGGTGAAGGTGGGGGAGAAAAGTCCTCTACTTCAAATGAACGCCCTGTTGCAAAACTAATTGCGTCACTAGAGTCACTCTCCATTTTAGCGACTCTGACAACAGTTGTCAATTAATCGGTCACTGCGGGTTCTCAGGTTCACGCCCCACCCACTCAGCCCTGCCCTTGGTTTGTCCCCTCTATCTCCGCTGTGCTCTGCCCACTTTTCAGCATTTTTCAAATATTTCCAGTGGGTGGAGTTAGGCTCTGACCAGGGGTTTAGTTACCCCTTAAAGCCTTATCTCTTGTCAAAAGGTTTGACGCGACCGCAGACTTGATGAACACTGCTGGCAGCAGCGACATCTGTGTCTTTAACATTCTTATCAATGAGTGCGTAACCTCGTATCTCCCCGCTCCCAAGTCATAAAAATCTTGTATCTCAGATTAGACATGATTTTGTCCCAGCCTCTTTGTTTTTTGATGATGGAAGCATAAAGACGACAACAGCAACTGCCAAGTGTAAAAGAACCATCAGCATACATCATTGATGGCATGGATCTTCTTCAAAGTCTCGATGATTCAGCCTTTCAAACGTTCAATGACCTGGGTGAGTGTGTCTGGAAAAAGATCGCAACTTTAACGGGAAAGGAAGGTAACAGCTGTGTCGTTATAGTTTTTGATAGATATGACCACCAACTCTCAATCAAAGATCTTGAAAGACAAAGAAGAGGCACCAAGATGGGCATCCTAGCACCAACCTGGATGAGCTGAGGTGTCAGCAGCAAATCTACCCCCAACAGAAGATGGCTTCCAGCAACATGTGCTGAGAGCCGTGTACCAAACAGCAGTGTGGCATCACAGCCACCTGGCCAAAACTCTTCTCTGGAACCCAGTTGGTAGAGGATGGAGGCTCAGAGAAGGTGGCTGCATTTAATCTGTGATGTTCCAGAAGGCACCAGCACCTAAAGGAGTTAGAGACCTCACCCACCTCTACTGTAAAAACGAAAACTGCACCGATGCCACCAAATGCCAGTGTCTTTCTGTGGGCTTGACCTGCACAGGGTTTTGCTCTTGCCCTGACTGTCCAAATATGACCCACTTTGTCACTGATGACAATGTGGATGAGTGGTGTGTTGCAGTTGTAACATCATGGGGGGTTGACCCCAAAATGTTTCAAGAGGGTCTGGCTGTAGGCTTGTACTTGCACTCTCAGACTTGCACACTCAGACATTTGCACTTCCGCTAGTGACCTCACTTGCAGTCTTTATTTTTTATTTTGTTTATTTTTTTTATTACTTTTCGTTTGAATTTCCCAACATTTTATAAAGCCAGGTTGTGAAGACAAGAAAAAAGAAACTAAATTACAATGTCACTTGCAATTGTTACTTGAACTCTCCGCTACCTGTGATCTCACTTGCAATCAACACAAATCGTGCATGTTGCCACTGGAGACAAGACGCTGTGGTGGTGATTAAATTATTAAAACTAATTTAGTACTATAACGTACAGGGTCCTGCAAGAAAAAGACAAGATTGGCAAATCCATGGCCAGAACACCAGAATATGAACATTTGCACAAAGTCTCTAGCTAAGCGTAGAAAAAAAACACTTAACATGGCTTAATAAATTAAGATGCTATTAAAATATCAAATTAAATGTACAGTTCATTAATATACGGAATATGTATATAGTGTTTTCCTCACATACTGCAAAATGTGGCATAATGGACATAGATGAGAAAGGCCAAACTCATGCTTCTCTACTTTATTAAAATACATAACTAATATGTACAGGCAAGCAGGTGAGCCCAGAATAAACGCAACATGCAAAGTTTCACATTAAGCATTTTTCCATATAGAATAAACTGTCTACAACTTGTTTATATCACTGTCTTTCCATTAACCTACATTATGTGTTTTATTTATAATGATTTTCTATAGGAGGAAAATGTTTAATGTACAATTTAACGCACTGCGTTCTGTACTCGTCTTCTTGCCTGTACGGAGTTGATCCTTTTAAAATCACTTAATGCATAATGCCCGTTCATATTTGCTGGTCTGTATATACTTAGAGTCAACAACAAGACATATAGGCTAGGCCTACTAAATTGTCTTTATCATCTTAGTCTGTTATTAGGCCACATTAAGCGTTATGTTGTATGGGAGGACAAAGTTTGCACATTGTGTTCATAGCCATCTGCTTGACTTGCAGTACATTGAATAATAACTATATATCGAATTTGATCTTTTAATTGAACTTAATGTGTCTGAATACATTATGCCATATTAAGTGTTAGGTTTTTTCTACAGGAGGAAAACGCTTAACAAAAGACTTTGTGCATTGGGTTCATATTCTGCTGTTCTGTGGCCAAGGTCTGTGCTTGTCTTTTTCTTGCAGGACCCTGTACGTTATAGTACTAAATTAGTTTTAATCGTTTAATCACAACCACAGCGTCTTGTCTCCAGTGGCAACATGCACGATTTGTGTTGATTGCAAGTGAAGTCACAGGTAGCGGAGAGTGCAAGTAGCGATTGCAATTGACATTGTAATTTAGTTTATTTTTTCTTGTCTTCACCACATGGCCACTGTTATAAAATGTTGGGAAATTCAAACAAAAAGTTATCAATAAATATAACAAAATAAAAAATAAAGACTGCAAGTGACGTCGCTAGCAGAAGCAGTGTCTGAGAGTGCAAGTGCAAGTCTGCAGCCAGACCCTTCTCCAATGGTTACCAAAAGCAGTTGATGTTCCAAATGGTTGCTGCTAGAAAATAAACTAAACAGCCTGAGAAGACAGGGCTCATTTCCCCGAAGAGTGTTTGTTTCTTTAGTTAGATTGCCATTTGTTTTATTTAAGACAGTAATTTAGGTTGTATTGTGTGAAGTTAAGTTATAGTTTTATTAAAAAGTTCATTAAGTTAAAACTCCTGGTCTCCTGTTTGTGCTATGGTAAGGTGTTATCTTTCGATTTCAATCTTTGTTTCCATATAGTAAAAGGTGCCATACTTAATATTTTTTGATGTCTCTTATATTTGAATTTCTCAACATTCTCCTCACCACTGATAATGAATGGGTTTGGACTCAATTATGTCAGTGTTCCATTTTCATTCATTTTGGACACCTCATACATTGAGTGACAGAACACTTCTCTTTTATCATATATATACATATATATATTTCGTATTGCTGGATTCAGCACAACCTCACCTTTCCAACAAGCCATCATATGTGTTTCTATGATAATGCTAGGCAAAGCAAGCACAAAGTAAATGAAAATATTCTGCATAGATATTGAATTTGTGCATGTCCGCTTATTTTAGATATGTGTTTACATGTGTCTATTTATTCCATACATCAAGATATTTACATCCAGTCTTTTCTAGTAGTTAAATCAACTTCCTGACTACAAACATGTCAAGTGTCAAAGCTCTCAGAGCTTGTGTGATTGATCTGCATTAGTTTATATGCCTTAACTCCCATACGGACAGGCTATATTTTATTGATTTTGTGGTGTATTACAATATCTGTTAATTTAACAATCTTAGCAGTAAAATATTTTTAGCCAAGAATCCATTTCATATATGGGAGACCTTAGAGATGAGGAAAAACATTGTTGGGTTTAGTTCTACCTCCGGAAGGGGTATCTCGAAAATTCAGGGGCATTGTCACTAGCCTACAGCTCTATATTTCCTCGCAGCCCGGTGAAACACACCAATTTGAAAAACTAAATGGAATGCATAGTCGATATAAAAAATTGGATGACGAGTAATTTCTTACTGCTAAATTCAGAAAAAACAGAGGTGTTAATCATAGGGCCTAAAAACTCTGCATGTAATAACCTAGAACACTGTCTAAGACTTGATGGTTGCTCTGTCAATTCTTCGTCATCAGTTAGGAATCTAGGTGTGCTACTTGATCGCAATCTTTCCTTAGAAAGCCACTTTTCTAGCATATGTAAAACTGCATTTTTCCATCTCAAAAATATATCTAAATTACGGCCTATGCTCTCAATGTCAAATGCAGAAATGTTAATCCATGCATTTATGACTTCAAGGTTAGACTATTGTAATGCTTTATTGGGTGGTTGTTCTGCACGCTTGGTAAACAAACTACAGCTAGTCCAAAATGCAGCAGCAAGAGTTCTTACTAGAACCAGGAAGTATGACCATATTAGCCCGGTCCTGTCCACACTGCACTGGCTCCCTATCAAACATTGTATAGATTTTAAAATATTGCTTATTACTTATAAAGCCCTGAATGGTTTAGCACCTCAGTATTTGAATGAGCTCCTTTTACATTATACTCCTCTACGTCCGCTACGCTCTCAAAACTCAGGCAATTTGATAATACCTAGAATATCAAAATCAACTGCGGGCGGCAGATCCTTTTCCTATTTGGCATCTAAACTCTGGAATAACCTACCTAACATTGTTCAGGAGGCCGACACCCTCTTGCAGTTTAAATCTAGATTAAAGACCCATCTCTTTAACCTGGCATACACATAACATACTAATATGCTTTTAATATCCAAATCCGTTAAAGGATTTTTAGGCTGCATTAATTAGGTAATCTGGAACCGGAAACACTTCACATAACACCGTACTTTCTACATCATTAGAAGAATGGCATCTACGCTAATATTTGTCTGTTTCTGTCTTATTCCGAGGTCACTGTAGCCACCAGATCCAGTCTGTATCCAGATCAGAGGGTCACTGCAGTCGCCCGGATCCAGTAGTATCCAGACCAGATGGTGGATCAGCACCTAGAAAGGACCTCTACTGCCCTGAAAGACAGCGGAGACCAGGACAACTAGAGCCCCAGATACAGATCCCCTGTAAAGACCTTGTCTCAGAGGAGCACCAGGACAAGACCACAGGAAACAGATGATTATTCTGCACAATCTGACTTTGCTGCAGCCTGGAATTGAACTACTGGTTTCATCTGGTCAGAGGAGAACTGGCCCCCCAACTGAGCCTGGTTTCTCCCAAGGTTTTTTTCTCCATTCTGTCACCGATGGAGTTTCGGTTCCTTGCCGCTGTCGCCTCTGGCTTGCTTAGTTGGATTCAATGTAACTGAATTCAATGATGAACTGCCTTTAACTATCATTTTGCATTACTGAGACACTGTTTTCCAAGTGAATGTTGTTCAGTGCTTTGACGCAATGTATTTTGTATAAAGCACTATATAAATAAAGGTGATTGATTGATTGAATTGTTTAACTGAATATCACGGTCAATACCGGTATATCGCGACAGCCCTAATATATATATATACACATATATACACACACACACACATATATACACACACATATACATATACACATATACACACACACACACACACACATATATATATATATATATATATATATATATATATATATATATATATATATATATATATATGTGTGTGTGTGTTAATATATATATATATATATATATATATATATATATATATATATATATATGTGTGTGTTAACAGTAATTATAATTATTTTTCTTCAGAACAGAGCCTGGGACTAATCTAGGTTATCCATGTTTTTTTTGTTTTTTTTTTCATTGCATCTGAAAATGACTTTGTTCATTACATTCACTTCACGCGATCTGGCGCAGATCAGCCTCCCGCAAAGCTCAGCTGTGGACGCTTTAAAAATGTTTTATATAAAGCAGTGGTTCTCAACCCGCGGCCCATCACAAATTCTAATGCGGCCTGCACCACATGCTAAAAAAAATAAAAATAAAAAAACTATCAGTTTGTAAAATGTTATTGTTTACATCAAAAATATGCTACTAATGAAATATAAGCTATATCCTAATGTTTTTATGTGATTTTTTTCTTCTTCTTTTATTATTTTCAGACATGAGCACTGGCATAAGCATTTAACGAACACATAAAAGCGCGCACTTTGGCAGAATTCAATTCAAATAGTCATCAACAGCCATTAGGTAAATTGCCTTTAAGGTAAAATTGCGCATCAGAATGGACAAATTTGTTTTGTAAGGGAGAAATTTTTTTTTTTCAAAAAATGGCAACGAATGAATATGTACAAACTGTCAATAGTCGCAGTATCAGTATTGAAGGAGAAGTGCTGGATTTTTTTTTTTCTTTTTAAAAAAATCTAATTATATTGTTAGTTCTAATTATATTGTTAACACAAGTTAATTTAGAATTTTTTTTTTACTTCTAAACTCCTTGAGAATTTAAAGTTAGTTTAATAGTATTTAAATTCAAGTTAAAAAAAAGGTTTTAATTGCTTAAATTATTTTTATTAATTAATAATATGTTATCATGTTTATTCTTGTAAAAAATACATGTTTATTCTTTAGGAAAACAAGGGAAAAAATAAGGAACAATCCGAATATTTGTTTTGCTTTACCTATTTATGTAAGCTACAATTATTCAAATAATAATAATAATAATAATAATAATAATAAGTCATTAAAAATACCATTGGCCTGAGTAATTTTGACCATTAGGCTATAGAACTGTGACTTTAAAGATTAGTCATTAAGATGGTAAAAATACTGTGAAATTAATAATGGCATGGATTTTAGAGCATAACAACTGAAGGTTTATGAAACATTAGCCAATAAAGCATTTTTTTAAACAACGGAACTTTATATAATATAAAATATTATTTCAACCATACAGCATGGGAATAAATAAAATGCATAATTTTCATAACATTTCATTATTCATAAAATGCATAACGTTTCTGGTGTTTGGATATGTACTTCAATATTATTGAGCTCCAAGTTTAAGAATAGTCCTAGACTTCTCTCTTTCTTTAACAGCATTAGCTCAATGATATAGCCTATGTCTTCCTTCCGTTAGAATTTTCCTGCCTTGCTAAATGTTGGGCTCATGATCAATAAGTTCGCCTCAGTCTGATTCAGTAAAGTCAAACGCAGACAGTGAAGCCTCGGAGACCCGCGCGCTGTGAGGCGGGAACAGAGGACTCCGCTTGGTCTTAAAGCCTCCCGCAAACTTCCACGATCACAAATAACAATGATTTTCGTAAAATAATGCTTAATTATTAATTGATGAATTGTTATTATCATTATGGTTTTGTGAAAATAATAATATGGGCTGCGAGAAAATTATGAATACAAAGAGTAGTGCTGCTGAGTGCAGGCATGTTTCAGCCCAGTAATACACCGTTCCTCAGAGCCAAAACACAGACCGAATTCTGTTCAGCTGGAGGGGGTTGGGTTTTGGATAGTTATTCATGGCTTGTGGGGTCGAGATAAAGGTGTGAATTGCTCTTTCATATGGACAATGTCTTATGAGGCATTCACTTGCTGAACCGGTTTATATAGGACTGTTGTTTTGGTTATATTCACAGTGCTGGCTCTCTCCGACGAGATAAATGCAACATTCACACATTACACTATTCCTTTTTGTTTAAAAACATTTCAAGCTTTCTGTAGCTAGATATATTTTTAATGTACCAATGTGAGACACCACGATATGTTAATTAAAAAAATTATACATTCATTATCATGAAAAATTAAAGTGATGAGACTGTGCCTTCCTGTCATTAATGCACATTAATAATTTTTGCACAAACACTTGAATATAAGCTTCTTATCACGAGTAAAGTTCATGCCAACAGCCAACATATTTAGCTTGATCAGAAGGTTGACTGCAAGAGTCGAGCGGGATGTTAAGAGTTTGTCTGTTTCTTTTACGGATTATTTTCGGGTTAAAGCATGATTTAAACAGATTCACACTCAAACGCTTTCGCAATAATGCGTTCAAACAAATGTAATCTTACAGTGCTACATTATCAGCATGCTATCTGATTTTGAAATCTTGAAGTCAATCGATCTGTTTAGATAAAATAACTGACAAAGATGTTATTTTCATCACAAGCAAAATTTTCACAGCAGAAAGCAGCAATTAAAGATTAGTTTGGCATGTGATATAGGGAAAAAAGTTTACACATAGCCTAAGCCACTTTGAAACTCTCAAGTTTTTTTTATTATTAGGGGCCAAGCACCGAAGGTGCGAGGCACCTATTGTTTCCGTTGGCGTTATTATTATTAGGGTCCAAGCACCGAAGGTGCGTAGGCACCTATTGTTTTCGTTGGCGTTATTAGGGGCCAAGCACCGAAGGTGCGTAGGCACCTATTGTTTTCGTTGGCGTTATTATTATTCTTCTTCTTCTTCTTCTTCCGCCGCAAGTCTATGGCAGCCCATAGAACCGATTGCGGGAAAGTTGTATAATTTGGCACACTGATAGAGGACAGTCCCAACATTAACTATAGCAAATTTGAAGTCTCTATCTCCTACTCTCTAGCGCCACCACTTGTCCAAACTTTTAATGTTTGTATGCTAATAACTTTTGAACCGTAAGCCAGAAAATGGAAATTCTTTTTTCCTCTGAATCCTTGGCTCATGCCAAGTCGAATGAACCCCAAAATTCAAAAATCGCAAGGTTTAGTTTTTTCGCTATTTTCAATTATTCGAAAAACCTACTTTTTCAAACTCGTCCTAGACGGTTAGTCCGATTGCCACGAAAATTGGCTCAGATCATCTTCAGACCATGCTGGCAAAAAGTTATGGAATTCAAGTTGATTCGTCCAACTGTTGTCGAATGACATGTAAACAAATTTGACGAAAAGCACGCAAACATGCACGTGAGGCTATATCCCGGCAACGGTTTGTCATATTGAGACCAAACTTGGCGTGTGTTATAACAAGCATGAACTGAGACTACCTGCAGTGTTTCGACACAGCGCCACCTAGTGGTCAGGAGATATGAAAAATGCATATTTTGGCTTATAACTACTGAATGGTTTGGCCAAAAATCACACAACTGGTCTCTTTAGATTCAGTGAGTCATGTCGAGTCAAATGATATCCAATTTTCCTGTGTCGGCCATTTTAGGCGTCGGCCATTTTGAATTATGATTTAAAATGCTGTATTTTTTGAACGCAGCATCGTATCGTTTCGCAAATAATTACAAAAATATTCGGCTCCATGCCCTGAAGGTACTCAACAAGTTTGGTGGCAGCGCCACCTTGTGGCCAATAGTTATAATGAAATATCACATAAATGCTAATAACTTTTGAATAAATTAGTCTATTAAAATTAAAATGGTCTCGCTATATTCTGTGGGTCATGCCGAGAGCATTGATACCAATTATGTGAAAATTGGCCTTACTTCCTGTCCGCCATTTTGCTTAATGTTGAAAACCTACTTTTTCGAACTCCTCCTAGACCGTTAGTCCAATTTTCACCAAATTTGACGTGAATCATCTTCAGACCATGCTGGCAAAAAGTTATGGATTTCGTGTCGATATACGAAACAGTTCTCATTTAGCGCATCAACGAATTTGCTGGAAGGGTGCCAAAATGCATTTGAGGCTGTATCTCTGCAACGCTTTGACATATTTGCACCAAATTTTGTATGTGTCATCGCCACCTCACACTGACCATGCCACATAAATTTGGTGACAGCGCCACCTATTGGTCAAGAGTAATAAACCATTCATTAACCATGAATAATTACACTTGTAAAAATGCTAATAACTTTTTATTGCATTAGCCCATTCGAATGGAACTGGGCTCAAAATATTCCCTGGTTTATGCCGATAACATAGATACCAAATATACCATAGTAAGCTGAACTTCCGGTCCGCCATTTTGATTTATGTTGAAAACCTACTTTGTCGAACTCCTCATCAACCGTAGGTCCGATTTTCACCAAATTCGAATCAAATGATCTTCAGACTATGCTGACTCAAAGTTATGGCTTTTGAGTCGATAGACAAAACCGTTTTCGCATACCACATCGACGAATTTGAGGCACAATGAGAAAATGACACTTGAGGCTGTATCCCTGGAATGCTTTGGCATATTGACACCAAACTTTGTGTGTGTCATTGAAAAGTCACACAGAGTACACCAAATTGATTTTATAACAGTGCCACCTATTGGTCAAGCTTGATAAGCCAAGTAATCATGCTACTAGAGGTGGTATTATGATTTTTTTTTGCCATTTCAATTACAATAATTCCAAAATTGCTGTTATTGCTCATTAATGAATTTGGTGTGATGCTTCATGCGATGCTTAGCTCCTACATTTGCCGTTGGAGTGCTTGGCCCCGTAATTGCTGCTTGCAGCTATATTTAGGGGCCAAGCACCGAAGGTGCGTAGGCACCTATTGTAATCGTTGGCGTTATTAGGGGCCAAGCACCGAAGGTGCGTAGGACCCTCTTGTTTTTGTTGGCGTTCTTATTATTATTAGGGGCCAAGCACCGAAGGTGCGTAGGCACCTATTGTAATCGTTGGCGTTATTATTATTCTGCTTCTTCTTCTTCTTCTTCTTCTTCTTCTTCCGCCGCAAGTCTATGGCAGCCCATAGAACCGATTGCGGGAAAGTTGTATAATTTGGCACACTGATAGAGGACAGTCCCACCATTAACTATAGCAAATTTGAAGTCTCTAACTCCAACTCTCTAGCGCCACCACTTGTCCAAACTTTCAATGTTTATATGCTAATAACTTTTGAACCGTAAGCCAGAAAATGGAAATTCTTTTTTCCTCTGAATCCTTGGCTCAAGCCAAGTCGAATGAATCCCGAAATTCAAAAATCGCAAGGTTTAGTTTTTTCGCTATTTTCAATTTTTCGAAAAACCTACTTTTTCGAACTCGTCCTAGACGGTTAGTCCGATTTTCACGAAAATTGGCTCCGATCATCTTCAGACCATGATGGCAAAAAGTTATGGAATTCAAGTTGATTCGTCCAACCGTTGTCGAATGACACGTGTACAAATTTTACGAAAAGCATGCAAAAATACACGTGAGGCTATATCTCGGCAACGGTTTGTCATATTGAGACCAAACTTGGTGTGTGTTATAATAACCCTGACCTGAGACTACCTGCAGTGTTTCGACACAGCGCCACCTAGTGGTCAGGAGATATGAAAAATGCATATTTTGGCTTATAACTTCTGAATGGTTTAGCTAAAAATCACACAACTTGCCTCTTTAGATTAAGTGAGTCATGTCGAGTCGAATGATATCCAATTTTCCTGTGTCGGCCATTTTAGGCGTCGGCCATTTTGAATTATGTTTTAAAATGCTGTATTTTTTGAACGCAGCATCGTATCGATTCGCAAATAATTACAAAAATATTCGGCTCCATGCCCTGAAGGTACTCAAAAAGTTTGGTGGCAGCGCCACCTTGTGGCCAATAGTTATAATGAAATATCACATAAATGCTAATAACTTTTGAATAAATTAGACTATTAAAATTAAAATGGTCTCGCTTTATTCTGTGGGTCATGCCGAGAGCATTGATACCAATAATGTGAAAATTGGCTTTACTTCCTGTCCGCCATTTTGCTTAATGTTGAAAACCTACTTTTTCGAACTCCTCCTAGACCGTTAGTCCGATTTTCACCAAATTTGACGTGAATCATCGTCAGACCATGCTGGCAAAAAGTTATGGATTTCGTGTCGATATACGAAACGGTTGTCATTTAACGCATCAACGAATTTGCTGGAAAGGTGCCAAAATGCATTTGAGGCTGTATCTCTGCAACGCTTTGACATATTTGCACCAAACTTTGTATGTGTCATCGCCACCTCAGACTGACAATGCCACATAAATTTGGTAACAGCGCCACCTATTGGTCAAGAGTAATAAACCATTCAATAACGGTTAATAAATACACTTATTAAAATGCTAATAACTTTTAAACGCATTAGCTTATTGCAATGAAAATGGCCTCAAAATATTCCCTGGTTTATGCCGACAACATAGATACCAAATATGCCAGATTAAGCTGAACTTCCGGTCGGCAATTTTTATTTATGTTAAAAACCTACTTTTTCGAACTCCTCATCAACCGTTAGTCCAATTTTCACCAAAATTGAATCAGATGATCTTCAGACTGAGCTGACACGAAGTTATGGATTTTGTGTCGATAGACAAAACCGTTTTTGCATACCACAGCGACAAATTTGAGGCACAATGCCAAAATGACACTTGAGGCTGTATCTCTAGAATGCTTAGGCATATTGACACCAAACTTTTTGTGTGTTATTGTCATCTCACACAGAAAACACCAAATTGATTTGAATACAGCACCACCTGTTGGTCAAAAGTGATAGGCCTTTTAATCTTATTACTAGTGGTTGTATTTATGATTTTTCAGCCATTTCAATTACAATCATCCTAAAATTGTTGTAATTGCTCATTGTTGAATTTGGTGTGATGCTCCATGCTATGTTTAGGTCCTGAATTTGCCGGTGGAGTGCTTGGCCCCGTAATTGCTGCTTGCAGCTATATTTATTAGGGGCCAAGCACCGAAGGTGCGTAGGCACCTATTGTTTTCGTTGGCGTTATTATTATTATTCTTCTTCTTCTTCTTCTTCCGCCGCAAGTCTATGGCAGCCCATAGAACCGATTGCGGGAAAGTTGTATAATTTGGCACACTGATAGAGGACAGTCCCAACATTAACTATAGCAAATTTGAAGTCTCTATCTCCTACTCTCTAGCGCCACCACTTGTCCAAACTTTCAATGTTTGTATGCTAATAACTTTTGAACCGTAAGCCAGAAAATGGAAATTCTTTTTTCCTCTGAATCCTTGGCTCATGCCAAGTCGAATGAACCCCAAAATTCAAAAATCGCAAGGTTTAGTTTTTTCGCTATTTTCAATTATTCGAAAAACCTACTTTTTCGAACTCGTCCTAGACGGTTAGTCCGATTGCCACGAAAATTGGCTCAGATCATCTTCATACCATGCTGGCAAAAAGTTATGGAATTCAAGTTGATTCGTCCAACTGTTGTCGAATGACACGTAAACAAATTTGACGAAAAGCACGCAAACATGCACGTGAGGCTATATCCCGGCAACGGTTTGTCATATTGAGACCAAACTTGGCGTGTGTTATAACAAGCATGAACTGAGACTACCTGCAGTGTTTCGACACAGCGCCACCTAGTGGTCAGGAGATATGAAAAATGCATATTTTGGCTTATAACTACTGAATGGTTTGGCCAAAAATCACACAACTGGTCTCTTTAGATTCAGTGAGTCATGTCGAGTCAAATGATATCCAATTTTCCTGTGTCGGCCATTTTAGGCGTCGGCCATTTTGAATTATGATTTAAAATGCTGTATTTTTTGAACGCAGCATCGTATCGTTTCGCAAATAATTACAAAAATATTCGGCTCCATGCCCTGAAGGTACTCAAAAAGTTTGGTGGCAGCGCCACCTTGTGGCCAATAGTTATAATGAAATATCACATAAATGCTAATAACTTTTGAATAAATTAGTCTATTAAAATTTAAATGGTCTCGCTATATTCTGTGGGTCATGCCGAGAGTATTGATACCAATAATGTGAAAATTGGCCTTACTTCCTGTCCGCCATTTTGCTTAATGTTGAAAACCTACTTTTTCGAACTCCTCCTAGACCGTTAGCCCAATTTTCACCAAATTTCAAATTTCAAATCAGACCATGCTGGCAAAAAGTTATGGATTTTGTGTCAATATACGTAACGGTTCTCATTTAGCGCATCAACGTATTTGCTGGAAGGGTGCCAAAATGCATTTGAGGCTGTATCTCTGCAACACTTTGACATATTTGCACCAAACTTTGTATGTGTCATTGCCACCTCACACTGACCATGCCACATAAATTTGGTAACAGCGCCACCTATTGGTCAAGAGTAATAAACCATTCATTAACCATGAGTAATTACACTTTTTAAAATGCTAATAACTTTTTAATGCATTAGCCTATTTGAAGGAAACTGGGCTCAAAATATTCCCTGGCTTATGCCGATAACATAGATACCAAATATACCACGGTAAGCTGAACTTCCGGTCCGCCATTTTGATTTATGTTGAAAACATACTTTTTCGAACTCCTGATCAACCGTATGTCCGATTTTCACCAAATTCGAATCAAATGATCTTCAGGCTATACTGATTCAAAGTTATGGATTTTGAGTCGATAGACAAAACCGTTTTCGCATACCACATCGACGAATTTGAGGCACAATGAGAAAATGACACTTGAGGCTGTATCCCTGGAATGCTTTGGCATATTGACACCAAACTTTGTGTGTGTCATTGAAAAGACACACAGAGTACACCAAATTGATTTTATAACAGTGTCACCTATTGGTCAAGCTTGATAAACCAAGTAATCATGCTACTAGAGGTGGTATTGGTGGTTTTTTTTTTTTGCCATTTCAAATACAATAATTCCAAAATTGCTGTTATTGCTCATTAATGTATTTGGTGTGATGCTTCATGCGATGCTTAGCTACTACATTTGTCGTTGGAGTGCTTGGCCCCGTAATTGCTGCTTGCAGCTATATTTATTATTATTCTTCTTCTTCTTCTTCTTCCGCCGCAAGTCTATGGCAGCCCATAGAACCGTTTGCGGGAAAGTTGTATAATTTGGCACACTGATAGAGGACAGTCCCAACATTAACTATAGCAAATTTGAAGCCTCTAACTCCTACTCTCTAGCGCCACCACTTGTCCAAACTTTCAATGTTTGTATGCTAATAACTTTTGAACCGTAAGCCAGAAAATGGAAATTCTTTTTTCCTCTGAATCCTTGGCTCAGGCCAAGTCGAATGAACCCTAAAATTCAAAAATCGCAAGGTTTAGTTTTTTCGCTATTTTCAATTATTCGAAAAACCTACTTTTTCGAACTCGTCCTAGACGGTTAGTCCGATTTCCACGAAAATTGGCTCAGATCATCTTCAGACCATGCTGGCAAAAAGTTATGGAATTCAAGTTGATTCGTCCAACTGTTGTCGAATGACACGTAAACAAATTTGACAAAAAGCACGCAAACATGCACGTGAGGCTATATCCCGGCAACGGTTTGTCATATTGAGACCAAACTTGGCGTGTGTTATAACAAGCATGAACTGAGACTACCTGCTGTGTTTCGACACAGCGCCACCTAGTGGTCAGGAGATATGAAAAATGCATATTTTGGCTTATAACTACTGAATGGTTTGGCCAAAAATCACACAACTGGTCTCTTTAGATTCAGTGAGTCATGTCGAGTCGAATGATATCCAATTTTCCTGTGTCGGCCATTTTAGGCGTCGGCCATTTTGAATTATGTTTCAAAATGCTGTATTTTTTGAACGCAGCATCGTATCGTTTCGCAAATAATTACAAAAATATTCGGCTCCATGCCCTGAAGGTACTCAAAAAGTTTGGTGGCAGCGCCACCTTGTGGCCAATAGTTATAATGAAATATCACATAAACGCTAATAACTTTTGAATAAATTAGTCTATTAAAATTAAAATGGTCTCGCTATATTCTGTGGGTCATGCCGAGAGTATTGATACCAATAATGTGAAAATTGGCCTTACTTCCTGTCCGCCATTTTGCTTAATGTTGAAAACCTACTTTTTCGAACTCCTCCTAGACCGTTAGCCCAATTTTCACCAAATTTGACGTGAATCATCTTCAGACCATGCTGGCAAAAAGTTATGGATTTTGTGTCGATATACGTAACGGTTCTCATTTAGCGCATCAACGAATTTGCTGGAAGGGTGCCAAAATGCATTTGAGGCTGTATCTCTGCAACACTTTGACATATTTGCACCAAACTTTGTATGTGTCATCGCCACCTCACACTGACCATGCCACATAAATTTGGTAACAGCGCCACCTATTGGTCAAGAGTAATAAACCATTCATTAACCATGAGTAATTACACTTTTTAAAATGCTAATAACTTTTTAGTCCATTAGCCTATTGCAAAGAAACTGGGCTCAAAATATTCCCTGGCTTATGCCGATAACATAGATACCAAATATGCCAGTGTTTACTGAAGTTCCGGTCCACCATTTTGATTTATGTGGAAAACCTACTTTTTCGAACTCCTCATGAACCGTATGTCCAATTTTCACCAAATTCGAATCAGATGATCTTCAGACTATGTTGACACAAAGTTATGGATTTTGTGTCGATAGACTAAACCGTTTTCGCATACCAAAGCGACGAAGTTGAAACACAATGACAAAATGACACTTGAGGCTGCATCTCTGGAATGCTGTGGCATATTAACACCAAACTTTGTGTGTGTCATTGAAAAGTCAAACAGAGTACACCAAATTGATTTCATAACAGTGCCACCTATTGGTCAAACTTTATAAGCCAAGTAATCATGCTACTAGAGGTGGTATTATGATTTTTTTTTTGCCATTTCAATTACAATAATTCCAAAATTACTGTTATTGCTCATTAATGTATTTGGTGTGATGCTTCATGCCATGCTTAGCTCCTACATTTGCCGTTGGAGTGCTTGGCCCCGTAATTGCTGCTTGCAGCTATATTTATTATTATTATTCTTCCGACTGGGCGTCTATGGCAGCCCATAGAACCGAATGCGGGAAAGTTGTAATGGTTTGACATTCTGATAGAGGACAGTGCCAACATTAAGTACACCAATTTTGGTGTGTCTAAGTCAATCCCTCTAGCGCCACCAACTGTCCAAAATTTCACTTTAATTTTGTTAATAACTTTTTAACCCTAAGGCCAATCAACGAAATTCTTTTTTCCTCTGATTTCTGAGCTCATGCCGATTCGATTGCACCCTACGAAGTCATTTCTGTCATAGAAATATGACCGCCATTTTGAATTTCTTTAAAAACCTACTTTTTCGAACTCGTCCTAGACGGTTTGTCCGATTCACACGAAAATTAAACCATATCATCCTCAGGCAGTGCTGACCAAAAGTTATGCAAATCAAATTGATTCGTCAAACCGTTTTCGATAAACGCTCTAAAAAATTTTATGTAGTGCTTACAAAAACAGTCGTAAGGCTGTATCTCGGCAACGACTTATCCTATTCAGACCAAACTTGGTACATGTCATAACAAGCATGACCTGAGGCAACATGCTGTGATTGGGCGCAGCGCCACCTACTGATCCGGAGATATGAAAAACTGCTATTTTTGCTTATAACTTCTGAACAGTTTGTCCAAAAATCATAACATTGGTCTTGTTAGATTCAGGGCAACATGCCGAGTCGACTGATATCCAATTTGACCATTTCGGCCATTTTGACTGTCGGCCATTTTGAATTTTGTGCTAAAATGCTGTATTTTCTGAACACATCAACGGATTGTTACGAAACATGGTATGGGTCATCAGCACAATGTCCTGAAGGAGTATGAGAAGTTTCGAAACAGCGCCACCTAGTGGTGATCTTCTATTTTTAAATGCTTATAACTTTGGGTGTGGTCGACGTATTTTCACCAGACTCATCAAATTGGACTCCTGAAACCTTACAGAGTCCTACAATACCAAACATGCTAGGTTTTGCCTTACGGTTTGTGTAGCGTTGTGATTTAGCGCTTAAAAAACATTTGGCTATATCTTCGAAACCGCTTGTCTGATCGAGACGAAACCACCGTCAGAAGTTCGGAAACATAGGTCGATAGCTATATGCCAATGCCCAAATGCAAAAATATTGATAGTAAGGGGTAGTAATATTCAATCAAAGTCAAGAGTCAGTCAATTTTTACGTGTTTTTTCATGTAAATGTCTATAACTCTGAAGTGAATTGAGATATTTTCACCAAAATTGACACTCATATGTATGGGCTCACTCTGATGACACATAAAAGAAATGGTGGGACTGAGCCTCTTGGTGGCGCTATAATAGAACAAAACATGAAATTCCCATTGACTTCAATACAGTTTTGTGAAATAAAAGGCTATACTAAACAAATGCATTGGTGTTATATTCCACAACTCAGAATGTGCCAACAACATCATCCCCTGAAGGTACTCAAAATATTTTGAAACAGAGCCACCTAGTGGTCAAAAGTTATAACTCAATTTACATAAAGGCTAATAACTTTTGAAAAGATCTGGGTATTGACATGACGCTGATCTTAATAGATTCCTTGGGTCAAGCCGAGAACATAGATATCAAGTTTTCCTTATTTGGCTGAACTTCCTGTCCGCCACTTTGATTAATGTTGAAAACCTACTTTTTCGAACTCCTCCTAGACCGTTAATCAGATTTTCACCAAATTGGACGTGGATCATCTTCAGACCATGCTGGCAAAATGTTATGGATTTCATGTCGATATACGAAACGGTTCTCATTTAGCGCATCAACGAATTTGCTGGAATGATGCCAACATTCATTTGAGGCTGTATCTCTGCAAAGCTTTGACATATTTGCACCAAACTTTGTATGTGTCATCGTCACCTCACACTGACCATTCCAAACTAATTTGGTAACAGCGCCACCTATTGGTTACATGTGATAAGCCAATAAATCCTATTACTAGTTGTTGTGTTCATTGTTTTTAAGCCATTTTGCCTAAAATAATCTTAAAACTGTCTTAATTACTCATTCCTGCCATTCGTCTGAAGCTTGCTTCTGTAGTGCTTGGCCCCGTTATTGCTGCTTGCAGCTATATTTATTATTCTTCTTCTTCCGCCGCAAGTCTATGGCAGCCCATAGAACCGATTGCGGGAAAGTTGTATAATTTGGCACACTGATAGAGGACAGTCCCAACATTAACTATAGCAAATTTGAAGTCTCTATCCCCTACTCTCTAGCGCCACCACTTGTCCAAACTTTCAATGTTTGTATGCTAATAACTTTTGAACCGTAAGCCAGAAAATGGAAATTCTTTTTTCCTCTGAATCCTTGGCTCATGCCAAGTCGAATGAACCCCAAAATTCAAAAATCGCAAGGTTTAGTTTTTTCGCTATTTTCAATTATTCGAAAAACCTACTTTTTCGAACTCGTCCTAGACTGTTAGTCCGATTGCCACGAAAATTGGCTCAGATCATCTTCAGACCATGCTGGCAAAAAGTTATGGAATTCAAGTTGATTCGTCCAACTGTTGTCGAATGACACGTAAACAAATTTGACGAAAAGCACGCAAACATGCACGTGAGGCTATATCCCGGCAACGGTTTGTCATATTGAGACCAAACTTGGCGTGTGTTATAACAAGCATGAACTGAGACTACCTGCAGTGTTTCGACACAGCGCCACCTAGTGGTCAGGAGATATGAAAAATGCATATTTTGGCTTATAACTACTGAATGGTTTGGCCAAAAATCACACAACTGGTCTCTTTAGATTCAGTGAGTCATGTCGAGTCAAATGATATCCAATTTTCCTGTGTCGGCCATTTTAGGCGTCGGCCATTTTGAATTATGATTTAAAATGCTGTATTTTTTGAACGCAGCATCGTATCGTTTCGCAAATAATTACAAAAATATTCGGCTCCATGCCCTGAAGGTACTCAAAAAGTTTGGTGGCAGCGCCACCTTGTGGCCAATAGTTATAATGAAATATCACATAAATGCTAATAACTTTTGAATAAATTAGTCTATTAAAATTAAAATGGTCTCGCTATATTCTGTGGGTCATGCCGAGAGTATTGATACCAATAATGTGAAAATTGGCCTTACTTCCTGTCCGCCATTTTGCTTAATGTTGAAAACCTACTTTTTCGAACTCCTCCTAGACCGTTAGCCCAATTTTCACCAAATTTGACGTGCATCATCTTCAGACCATGCTGGCAAAAAGTTATGGATTTTGTGTCGATATACGTAACGGTTCTCATTTAGCGCATCAACGAATTTGCTGGAAGGGTGCCAAAATGCATTTGAGGCTGTATCTCTGCAACACTTTGACATATTGGCACCAATCTTTGTATGTGTCATCGCCACCTCACACTGACCATGCCACATAAATTTGGTAACAGCGCCACCTATTGGTCAAGAGTAATAAACCATTCATTAACCATGAGTAATTACACTTTTTAAAATGCTAATAACTTTTTAATGCATTAGCCTATTTGAAGGAAACTGGGCTCAAAATATTCCCTGGCTTATGCCGATAACATAGATACCAAATATACCACGGTAAGCTGAACTTCCGGTCCGCCATTTTGATTTATGTTGAAAACATACTTTCTCGAACTCCTCATCAACCGTATGTCCGATTTTCACCAAATTCGAATCAAATGATCTTCAGGCTATACTGATTCAAAGTTATTGATTTCGAGTCGATAGACAAAACCGTTTTCGCATACCACATCGACGAATTTGAGGCACAATGAGAAAATGACACTTGAGGCTGTATCCCTGGAATGCTTTGGCATATTGACACCAAACTTTGTGTGTGTCATTGAAAAGTCACACAGAGTACACCAAATTGATTTTATAACAGTGTCACCTATTGGTCAAGCTTGATAAACCAAGTAATCATGCTACTAGAGGTGGTATTGGTGGTTTTTTTTTTTTGCCATTTCAAATACAATAATTCCAAAATTGCTGTTATTGCTCATTAATGTATTTGGTGTGATGCTTTATGCGATGCTTAGCTACTACATTTGCCGTTGGAGTGCTTGGCCCCGTAATTGCTGCTTGCAGCTATATTTAGGGGCCAAGCACCGAAGGTGCGAAGGAACCTATTGTGTTTGTTGGCGTTATTATTAGGGGCCAAGCACCGAAGGTGCGAAGGCACCTATTGTGTTTGTTGGCGTTATTAGGGGCCAAGCACCGAAGGTGCGAAGGCACCTATTGTGTTTGTTGGCGTTATTATTATTATTCTTCTTCTTCCACCCCAAGTCTATGGTAGCCCATAGAACCGATTGTGGGAAAGTTGTATAATTTGGCACACTAATAGAGGACTGTCTGAACATTAACCGTAGCAAATTTGAAGTCTCTAACTCAAACTCTCTAGCGCCACCAATTGTCTAAACTTTCAAAAACTTGATGCTAATAACTCTTGAACCTTAAGCCACAAAATGAAAATTCTTTTTTCCTGTGATTCCTTGGCTCATGCCGAGTCGAATGGACACCGAAATTCAAAAATCGCAAGGCTTAGTTTTTTCGCTATCGTCAATTGTTCGTAAAACCTACTTTTTCGAACTCGTCCTAGGCCGTTGCACCGATTGTCACGAAAATTGAATCAGATAATCTTCAGACCATGCTGGCAAAAAGTTATGGAATTCAAGTTGATTTCTCAAACCGTTTCCGAATAGCTCATGAACGAATTCTTCGAAAAGCACGCAAACGTGAACGTGAGGCTATATCTCCGCAACGGTTTGGCCTATTGAGACCAATCTTGGTGGGTCTTATAACAACCATTCCCTGGGACTACCTGCAGTGTTTCGGCGCTGTGCCCCCTAGTGGTCAGGAGATATGAAAAATGCATGTTTTTGCTCATAACTTCTGAACGGTTTTGCCAAAAATCACAAAAGTGGTGTCTTTAGATTCAGTGCATCATTCCGAGTCGAATGATACCGAATTTTCCCAATTCGGCCATTTTGGGCGTCGGCCATTTTGGATTTAGTTGTAAATTGCTGTATCTTAAGAATGAAGTTCCGTATCGTTTCGCAAATAATTACAAAAATGTCCGGCTCCATGCCCTGAATGTACACAAAAAAATTGGGGGCAGCGCCACCTTGTGGTCAATAGTTATAACGATTTTTTCGAAAAATGCTAATAACTTTTGCATACATTAGCCTATTGTAACAAAGCTGATGTTGATAGATTCCTTGGGTCATGCCGAGAACACCGATACCCCATTTGTCAATTTTGGCAAAATTTCCTGTCCGCCATTTTGATTCATGTTGAAAACCTACTTTTTCGAACTCCTCCTAGACCGTTGCTCAGATTTTCACCAAATTTGATTTGGATCATCTTCAGACCATGCTGGCAAAAAGTTATGGAATTTGTGTCGATACACGTAACCGTTTTCAATTAGCGTACCAACGAATTTGCTGGAAAGATGCCAAACTGCATCTGAGGCTGTATCTCTGCAAAGGTTGGAGATATTTACACAAAACTTAATATGTGACATTGTCACATCACATTGACCACGCCACATCATTTTGGTCACAGCGCCACCTATTGGTCAAGAGTAATAAACCAATCAATAACCGCTAATTATTACATTTCCAATAATGCTAATAACTTTTGATTGCATTAGCCTATTATCATGAAACATGTCTCAAAATGTTCCTTGGGACATGCCGACAACATACATACCAATTATGTCATATTAAGCAAAACTTCCTGTCCGCCATTTTGATTCATGTTGAAAACCTTTTTTTTTAAACTCATCCTCAACCGTTTGTCTGATTTTCACCAAAATTGAATCAGATCATCTTCAGACCGTGCTGACAAAAAGTTATGGATTTCGTGTCAATAGACGAAACCGTTTTTGTACAGCGCTGCTTCAGATGTCAGGCATCTTCACAAAATGAGTCTGAGGCTATATCTCCGCAAAGCTTTGTCGTAATTAAGCCAAACTTGTGTGTGCCATTGTCTAACATGGAGAATAGGCTCACAGACACTCACACACAGAAATGAAATGGTTCAACTATTATATGAATAATCAATAAGCATGATTACACACACACACACACACACACAGAGAGAAGTACATGCCCACACATTTTGTTGTATGTAGATATTTGAAATAAATTATAGGTGACACACAACTCACAGGAAGACTTCTTTTCTTACATTTCTATGTCAGGTTTCATTGCATTCATATTCTGACATAATAGTAAACATTTGATATACATGTATGAATAAATTGTTGAACTTTCACTCAATGTGATCTTAAATGCTTGAACAGTAATATTAAATAATAGTAATATATATTTTTCTAGATGAATCAATCATCGAGACAATGAACTGTAATGTTTTAGTCTTTAGTGAGCCCATTAGTGGTCTTCCAGTGACATCTAGTGGTCGTAAATGCAATTTATCATACAACACTGTCTCTTTAACCTTTATAACTGTTATATGTTGTCTTAATTTCATTCCAAAGAAGCATACGCAATTTATGTATAATTTCACAGTCTAGATAATAGTACTGCACTGATTTTAAATAACCTAGATATGGCTGACAGTAAAAGAATAGAACAGAATTACAGACACACACAAATATGAAATGTTTAAACTAGTATATTAATACTCAATAAGCATGCTTAAACCCACACACAGATGCACACATTTTGTTATATATATAGATAATTAAAATAAATGATGGGTGATAAAACCTATTGCAAGTCTTCTGTTTTTATGGGCTTCTATGTCATTTTTCAGGTTTCATTGCAATCATAATCTGGCATAATTATAAACATTAGATATATCTGTATGAATAAATTGGTAAACTTTGACTCAATGTGATCTGAAATGCTTGAACAGTAATATTAAATAATAGTAATATAATTTTTTTCTAGATGAATCCCTCAACAAGCCCATAAACTGTAATGTTTTAGTCTTTAGTGAGCTCATTAGTGGTCTTCCGGTGACATCTAGTGGTTATAATTGCAATTTTTTATTCAACACTGGGTTTTGAAGCTTTATAAATATTACAGTGTTCTTTTTTTACCTAATCTCTGTTAAATTTTGCATGATTGTTTAGAAAAAATACAGATCTAATGCATGTGTGATTATATTACCCCTTTTTTTTGCAGTTTAATGCCATTCACAACAGAAATCTTTTGTTTTTTAGGCCATTTTAACTGTTATAGCACCAGCTATTTTCTGATCTTAATGAAACTTTGCATGCTTGGTGGGTCATCTTTCACATGTTATAACCAAGTTTCATAAAGTTTTGAGTTTTTGTTTCAGTTTTATAGGCTTTAGGTTACATGTGGCCACGGCCCTTTCCTAAATGACCTCTAATAGCTAACCAAAGGACAAAATGCAACATATTTTTGAAAATTATTGATCTAGAGAGTCCAGAGAATATTATTGCAGTGGTTTGATCAAGACTGAACAAAAAACCAGGTGACCCAAAACATTCAAATTCGTGGACCAATTTTACGAAAAAGGCTATAACTCGGGAACAAAATGAGATATCTTCACCAAACTCAGAACTCATATGCATGAACAAAAACTTTAGTCAAATTATTATTTTTTGTTCCATATCTGCCACTTGGTGGCGCTACAGGATGAAAAAAAATCAAATGGCTATAACTAAGCAACCGTTGATCCAATCAACTTGAAAATTGATATGGCCCAATGTGGCACTAGTGCTCTATGAGGAATTTCACTTATCTTAAAAAACATGGCCGCCATTGGCCAAACAACTTTAAGCACCTATTTGACAAGGTTAATGGAAGTCGATCGGAACGAAACTCGGTGGGCATGTTCGACTCATTGCCCTAAAGGTCTGTAAGTATTTTGAAAGAAATTGCCCACAACATTGTCACCTCCCACAGAACACAACAAAGCGATTTGATTACAGCGCCACCTATTTTCCAAAAATGATAATGCATCATTTTACTGGAGTTTTACTGGCTGTTTCAATTACACTCTTCCAATAATTGCTTTTCTTACTCGTTGCATTTGGTCTGATGCTCCATGCCATGCTTAGCTCCTCGCTGTGGAACTTTTATTAACGATTTTCAGCCATTTCAATTACAATCATGCAATTATTAATTTCACTATTCATTGTTGCATTTGGTCTGATGCTACATATGCTTAGCTCCTGATGTTGCCGCTGGAATGCTTGGCCCCGTGATTGCTGCTTGCAGCTATATTTATTATTCTTCTTCTTCCGCCGCAAGTCTATGGCAGCCCATAGAACCGATTGCGGGAAAGTTGTATAATTTGGCACACTGATAGAGGACAGTCCCAACATTAACTATAGCAAATTTGAAGTCTCTATCTCCTACTCTCTAGCGCCACCACTTGTCCAAACTTTCAATGTTTGTATGCTAATAACTTTTGAACCGTAAGCCAGAAAATGGAAATTCTTTTTTCCTCTGAATCCTTGGCTCATGCCAAGTCGAATGAACCCCAAAATTCAAAAATCGCAAGGTTTAGTTTTTTCGCTATTTTCAATTATTCGAAAAACCTACTTTTTCGAACTCGTCCTAGACGGTTAGTCCGATTGCCACGAAAATTGGCTCAGATCATCTTCAGACCATGCTGGCAAAAAGTTATGGAATTCAAGTTGATTCGTCCAACTGTTGTCGAATGACACGTAAACAAATTTGACGAAAAGCACGCAAACATGCACGTGAGGCTATATCCCGGCAACGGTTTGTCATATTGAGACCAAACTTGGCGTGTGTTATAACAAGCATGAACTGAGACTACCTGCAGTGTTTCGACACAGCGCCACCTAGTGGTCAGGAGATATGAAAAATGCATATTTTGGCTTATAACTACTGAATGGTTTGGCCAAAAATCACACAACTGGTCTCTTTAGATTCAGTGAGTCATGTCGAGTCAAATGATATCCAATTTTCCTGTGTCGGCCATTTTAGGCGTCGGCCATTTTGAATTATGATTTAAAATGCTGTATTTTTTGAACGCAGCATCGTATCGTTTCGCAAATAATTACAAAAATATTCGGCTCCATGCCCTGAAGGTACTCAAAAAGTTTGGTGGCAGCGCCACCTTGTGGCCAATAGTTATAATGAAATATCACATAAATGCTAATAACTTTTGAATAAATTAGTCTATTAAAATTAAAATGGTCTCACTATATTCTGTGGGTCATGCCGAGAGTATTGATACCAATAATGTGAAAATTGGCCTTACTTCCTGTCCGCCATTTTGCTTAATGTTGAAAACCTACTTTTTCGAACTCCTCCTAGACCGTTAGCCCAATTTTCACCAAATTTGACGTGCATCATCTTCAGACCATGCTGGCAAAAAGTTATGGATTTTGTGTCGATATACGTAACGGTTCTCATTTAGCGCATCAACGAATTTGCTGGAAGGGTGCCAAAATGCATTTGAGGCTGTATCTCTGCAACACTTTGACATATTTGCACCAAACTTTGTATGTGTCATCGCCACCTCACACTGACCATGCCACATAAATTTGGTAACAGCGCCACCTATTGGTCAAGAGTAATAAACCATTCATTAACCATGAGTAATTACACTTTTTAAAATGCTAATAACTTTTTAATGCATTAGCCTATTTGAAGGAAACTGGGCTCAAAATATTCCCTGGCTTATGCCGATAACATAGATACCAAATATACCACGGTAAGCTGAACTTCCGGTCCGCCATTTTGATTTATGTTGAAAACATACTTTTTCGAACTCCTGATCAACCGTATGTCCGATTTTCACCAAATTCGAATCAAATGATCTTCAGGCTATACTGATTCAAAGTTATGGATTTTGAGTCGATAGACAAAACCGTTTTCGCATACCACATCGACGAATTTGAGGCACAATGAGAAAATGACACTTGAGGCTGTATCCCTGGAATGCTTTGACATATTGACACCAAACTTTGTGTGTGTCATTGAAAAGTCACACAGAGTACACCAAATTGATTTTATAACAGTGTCACCTATTGGTCAAGCTTGATAAACCAAGTAATCATGCTACTAGAGGTGGTATTGGTGTTTTTTTTTTTTTTGCCATTTCAAATACAATAATTCCAAAATTGCTGTTATTGCTCATTAATGTATTTGGTGTGATGCTTTATGCGATGCTTAGCTACTACATTTGCCGTTGGAGTGCTTGGCCCCGTAATTGCTGCTTGCAGCTATATTTATTATTCTGCTTCTTCTTCTTCTTCCGCCACAAGTCTATGGCAGCCCATAGAACCGATTGCGGGAAAGTTGTATAATTTGGCACACTGATAGAGGACAGTCCCAATATTAACCATAGCAAATTTGAAGTCTCTAACTCCAACTCTCTAGCGCCACCACTTGTCCAAACTTTCAATGTTTATATGCGAATAACTTTTGAACCGTAAGCCAGAAAATTGAAATTCTTTTTTCCTCTGAATCCTTGGCTCGAGCCAAGTCAAATGAATCCCGAAATTCAAAAATCGCAAGGTTTAGTTTTTTCGCTATCTTAAATTTTTCGAAAAACCTACTTTTTCGAACTCGTCCTAGACGGTTAGTCCGATTTTCACGAAAATTGGCTCAGATCATCTTCAGACCATGCTGGCAAAAAGTTATGGAATTCAAGTTGATTCGTCCAACCGTTGTTGAATGACACGTGTACAAATTTGACGAAAAGCACGCAAAAATGCATGTAAGGCTATATCTCGGCAACGGTTTGGCATATTGAGACCAAACTTGGTGTGTGTTATAATAACCATGACCTGAGATTACCTGCAGTGTTTCGACACAGCACCACCTAGTGGTCAGGAGATATGAAAAATGCATATTTTGGCTTATAACTTCTGAATGGTTTGGTCAAAAATCACAAAACTGGTCTCTTAAGATTCAGTGCATCATGTCGAGTCGAATGATATGAAATTTTCCCGTGTCGGCCATTTAAGGCGTCGGCCATTTTGAATTATGTTATAAAATGCTGTATTTTTTGAACGCAGCATCGTATCGGTACGAAAATAATTACAAAAATATTCGGCTCCATGCCCTGAAGGCACTCAAAAAGTTTGGTGGCAGCGCCACCTTGTGGCCAATAGTTATAATGAAATATCACATAAATGCTAATAACTTTTGAATAAATTAGACTATTAAAATTAAAATGGTCTCGCTATATTCTGTGGGTCATGCCGAGAGCATGGATACCAATTATGTGAAAATTGGCCATACTTCCTGTCCGCCATTTTGCTTAATGTTGAAAACCTACTTTTTCGAACTACTCCTAGACCGTCACCAAATTTGACGTGAATCATCTTCAGACCATGCTGGCAAAAAGTTATGGATTTCGTGTCGATATATGAAACGGTTCTCATTTACCGTATCAACGAATTTGCTGGAAGGGTGCCAAAATGCATTTGAGCTGTATCTCTGCAACACTTTGACATATTTGCACCAAGCTTTGTATGTGTCATCGCCACCTCACACTGACCATGCCCCATAAATTTGGTAACAGCGCCATCTATTGGTCAAGAGTAATAAATAATTAATTAACCATGAGTAATTACACTTATTAAAATGCTAATAACTTTTTATTGCATTAGCCTATTTGAATGAAACTGGGCTCAAAATATTCCCTGGCGTATACCGATAACAAAGATACCAAATATGCCATAGTAAGCTGAACTTCCGGTCTGCCATTTTGATTTATGTTGAAAACATACTTTTTCGAACTCCTCATCAACCTTATGTCCGATTTTCACCAAATTCGAATCAAATGATCTTCAGACTATGCTAACGCAAAGTTATGGATTTTGTGTCGATAGACAAAACCGTTTTCGCATACCACATCGACGAATTTGAGGCACAATGAGAAAATGACACTTGAGGCTGTATCCCTGGAATGCTTTGGCATATTGACACCAAACTTTGTGTGTGTCATTGAAAAGTCACACAGAGTACACCAAATTGATTTTATAACAGTGCCACCTATTGGTCAAACTTGATAAGCCAAGTAATCATGCTACTAGAGGTAGTATTTATGATTTTTTTTAGCCGTTTCAATAACAATAATTCCAAAATTGCTGTTATTGCTCATTAATGTATTTGGTGTGATGCTTCATGCGATGCTTAGCTCCTACATTTGCCGTTGGAGTGCCTAACCCCGTAATTGCTGCTTGCAGCTATATTTATTATTATTATTTTATATGCTATGTTATGAACATAACATTTCAAACATACTGAAATACTTTATTCACGGAGTGAAGGCGGAGCGTGTTTCTGGTCAATAGCCGCATTTCCACTGTCGGGCCAGTGCGAGCCAGGGCTTAAAGCGGGTCGGGCGGGGCTCATAGGCTCAGGCCAGTAGCACCGAGGCCAGAATAGCGCAGGGTTTCCACAGTGGCCTCTCAGAACAACATCATGCAACCTCATTATTTCTAGAAAGTTGGATGTGCTGAACCGGTTTATATAGGTTTAATTCCTCCATTTTCTGTGAGAAGCACAGAATTGGAGATGCTGGAGAGAGTGATAATGTGTCTGGTGAGATGGGCTGTGTCTCTGGTGTTTCCGGTGGCTGTGATGTGTTGTCCTGGCTTTCCTGGCTGTTTTCCAGAAAGTAGTACTTGGGTGGTGAATCTTGTAGTTGTTTTGATACATCACAGTCAGTCTGTGAGCTCTGTGGGCAGGGCTCAGCATGGATAGTGTCTATCTGAAGGATGACGAAGGGAGAAGTAAATATTGTCCTTAAACACTCTTGCACCAAGTTTGTTTGGGTGGAGGCCATCCGGTTTAAACAATTGTCTATGGCCCCAGAAAAGATTGAAGTTGTCGATGAAATTTACTCCTTTTATGCTGCAAGATCTTTGTAGCCATGTGTTCAGCCCAAGCAAGCGTGAAAACATTTGTTCCCCTTGCCGGGAGTGGTCCATTGATGAACGACTGAACTTTGAGTCTTTGAAGTGTTTCAAAGAGTTCAATGATGTCCTTCTTAAAGAGTTCTGACTGCTCTTTCCGAATATCATTCTTCCCCACATGGATGATGATTTGATTTGCAGTCTTGTGCTTCATCAGAATGTTCTGAAGTTCCTTGTTCAAATCAGAGACCGTTGCTTGAGGAAGGCAGCATGTTGTTGTAGTCCTGCTATGGATGTTTCTGATAACAGAGTCACCCACTATCAGAGTCCTGGGCTCGGCTGCGCTCTGAGCTGAATGCCGCTGTCTGCTCGACCTTGACCGCCTGTTAGTAGCGGTGTTAGCTGCTGGCTGATCAGATCCATGTTTAATCACATTTGGGGATTCCTCGCCCACATTCATTAATGCTTCAAATCTGTTCTCCAGATGTATAGGGGGTGGTAGAATTCCAGTATTCACAAGCCTTGTCATAGTCGAATCTGGGGTAAAGGAAGCTATGGCAGCAATACGAGAAACTCGTGTCAATCTGATATCTCGTGTTCCTTTGGGTCTCGCTCCCTGTTTGTGCCAACGATTAGTGTGGCGATCAGTTTTGGCTTGTTCCTCTACACTTGGTATAAACTGTTGAGATTCAGAAGATTCATGGGACTCACCGGCTGTATGCTGAGGGGGTCCATGACGACGGTCTGCTAAGTGTTCCGTCTGTTTTGGAAGTCCAGAAAGTAACTTTGTTTCAAGAATCACAATCCTTTGTAGAAGTTTTCAGCAGTTCATGCAACAAGTAGATCCAACAGGAGGCATTTTCTCTCTCTTCTGTTTGAATGTAGGCATTTGTTTTCCCGTCTCCGGAATGCAAGCTGTTCGCAGTGGGAGACAAAGTCTTTTTTTTGTAGTATTATTCCAGTCCCAATGTTTTTAGTTTTAGCGTTTGTGTCAAAAATCTGTTGTTTGAGCACTGTGCTGATCTGCTGAAGTAAAAATCTTAGAAGAATCAGAGAAAAGTACATTCCTAGTGCCGCCTAGCCTAAGTGTCGGTTACGTTCAATAAAAAACACACATGGCCTGTTCTCAAGTTGACGACTTCATTAAGTTTTGTTTCATAGAAAACTATTTTTAAAAGATTTTGTATAAATTGTATCTTAATTTTGATCAATGTTTTATCAGTCAGTTGCCCGTATTTAATATTGCAGGATCACTTGCATTGCATGTGAACTAAACTCAGTGTGTGCCTCACAGAAATATAGGCTATATATTACAAAAAAGCTTGAAATGTCTTCTTTTAAACGAAAATATTCCAACCAAAATAAATGGGCTACTCTCTGATGATGTAGTCCATATGAAATGTGCATTTCTCTCTTGCGTTCATGGTGAGTCTGCATTGTCAACTTTGTCAACATCTTTGCAGCGACGCCAAAAACACCAGTTTATTACTAAACAATAAAATGACTCCTTGCATATTTTCGAACCAGCAGGCCATTCTGGGTTGAGCGAGACCGCACGGAATGAGCGAGCGGATCGGGATATTCAGAAATGCGCTCTCCGCTCACGAGCTCAGATCGGAACAAACCCGAGCCTCAATGTCTGCTGACCTTGCAGAAACGTACAAATAGACATAGCCAGACTAGACTATTTTGGTACAAATTATGAGCTTACTGACGATTTTTTTTAATTCTTGAAAAAATATAATAAAGTTTTTTTGCTTTGTTTTTTGCCTAGTTAGTTTTGCCTAAGTTCCTATGGTCAAATGATGCTATGATGAGCATTTACTGCTTTTTAAAAATGTAGGTCGGGTACAATATTTTTTATTTTTTTGCAGTCTGAGTTGCGGGCGGGTTAGTTGAAAATGTCGGTCGGGTTATTAGTACATTGACCCGTGCATCACTGGTGCAAGTGGATAGATTCGCGCTCAAGCATTATTTTAATGTGCTTTCACATTACAATAATGAGCTCTCTTTGCTGCTTCTGAACCTCGTACACAACTTACTGTATATGCACTGCAGATGGAGTACATGTGACCCTTGGGCAATGAATATATTGGGCAAAACATATAACACATGAGGCACCGCTACAGTGAGCTCTATGACCAATGCATGACAAAAAAATAAAAATCCCTGAACACAGTTTTATTAAATTTTTGTTCCATATGTCTAGACATTTTGTTTGACATCTTAGTGATTATTTTGACTTATCTCTGTTCTAGAGACATTTGATAAAGCTCTCATCGGTTTTCTTTTGGAAATATATTTAATATTTATACTGAATGCATTTATGACTGTGTGCCAAAATCGTGATTAAAATCGAAATCGCAAAATTGATTAAAAAAAAAATCATCTTTTTTTTACCATATCGCACAGCCCTACCGTGAACCATTCGGTACCAATACTCATACTGGCATACCCCTAGGTCAGATGAAACTAAAATTTGTATCAAAGGAGAAAGATGCCAGATAACATAAGAGGACCAGTGAGAATTAACCTATTTTTCTCGTTTGTGCAAAATATTAATATAGTGTGCATGTATAACAGGGAGGTATAGTGCTGAAACAATTACAGCTACTGGACAAAGTATGCTCAAAGGCATTCATCTTAAATGTTACTGAAATGTACCGTACCTGAATTCCTAAGTATTACACACTTAATAGTTGGAACATTCACTCATATGTGTGTGATAAATTCATAAAATATAAAAACAGCTTACTCCATGGCTGACAAGTCCATGTCGACTTCCTCTCCATTCATCAGAGGGATTTTCTTCTTCTTGTTCCTGGCAGAGAAAGAATTGTTTTGTGTTTAACGCCATGCCAGCTTCTGTTATTATTTTCACGACAAGAAAATATTATAAATTATATTAGGTTTAGGGCTGCAACAAATAATCAATAAAATTTATAATGATCTGTTATTGGATATTACATTTAGAATTTCAAGTCAACATGTAATTCAAGCATTTTATGACAGTAACTGTAAAGGGATAACATCATGTATTGAATATAAAGACGTTCCTTACACTTACAGAATAAAGAAATCACAGTAAAAGGTTAACACATTCAGAGTGAATGTGTGCGTTCATGCAGAACATTCTCATGATCTGTCAACAGAAAAGTTTGTGTTCTTCTTTTTGATCTTCATTATAATCTCCATTTTTGGGCCCTATTTACACTTGGAATTAAAGGGGCTATATATTCTACAATTTAAATTTTTCCTTTCTCTTTGGAGTGTTACAATCTCTTGGTGCATAAAAATGATTTGTAAAGTCGCAAAGACTAAAATCTAAAATTCAAAGAGATATTCTTTATACAGGTTGAAGTCAGCAACGACTACGTTAAACAGCTCATTCTAACATGATGTAGTCAAGACGTAGGAAGATTTGCATAACACCACCCAAATGTTCATACAAAGAAAGACGTAGCTTTAATTTTTGGTGCTGCTGCCACCGCCAGGTAAGTGAAACTTTGTTTGGCCTTCCAAATGAGGACACAACTAGAAATGTGGTTAAGTGGCATTTAAAACACTGTTCCGGAACAGTTCAACTCAAATATTCAGATGTGTGCAGCACATGGAGATAGACTAAGAGATAGAGAAGCCTACAATGCCAGTGTCTGTTTCTATAAAGTGGGGCAATTCCAACTTTGCAAGGGCAGTCTGGCGCTTCTGACTCATAGTCTTTAGGTACATTTTTATATTTAAAGAATTTGCCACTGATGATTCAAATTCAGTGCAGAGTGACAATTGTTGCTTTTCATTTCTCCGATCTCGAATGCAGACATTGTTTTATCTTTACACAATGCATAAAAAGAGTACAAGTAATTATAATCAGTAATTATGTCCCCACTGGATGCAACAAAGGCCTTTTTTATAATGGGATTTATTGGCTTTGCAGACAGAGCATCACATTACTGAAAGGGGCGTAAAAAAATAAATCAAATGCATGAGGAATTCAGCTAAAACAGATTACATCACACCAAATACGCAAAATAATGTTATTTTTAGCAATGTCATATGAACCCTTTAATGTGCATTTTGGTTGATCGGATCACATACCCGTTGGACAAAGACACATACCCATTTAAACCTGGTATTTTAATCTCTTCTGTCCAGATTACCTCAAATTACCTCAAAGAAGATCAAACATTTTATGCCTGAGTTACAACAACTTCTCTTGCTGTGGCGAGACATTAAATTTTGTCATGGCGCCATGGACACGCCCAAAAACTCAAGGTCTCCACATTTTAACATTGCACAGGCCTTTAGATTATACTGACCACAAAAAATACATTAATGTCAAAAAATTTCTAGGAGTAGTTTGTTGCAGCGTAAAACATGTCACTTCCTGTTGCCTGCAGGTGGCGCTATGACTATAACTGAATATGGGCATGTAGATCTGTTAAGGGCAGAAGTCTTATCTAACATGTGAAGTTTGGGGCAGATTGGACATTGTATGTCTTGGTTACAGCAACTTCCTTTTTCATGGCGAAACATTGAAATTTGTCAGGCCGCCATGGACACGCCCTTTAACTAAACCTCAAGATCTTCGCAATTTAACATCGCAAAGGCCTTTAGATTACACTGACCAAGTTTGGTTTTGATCGGAATAAATCTCTAGGAGGAGTTCGTTAAAGAACAACCCCTGAAAATGGCAAAAACAACACCAATTTTGCAGAGAAAATTCTAAATAACCGACTTCCTGTTGGGATTCAGATTTCGTACCATGAGACTTTTTCGTAGGTATTGGTGAGTTACATGTGTATACCGATTTTTGTACATGTAAGTGAAACATAGCTCGAGGCGCATCCGTTGAAAAGTGTATAGGTGGCAGTATTGAGCCATTTTGCAACACCCGATGGAATATTGGCCTTCAGATGTGTTCAGGCCAGGACTCTTATCACACCTGTGAAGTTTGGGGAAGATCAGACATTTTATGCCCGAGTTATAACATCTTTTAGTCCAAAGGCGAGACATCGAACTTCGTCACGGCGCCTGACACGCCTTTTAACGAAATCTTTATCTTCACAACTTAACATGGCACAGGCCTTTAGATTAGACTGACCACAAAAAAGACACTGATGTCATAAAATTTCTAGGAGTAGTTTGTCGCAGTGTAAAATATGTCACTTCCTGTTGCCAATATGGTCACTGGCATTGTCAATGGTCAATGTATGTCTAAGTTACAGCAACTTTGAAGAAGAAGAAGAATAGACGGAGCAGATACAAGAGGGTCCTCGCACCATCGGTGCTTGGGCCCTAATGACTAGTTAGACTTTTGATGACTACAGCGCCACGCAGAGCGTTCTCAAAGAATTCTGCTAAAGATTACCCAAGAGTCTCCTGGTCTTCGTTTCTGAGTTGCCAACAGTTTTTGGTGCCGTGACCTGGATAGAGCTTCTCATCTGAAACCAGATTGAAACTGCAATCTCAACAAAGCACCAGAACGACCAGACACAGGACCAGTTTCTTCCCTCAGGCAATCCATCTTATGAACAGCTGATAATAACGGCGAACACACTACACTTTATATTTATATACACATACACTTTATTTATCTAACACACATACTTAGTATACACTTAAATTTTGCACATAATACACATGTACATGCTTGGGCCCTAATGACTAGTTAGACTTTTGATGACTACAGCGCCACGCAGAGCGTTCTCAAAGAATTCTGCTAAAGATTACCCAAGAGTCTCCTGGTCTTCGTTTCTGAGTTGCCAACAGTTTTTGGTGCCGTGACCTGGATAGAGCTTCTCATCTGAAACCAGATTGAAACTGCAATCTCAACAAAGCACCAGAACGACCAGACACAGGACCAGTTTCTTCCCTCAGGCAATCCATCTTATGAACAGCTGATAATAACGGCGAACACACTACACTTTATATTTATATACACATACACTTTATTTATCTAACACACATACTTAGTATACACTTAAATTTTGCACATAATACACATGTACATACATAACTGCATTTTGTAATATACCTGCCTACAATTTTCATTTGTATATTGTCATTCACTATCTACTTATTTATATTTTTTATTCTTTTATTATGCGTTTTATGTTCTGTCGCTGTCATTCTGTTGTACTGCGGAGCTTCTGTCACGAAAACAAATTCCTCGTATGTGTAAACATACCTGGCAATAAAGCTCATTCTGATTCTGATTCTGACTTCATTCCAGACTTAATCTTTCTGTTCAGCCAATGGTTGGTGAGTGTAACTATCCAAAAGAACCTTGAAAAGAAAAGACCAGTATCCTCAGCGCCGCCAGAGAAGAGTTAACAAACAGCTGTAGAGTTTGGTTAATTAAGTTACCCTCTAAAAAATATATTTTAGAGATGAAAGTAATCTTCCGTTTAGACAAGGAAGATTAGCATCACATGCTAATATTTTGCTTATCCTCTGTGTCTGGCAGGGAAGTTTAGCATAAAGTGCTAGTAATTTGTGTTTTTATCCTCAGCTTGCCAGGGAAGTGTTAGAAGTGTCCTTTTGTGTCAGAAATACTTTACAAAATGTTGAGAAGGAATGCTAAGCTGATTCCAATAACTAAGAAAGGTGGACTAGCCACTCCTTCGTGGACAGTGAGTTCAAATCCTTGTTAGGACAGCACATGGACTCAATTGTGACAGAGTCAGTCAGATTGGATCTGATAAAGAAATTTGGTATTTATTCAATACAGAAAAGCCTTGCCATTCTTAGATCTAACTTGGTCTAACAAAACTCTCAAAAGTAATCTAGACAGTTTAGTTACTTGGGAAAGAAACACTGATGTTAAAGCCAGAGTAAAGATTGCAGCAGCATCTTTTCAGGTCAAAACAGAGAACCAACAAAAAAGTAAAAGTCCTAAGGAGGAGGGCAGTTGACATTTTTGCGGTAAAACTGGACACTGGATGAAAGTGTAGAAAAAGCAAGAAGACATTAAGAGAAATGAACAGCTTTACTCAGCTCCTACTCGGTCTACCTACCACTCTGAAGCTGCCCCTCCCCACGTCACCTAGCTGTTGGAGCAGTTTGCTCAGATGTTAACTGTAAGGGCTGTGAGTGCTTAACTTCCCCAGTAATGTACAGTATTGTTCAAAATAATAGCAGTACAATGTGACTAACCAGAATAATCAAGGTTTTTAGTATATTTTTTATTGCTACGTGGCAAACAAGTTACCAGTAGGATCAGTAGATTGTCAGAAAACAAACAAGACCCAGCATTCATGATATGCACGCTCTTAAGGCTGTGCAATTGGGCAATTAGTTGAAAGGGGTGTGTTCAAAAAAATAGCAGTGTCTACCTTTGACTGTACAAACTCAAAACTATTTTGTACAAACATTTTTTTTTTTTCTGGGATTTAGCAATCCTGTGAATCACTAAACTAATATTTAGTTGTATGACCACAGTTTTTTAAAACTGCTTGACATCTGTGTGGCATGGAGTCAACCAACTTGTGGCACCTCTCAGCTGTTATTCCACTCCATGATTCTTTAACAACATTCCACAATTCATTCACATTTCTTGGTTTTGCTTCAGAAACAGCATTTTTGATATCACCCCACAAGTTCTCAATTGGATTAAGGTCTGGAGATTGGGCTGGCCACTCCATAACATTAATTTTGTTGGTTTGGAACCAAGACTTTGCCCGTTTACTAGTGTGTTTTGGGTCATTGTCTTGTTGAAACAACCATTTCAAGGGCATGTCCTCTTCAGCATAGGGCAACATGACCTCTTCAAGTATTTTAACATATGCAAACTGATCCATGATCCCTGGTATGCGATAAATAGGCCCAACACCATAGTAGGAGAAACATGCCCATATCATGATGCTTGCACCTCCATGCTTCACTGTCTTCACTGTGTACTGTGGCTTGAATTCAGAGTTTGGGGGTCGTCTCACAAACTGCCTGTGGCCCTTGGACCCAAAAAGAACAATTTTACTCTCATCAGTCCACAAAATGTTCCTCCATTTCTCTTTAGGCCAGTTGATGTGTTCTTTGGCAAATTGTAACCTCTTCTGCACATGCCTTTTTTTTAACAGAGGGACTTTGCGGGGGATTCTTGAAAATAGATTAGCTTCACACAGACGTCTTCTAACTGTCACAGTACTTACAGGTAACTCCAGACTGTCTTTGATCATCCTGGAGGTGATCATTGGCTGAGCCTTTGCCATTCTGGTTATTCTTCTATCCATTTTGATGGTTGTCTTCCATTTTCTTCCACGTCTCTCTGGTTTTGCTCTCCATTTTAAGGCATTGGAGATCATTTTAGCTGAACAGCCTATCATTTTTTGCACCTCTTTATAGGTTTTCCCCTCTCTAATCAACTTTTTAATCAAAGTACGCTGTTCTTCTGAACAATGTCTTGAACGACCCATTTTCCTCAGCTTTCAAATGCATGTTCAACAAGTGTTGGCTTCATCCTTAAATAGGGGCCACCTGATTCACACCTGTTTCTTCACAAAATTGATGACCTCAATGATTGAATGCCACACTGCTATTTTTTTGAACACACCCCTTTCAACTAATTCAACTAATTGCCCAATTGCACAGCCTATTTTATTGTTTGGATAAAAAAATAGAATTTAAATTAATTGATTTTAACAAAATAATCATTAGTTGCAAATCTAATTCGTTTTTAAAAAATCTATTTTAGCTAAAACTTCTAAAACTGTATCTTGTTTACAGGGTTCGTACAAAAACTGCAAAATGTAATTCCAGGACTTTCAAGGACTTTTTTTAGCATTACTTTTTTGGTTTTTAAGGACTAAAATCAGAGATCTCACTTATCAAACAATATTGTTATTATCTATCAAATTCTAATAAATTAATAAAACAAAATGGCACAAATAAAGTGCAGCACAAAAGCCTGCAATGACTGAGGCAACTTTTACCCTAAAAGATATTACGGCAAAATTATTGCTTTCATTATTCAAACAGATTTTTTTTTTTCATGAATATGATTGACCTGAAGAATGAAAGCAGTATCATACACTTGGGATATTATGAGCCTTATCACCATTTATCAACACTTTATGTGACAATACACATGAGATATACAGATACTTGGTTCACTAGAATGAGTCAATATTTTAAGTTTTTTTTTTTTTTTTTAAGACAAAATATTTGTCATTTAATCACAAATCAAAACAATGCAGTTGTATTTTAAAATGTTTTAGCCCCCCTGGAGTTGATCCCCTCATATATCAGTCCCTCCAGAAAAACGCAGATCATTTTTGTGATTGTTGCGGGCAAAAATCCTTGATTTTGCGGCAGGTTTTCATAAAAATGTGATGGAATATGCGGGATATTTTTGCAATCTTATGCGATGAAATTGCAGGAACTTGCAAAAACTGAGGTTTGATGAAAAAGAGAAAAAAAATTCTATCATTCGCCATCCTCATACTCATCCCTCTGTAACACACCGGGTAACTGCTTCGCGCTGTCTTTTGCGCATATTTTTGTTGGCAGATGAGAATGATTTGCGTCCTTCACCCTGGTTGCACCACGGGCTTCACAGATGATGTTCATGTCGCACAATTACGTCACTTCATAAGGTTCATAAGGATTTACTTGTGTGAAGTAAATGCAACAATTTTCAACTTTCTGCTAAGATGTGTGATTTTTTTGCAACAAAAAATTATTATTATTATGAAATCATGCTACCTCCGCATATTTTGCTTCCTGAAATCGGCAATTTATGTGGCGAAAGTGCAGTGTATTTGAAAAAATGCGACCCCCGCATAAATATGCGGCCCTTGGCTGATTATGCATTAAATCAGGTGATCGCATAATCAACTTTTTCTGGAGGGACTGATATATACGTTATGAGGAATCTTCTCCTGATATCCCCGTAAAAATCTCAAATTACACTTTTAGTTCAAGCAATACATCAGTCGAATCTGTAAAGGGTCTACTTTTATTTGTATCTACACGATAAAACTTTGAGCATTTATAAAATAAAGAAAACAAACTCTGTCTGCAGCCTTGGTCTGCAGTGTAAATCTAACCACGCAAACGAGGTGAACACGGTATTGATATTTTAATGTTCCACATGAAGTGCATGTATACGCCCATATCACAGAAAACAAAGCAGTGAGACTGTTCTAGTTTTTTATTTTTTATTATTATTTTACTGTTTGCTTCGAGCTGAGAGGAATAAGACAATTCACCCCAAGAAGATGTGCTGAGGATTACCTCAGAAAAAAAGAATGAAGCTCTTAATCCAGCAGAGATCATACACAAGTCTTTTCTTTGTTTTTTAGTTTTTTTCCAAACTATAATTCCTGACTAAATGTATAATCAAGTGAAACATTATGCTTTTTATTTACATAATCTAAATGTTGTACTGTACTACTAGTATCAGTGACCATCACAATATTGTTAATAATGTAGTTTATCATTTAATTTAAGAGCTCAAACAATATACACTTTAGAAATGCTATTTATGTGATGTTCATGTATATATTTCAACAAGACACAATACCAGTCAATACCAGTTTGCTAAAGCAGTAATATTGTTCAATATTTGTACTATTTAAAATAACTGCTTTCAATTTGAATATGAGATCAAAGCTAAATTTTCAGCATCCAAATAGATAGCATCCTAATAAACTGTTTAACTGCACTTCCAAGTGAATCTCAAATTATTTTGTGAGAATTAAATCTATTCTAAATAAACTACAAACAAAAACATATACATTTATTTTGTCCTCGCATTCTTTCTTGTAACTATTCTCTCTCAGTCACATACCTGACTGAAAGGCTCATTATGCAGCTCATTATGTGGGCCTTTGTCTTTTCAGTTGTAAATCACAATAATATTCATGATAGCTGATGCCTACTCACATATGCCCTCTACAAACAAAAAGTGTCTTAGAAAATTTAAATGTATTGTTTTCTGTGAGTAAACAAGATGATTTTCACATAATCTTGAAGCAAAAATTCTAGACATGCTCCAGGTTTAACAGTCTTATGATCAAATGTTCTGGATGTGTTTTATGACCTTGTTTCAGTGACTTCAAAATTTTAGTTTTTCACTAATTATGCATAAACATTGTTTTCTCAAAGACAAAATCATGTACATATATGATATTTATATATTATTGTAGCCAAGTTTGTACTGAATACAGTGTTTTCAGACACTAGCCACTAAAATATTTAGAAGCAACTGAAAAAAAAGCACAAAAGTCAGGGCATGTCAAAACTTCTCCAGGCCCCTAAAACCTCCTAGACCTGAGAGGGTTAACAAATCTAGGGCTGTAACTTATGATTATTTTGGTAATCAAGTGATCTATTGATTATTTTGACAATTGAGTTATCTGAAAATTTTGAGTTATACAAATAGACCTAAGTGAAAAACAAGCTTACTACGAACTACTGATTAGATTCAGGCATGTATTTTTTTCCTGAAAGCAGGTCACCTACCTTCTGCTTTTAGAGTGGCAGGGAATGTCATGTTTTAGACTGTTCTCCTCTATCTGTAACGTGTGGTTAAATGACCCATCCAGTTCCTGCACTGTCACTTTAATAGGGCCCTAACAAAAAACAGAATGTGTAAGTTTTCAATATGCACATAATCATTGTCAGACCAACTAGAAGACTAGCTTCTCTCACACAATTTTCCATCTGATTTTCAAACTGCAGTCACTCACCACATATTTCTGTGTGCCAGATGACGTGTAGTCCTGACGGATCTCAAGTTCCAAAACATTTCTTTTCCTGTTGAAAGCAAAACTTCCAAAAAATTTTACGACCCCACTCTGGTCTCTGAGGTTGAGTCAAAGGAAGTAATATATTAAACTACAGTCTGCATGAGCTCAAACTTCCTAAATCAAGTGCAACGTAAATTTTGGTAACACTCTAGTTTAGGGACCAATTCGCAAGTTGCTTAATAGCATGCATATTACCATTATATTGGCTGTTTATTAGTAATTATAAAGCATATATTAAAGGGTTAGTTCACCGAAAAACATTTTTTTTTGTTAATTTTCACACCCTCAGGCCATCCAAAATATAGGAGTAGGACAGTAAAGAAGATTTGAAACCATGAGCTAAAATCATGGACCTTGAGGATTGAAAAAAGTCAGTGGCTGATCATCTTGGAGAATAAAACAAGAAAAGCTGAATAACAAGGAACTCAAAATTAATACCTGTGGCACATGACAATATATTAAGAATGTTTCCCTTTGTAAAAGCTCAATATATATCCTCAGGAGGCACAGGTATTCATTTTGTTTACCATGATTTTTTTATTCTCAAATACGGGCAGCCACTGAATTGCATGAATTTGATTAAATCACCAATGACCACGATTCCAGCTAAAATCTTCTTTATTGTTCTACAGAACCTCAAAGAAATAAAAAAATAAAAAATACAAATGGCCACTTTAACTGTAATATCACTGGATACTGCGACACAGAGTCATCACAAGCTGGGATAAGGGCTAACCCCACTAGACAAGCGATTCGATCACTCATGCTTCCAAACGTTTGCTCTGGAAAAGAAACTGGATTTTATTCAACTCAGTCAGTCTACACTGCATGAGATTGTTGTGTGTTTGTTTTCACTGAAACATGGCTTAACGACAACATCTCAGACTCCACTACTCAGCTACACGGACTTGCCTGCTATCGAGCAGACAAAGACAAAGCACTGTCTGGTAAGGCTCGTGGGGGTGGCCTGTGTGTGTATTTCAACAAAGAGTGGCGTAACAATGCTGTGGTAATGACAAAAAATTGCTGGTGGAGTTTATGTTTGTGAAGTGTCGACCGTTCTATCTGCTGCGGGAGTTCACGGCCATTGTTATTGGAACCCAGATGGCTTTTTCATAATAGCCGGTGACTTCAACCACGCAAAAAAAAAAAAAGACAGTTTTGCCAAATTTCTACCAACATCTGAGCTTTGCAACAGGGGGAAAAAATACACTGGACTCCATTTACATAGCAGAAAAGAATGCGTACAAGGCTATACCCCACCCCCACCTCCGGTACTTGGATCACATCTCTGTTATACTAATTCCAGCATACAGAACACTTCTGAAACTCGTCAAACCAGTTCAAAAACTCAACATTACGGGACTGCTTTCAGTGCCAAGACTGGAACATGTTTAAAGAGACAGCGACCTACAACAACCTCACAGAACTGCAGGAGTACACAAAGTGTGAGTGCCTACATAAAAAAGTGCATTGATGATGTGACAGTCACCAAGATCATCACCACACATGCAAACCAAAAGTCATGGATAACAGAAGAGGTTCATGGGATGCTAAAGACCAGAGCTGAAGCATTCAGATCTGTAGATAAAGCAGCTGTCAAAACAGCAAGAGCCAATTTGTCCTGTGGCATCAAAAATGCAAAACGGTCATATGCCCAAAAAAAATCAATCACTTGACATACAGCAGAGAAACATGGAGCCTGTGGCAAGCCATTCAGACCAACACTAAATACAAACTCCCGCCACAGGCCTGTGATGACGACACATCCCTCCCAGATGCACTCAACCACTCTTATTCATGGTTTGAAATGCAGAATGACACACCTGCACAGAACTGCCCATACATCCCAAATGACCAGTCTTTGTATGTCTCCAGCCAACAAGGAAGACCCTATCTAGGATTAACCCATGCAAGGCTGCGGGTCCTTAAAACATACCTGGGCATTTACTGAGAGACTGTGCTGAACAGCTGACAGATGTCCTAACAGAAATCTTCTGCCGCGTTTAAACCAAAATTACCTGGAACATTTGTACCAGGAACTTTTTTCACCCCAGACCTGTTGCTTTTTGCGTTTCCACCACGGTCTAAAGTACCGGGAAGATTAGGCAAATAGTCTTGGTGAAGTAGGTCTGCACGCTTTTCTCAGTACAAAGTTACCACAATAAAGATAGTTTGCAGTTTGATGTTCAGATTTCTTTTGTCTAGAAATACCCAGTGCACTGTCATAGACATGCAAATAATACTGAATATCATTCTCCATGATTCAGGTGACGCTGTCCTTTGGGCCGAAATCAGTTTGTTTGTTTTTCGTAGATGAATGATATTCGGTATTATTTGCATGTCTATGATAGTGCACTGCGTATTTATAGTCAAAAGAAATTTGAATATCAAACCGCAAACTATCTTTACTGCAGGTACAAAGTACGCACATTTTGGACTTGCATCCTCGGTAGTTCGGACTCCGCTCATTTGTCTCGGGAGTGTGATGTCCGTGACGACGCACATCCGGTAATTCTGCAAACAGCAGCGTACTTAAATAACATCAGTCAGCTTGCCTAGGCTTCTGCAATTTTTCCTCACTCTATATTAACAATAAAACGAAATAGGATATCAAAATACCACTGCCTTTTCATTTTCATTTAAACAATAATGAGAATTAAATTTACTTAGTTCAGGGAAATGTGTATATATAAAGCTATTACAATGAAACGAAATACATCAATTTGCCTTTTTTATTTTTTATTTTAACATATAGATAAATTAAATACAGACCAAAGATTACCTGTTTGATTTACCCAAAACAAATTATTTTATTTGCCGATTTCGTCTCAGAAATCGGCAAATCACATTTTTAAATAGGCACTGTCTTTATAAATAAACTACAGATTTGAGTTTTAAACAACTACATTCCTGCCTGAAATACTTTTAAAATTACATTTCATGACACAATAATGCCGCGTTTCCACCGAAATTACCCGGAACATTTGTACCAGGAACTTTTTTTCCCAGGAACTTTTTCCTCCCAGACCTGTTGCTTTCTGCGTTTCCACCACGGTGTAAAGTACCGGGTAGATTAGGCAAATAGACTGGGGACGTAGGTCTGTGCGTTTCTCAATACAAAGTACCGCTGATTTAAAAAAAAAAAAAAGGTACGCTGATTTTGGACGTGCATCATCGGTAGTTAGTTCTGACTTCGTGCATTCAACTGGGGAGTGTGATTTCAGCGACGACGCGAGTCCTGTAATTTTCCTCTCTGTATATTTACAATAAAACGAAATAGGATATAAAATACCACTCCCTCCTTTGGTTTTCATTTAAGCATAATAACAGCTGCAGAAATTTACTTAGTTCAGGGATATGTGTATATGCAGCCATTACAATGAAACGAAATATTATATAAATTTGCCTTTTTTATTTTCATTTTAACATATAGATAAATTGAATACAGACCAAAGAAAACCTGTTAGATTTACCCCGCAGCTGAATTATGTTATGTTTAACCACTAAAGAGACATCAGACAGCGGCACATATCAGAAGGTCTAGCCGAGGTAAGGCTGCTCTCTGCGGATACATGAGGACTGAGCTCCCGCTGATCGAGTGTAGCTCACCGTCTATGAGATCGGCGAAACACATTTTTAAATAGGCGCTGTCTTTATAAATAAACCATAGATTTGAGTTTTAAACAACTACATTCTCGCCTGAAACACTTTTAAAATTACATTTAATGACACAATAACAGTAATATTTGAAAATGATCCGAATAAATGGTGTTTGAACTCAACCAATGCTGCGTGAACTCCGATCGCTTTGGCTACTGTTATTTTCCCCTCAGTATATTTACAATAAAACGAAATAGGATATAAAATACCCCTGCTTCCTTTCGTTTTCATTTAAACATAATAACAGCTGCAGAAATGTACTTAGTTCAGGGATATGTGTAATGTTATATACAGCCATTGCAATGAAACGAAATATTATATAGACTTGCCTTTTTTATTTTCATTTTAGCATATAGATAAATTGAATACAGACCAAAGAAAACCTGTAAGATTTACCCCGCAGCTGAATTATATTTTATGTTTAACCACTGAAGAGACATCAGAGCCAGCGGCACATATCAGAAGATCTGTCCGAGATGAGGCTGCTCTCTGCGGATACATGAGGACTGAGCTCCCGCTGATCGAATGGAGCTCACAGTCTCTGAGATCGGCGAAACACATTTTTAAATAGGCGCTGTCTGTATAAATAAACCACAGATTTGAGTTTTAAACAACTACATTCTCGCCTGAAATACTTTTAAAATTACATTTCATGACACAATAACAGTAATATTTTGAAAATGTTGATCCGAATAAATGGTGGTTGAACTCAACCAATCAGAATGTTTAGCGCCAAAGTCCTGCCCCCGAAAGTTCCGGAACTTTGAAAAAGTACCACCTTGCCAGCAGGGACTTTCTGAGGGGCATTTTTTTACCCGGAACTTTATTTAGTTCCTGGTTCCTGCGGTGGAAACACACCAAGTACCAGGCCAAAGTCCCTAGTTCCTGGGTAAAGTTCCTGCGGTGGAAACGCGGCTTAAGAGTAATATTTTGAATAAATGGTGGTTGAATTCACAATGCTGCATGAACTCAACCAATCAGCATGTTTAGTACCCAAGTTATGGAACTTTGAAAAGCAGGGACATTCTAAGGGGCATTTTTTTTTTACCCGGAACTTTACTTCATTCCTGGTTCCTGCAGTGGAAACACACAGAGTACCAGCCCAAAGTCCCTAGTTCCTGGGTAAAGTTCCTGCGGTGTAAACGCAGCTTTCAACACCTTTCTGAGACAAGCAGTCATCCCCACGTCTAAATGTCGGCCACAACACCTTGAGCACAACCACACTGAGCAAAGGTGATCCACAAGGCTGTGTGCTCAGCCCACTACTCTTCATGCTGCTGACCCACGACTGCACTGCAAAGTTTATATATAAATTAAGTTCATATGAGAGTCAGCAGCACTAAATTATTGGGGTTGAACAGAGCATATTTCTATAGGTTAACATTAGATTGAGTGGCCAATCAATGCTGCTAATACCTACATATTTCAGATAAGTCATATAATATAAGTCATAGACCGATCAGTCCGTCTCTGACTGCGTGACTTCACCTGTGGATTTTTGTTTTGCTGCAACTAATACAATTTTGGTTAACCAAGCCTCTTCTAGTCAACTAATGATTAGTTAACTATTAGGGGGCAGCCCTAAAAAAAAATCCATAAATATTTGGTTGCAGACTACAGCAAGTGACCAATCAAAAACAAGTGTACCACAAAAACCAACAAAACAAATCTAGAAAGATAACTGTATTCCACAT